>NC_137922.1:11352457-11699957 GCF_963457725.1 Sprattus sprattus | reverse complement strand
GAAAGAGAAGGACAACCCAAAAACGATCCCCCTGAAAGTGTTTGCAAAAGACGTCGGGAACTGTGCATACGTAAGCTCACCTCCTGTTAGCATTTTTTTTTCAGAAGTGCATGTGGGGTCACATGTTCACATTTCATGGACTCGCTCTGCTCTCCTTCACTCCTCAGGCCAAGACCTTAGCTGTTAGCAACTGCGACAGTGCCAGTGAGGTCATCCGATTGGCCCTGCAGCAGTTTGGCATTGTGGTGAGTGCCATGTGTGTGCCACTCACGTGCCTGGTTGGCCGTGACGGTGGCTGTGAGACTGGTCTACTGGTTCTCTAGACTATTCTCACCAACAACAAAAAAAAGTCTCTCTGTTTTTCATTAGTGTATTTAGCATGCGTATTTGACTTGTTGGGTAAGCTTTTTTTTCATCCTCATAGTAGTTCATTTGACTTTTATTTTAGTTATTATTTCATTCTCATTTGCATAAATGAACTTTGAACTTTGTTTTTACAAACTTTTGAGTGTTTTATATTGTGTGAAAAGTGACTCTATGAAAAGACAAAATAAATAAATATATCTATCTATCTATTTTCCAATAACAATTAAAGATAAAAGATATAGTACACGTAGTTTGTGTTCTTGTCTGTCACACTCTGGGAGCTTCACATTTAAAGTCTATATCTATGTTATTAATATTACAATGGAGAAATGAGGCTAAAACCTGTCCCCGACGTTGTTCCTGCAGGGTAATGTGAAGGATTATCAGCTGTGGGTGAGCTCAAAGAGGGATAATGCCCCCTATCCTCTCATTGGTAAGATCACGGGCAGTGCCCTTCATACTCTACCCAAGCAGAGACGATCACACAACTCTCACGGCTCATGTTTCACACTCATAGAATCCATAGAACGTTTTTGAAGTCATGCCTGGTGTATGATTACAGTGGGAGGGTTTAGTTTAAAAGATGTGCTAGGGGTGTCATACACTTCTTAACCCCCTCAGCCGAAATGCTAGCATGAAAAAGTAAACATTTTTTCAGGTGCATCCCTTTCACTTCCATACCCTTCCTAACCCAACCTCGCTGGGGTCACTCACAGGTCACGAGTTCCCCTTCAGCATCCAGATGAGCCATCTCAGACCCTGCCTCGATGACCCCAAAGATGCTAACGCGCCCACTGAGACACAGGTGGAGCTGTTCCTAGACCAGCTTCAGAGTGATAACCAGTGCCAATTCATCCTCAAGCCAAGTCGTGTGGTCGTGGGCCAGTCTTTCATGGGTGAGTGGACTAGTTTGGTGTCCATTACTTTATGTGGGTGTAATGCACTTTACTTCCATTCGCTTTCATTTTCTCAAGATGCTTTTGAGTAACTGAAAGCCATACACCAAAAAAAAAACACATGAGCATCTTTGAACATTTTTGTTAATTTCCAGTGAGAATTTATTTTCTTCTCCATCTGTCGTCCGTCTGACCCGTCTCTGTCCTCCTCTGTCCTCCTCTTTAGTGGAGCCAGGTCATAAGCCAACCAAGAGGAGACGTTCCCTCATCAGCTGGGCTTTTTGGAAAGGTTCGACCAACCAATTGGATGACCCGCCCCCAACCCCCGTCTTCTCTGCTCCTGGGCAGCTCTTTGGCCTGCCACTCAATGCAGTGTGCCATGACGATGCTCTGCCAAGGCCAATCATGGTAAATGTAGCAATATTGTTACACCTTATTGGCCCTCGGAAAAAGAAAAAGAAATTAAAGCGATACATCTTTAGAATATGTACTGAACATTCTTGAGAATAACTGTGTAATAATAATAATGCCTACTGTAGTGTACTCAGAAGTGTACTTTTCTAAAATTGTTGAATTTCTCAAAAGTCTTTCCATTTCTTTCTTTTCTCTTTTGCTTTTGCCTTCATATCTCTGTCCAGGACATCCTGGTGTTCTTGTACCAGGAGGCTCCTTTCACCAGAGGGATCTTCCGGCGCTCTGCCGGAGCCAAAGCGTGCCGGGACCTGAGGGACAGACTGGACTCCGGCTCCCCAGATGTCTCCCTGGTACACGAGTCCATCTTCGTCATCGCCGCCGTCCTAAAGGTCAGTATCTGGTATCTCAAGCACCACTTTGTCTCCAGGAACTGAATTCTGGCTCCAGGTTTTAAAACTGTTTTGATTTTCAGGTTCTGAATTTTGTCGGCTAAAAGTTGAGATTATCTGTAGGTTTTCTGTCTGTTGTGGGTCTGTTTACGGCATCTGGATCAAATTGCAATTACAGTGAAAACCTCCAGTGAAACACTTGACATGCCCCCTTTCCCTCACTGTTGCTGTCCAACATGTGAATGTATCCCTAACAGTGCAAAAACAGCAATATAATTAACAATTTACATAGTTAGATATTTGTGCTGTATAGATGCAAAAAACAAACAAGAAATACTGGTGAGAAGTAGGTAGGTAGCTTTAGATGCAAACTACTTTTGTAAAACAATGTTATTATTATGAAGCTCAGGTATGCTATTTGGAACACATTTTTAATATGGGATAGTGTTGGGCCTAAATGCAACATCTAAAGTATAATATCAGTCAAAAAGTGAGTGCATTCATACTGCCACAAGCTAGCTCTTGATCTATAATGGATTGGAGGTCTAGATCAAGGCTGCTATTAAGATTAGAGGACATGCCTCATTTAGAGCCATTTCATCAGAGGGTAAATGTGTATTTGGCCTTTGGTCGTGATGTGAGCTTTGAGGATGATCCAATCTCTTTTTCAATTTAATTTAGGGAAGTGCTCATCTGCCAAGGCAATCTTGAGTTCAATAGAATGCTTTCACACCACAGTGAATGCGCTGAATGTGGTGTCACTGGTAGGCATGCAGTCTTCCACAAGACAATGCCACGCTAGAAAAAACATCCCAAACAAAAGTAAACTTTGCAAATGGGGACGAGTCATATTCATAAAAAGGATCTTAGGGTGAAGCTTATTTCAAGGCCAGAGAAATGAACACAAAGACAAAGGCAAGGCTGAAACAAAGAAATTAGCAACATCTAGCAACAAGATTTATGACAATGTTGAGTGTCCAGTTCTCCATTGGTGTCTTTGAGATGACATGCTTATTGAAAGTTTCAAACATGCAATGTTGTTATTAGATGAATTACACACAGCACTTTGGGGTCATTTAGGTATGTGTCTGAACACACGTGTCTTTTTGAGTATGCATAGGCCTACACAGCAAATTAATCGACTTCAAGTCCATATGCCACGTCATCTTTATGGCAGTAGGCTAACTGCAACCACATATTTGGTGTGACTGGATGACACAAAACAGACACAAATCCTGTTTCACATCCAATTTCTTCTCAACAAAGCAAAAACTACAACTGAATCAGAGACACATTTCCAGAAGCTGATCCTTGCCTGAGTGTGTCATGAGGTTGGCCCACTTTTGAAATCCAAATAGAAAAAACGCCCTCAAACTAAATCTCTGCCAAGGTCTAGATTTTGGCCCTGTAACTCAGTTGAAAACTGGAACTTATTATATTCACTGGATCCATTTTACGTACACAGTTCATGGAAATAGACCACATTGTAATGGTCTCTGAGTAGTGTGAGATTAGGCTAGCCATACTAGAAGGCCAGGTGGGGTGAGTGCTTTCATCACAGGATTCATTATCCTTGTTGTAAACACTGCTCAAACTGGTAGTGGTGGAATGGCGTGGAGTGGAAGTGGAGGGTTTTTTTAGCAACAAAATGTACACGATCCACCCAAAAGCCGCTCGCTAATCAGTGACTAGGACATGCTGTGTGGCTGCTGTGCCTTGACTGGTGGGTGTCATTATGATTCAGGACTTCCTGCGGAACATTCCGGGCAGCCTGCTGTCGTCTGATCTGTACGAGCTATGGATGGGTGCCATGGATGGGCCAATGGAGGGGGAGGAGAGCCAGTTGGAAGCAATTCAGAGGTACAGTGACAAACAAGCAATGCCATCCATCACGCTGAAGATCACTGCTGTGATTGCAGTTCAAGCCACATAACACTCTGAATTACAATGGCCTTTTATGTTTTATTTTATTATCTAGGAATGTAGCTATAGCAAAGATTCCAGTTGGTACAGTGCTCCATGACATTTACTCTCTGTGTACCAAATGAGCCACTAAGAGCAGAAGGCAGTTATACCTAATCTCAAAATCTGCCCTCGCTGGTCAGTCATCCTGACTTTGGAGCCTAAAGGTACCAACCTCTGACCTTTGCCCTTTGCCCTCTGCCCATTGGGACAGGTTGGTGGGCCGTCTGCCCTGTGATAATTCGCTGCTGCTGAGTCACGTGCTGGCAGTGCTGCACCGTGTCCACCTCCACTCCCGGGACAACCAGATGAATGCCTTCAACCTGGCCATCTGCATCGCTCCCAGCATGCTCTCTGGCCCTGCTCTCAGCAGCCCTGAGTTGGAGGGTGATGGAGCCAAGAAGGTGAGAGACACACACACACACACACACACACACACACACACACACGCTCTCATTCACACTAACACAGTCTGATGCTGGCTGCACTATGGGTAGAGTATTAAGGTGCACACTGAAATCATGGCTATTGTACGAGCAAATGTCATATTACTGTAAAGATCTTCACAATTAGTTTTTTTTTTCGGGGGGGGGGGCTTGTTCAAATGAGCACTCACATGTCGTGGAAGCTGAGGTTCACTGGGAAATATTCTAAGCATTTCCTTCAGATTCCTGAGGTCAGTCGCCCCCCGTTCTCACCATCATCCCAGTGTCGCTACAGTGTGCTGCTGTCTGCTCGCTGGTGGTTTGTTTTCTTAGATATGCATGTGGCGGCCTGTACATTGCTACTTGGGCCGGAAAAATGTGTGGTTTCAACATCTCCGGCAACAACCCCCATGGCAGAGCACACCACAGGCGGCACAGAGGAAATCCTACCAGCATACTGACAAACCCCTCTGGCACTATAAGCTATACTCAGTCAAAAAGAATGATTTAGAGTTTTGTTTTTGAATCTTAAGTCTCTATGAGGAACTGTTTGTCCTTCTGTTGTCTTTTTGTATCACCTTGAATTACTGTTCTTATGAATTGAATTACTGTTCTTAAACTTCTTGTACATGCATGCATATTTGTGGATGGTGCTTTCTGTTTCGTTTTCGGGTCTGTTCTAATTAAGATAGTGTGACTGATATTGTGATCCTGTCCCAATTTTTTAAAAAAATCTGGGACTGGAACGGAACGAAAATCTCTGGTGTACAATTTGTAACTTGAACTATTGGTTGGTCTATGAAGGACGATGCTTTGTGAAACGTCTTTTTAAGGCATATGGAGACCTTGACATTCTGAAGAGGATGATCTCGAGTGTGGACACATCTTGTAATTTTGTAAACATTTAGGAAACGGACACAGATGCTTTGCCATAAATGGCGTGTTTGCTGTTAGTGGACTGTGATGACTGGGAAAACTTCCCAAGCATCTGGGGCTAGCGTCATCCTTTTGACCAGCATGTATCCAATTGTGGAACTCTATTGGTTTATTTTCTGCTGGGAAAATACCAAAAGGTTTTCAGAAAACAGACCTCTTGGAAAGCACTTTTTTGGCCCTTTGATTGTGTACAAATACGTGAAATTAGCAAGACCGGATCTATTTATTATTTACACTCTAGTGTGTCATTACATAAATTAACTAGTTCTGAATAAGCTTGCCCTGGTCCCATTAACACTTGATGCACTAACACTGTTGGCAGGTGTGTGAGTTGGTGCGTCTGATGATCGAACACTGCAACACTGTGATGAGAGAGGATGTCATGTCACTGTTCAGTGGATTCCCACAGAGGTGCAGCCACATCGACCTCGGATCTGGTAAACAAACGCCTCTTAGACCATATGGAAAGAGTTTACCACACACTAGAATGAAAAACACTTTGATGTTGCTTAATATACTCTCTTATGTTGATCTATTAGTGTTCAAAACACCTCTCCCCCACTTTCTCTTTCCGTGTGCAGATCTTTCCTCATATCAGATGACTGATTCCTCTTATGACAGTCTGGAAAATGAACTGGAAAATGATGACTTGGGATCACCTTTCCCGGCCATCCAACATCCATTACCCCAGCCAGACAGCCGGAGTCGTGATTCTGTCATCACCCTGAGCGACTGTGATCTGGATCAGATGGACACAGACCCCGAATCGCCTCTCCCAATGACTCTCCTCCATCCACCTCCAACCCCTCCCTCAAGGGTACCCCAGGTCTCTCGACCATCCTCCTCCCAAACCCGATGTCCTTCCGAAGTACCTGTTCTGCCAGGTTACTGTCGCTTGCGACGTTGCTCCGAACCCTCAATCCGTAGTTCCACCTCCTCCCTGCTCCGGTGTCTGGAACGCCACACAGACCGCAAAGGCAGTTACGACGACGCTACAGACAGCGCCCCGGACAGTGAGGTCAATGAGGTGTTCACCAAACACCTGAGCATCCTTCGGTTGGACAAGCCAAACACACTGGAACGTGAGTGTGCCCCATCAGATCGGACTGGGAGCGGGAATACACAGAGATGGAAGGAGACAACCAAAAAGCCTCCTTCGCTACACTTGGATGCCAGTTGCTCCAGTCTGTACTCCCCCACGGCCTCCCCGACTCGCTCCTCCATGAGCTCCCTGGACAGCGCTTTTTCCCAGCACTCTGCCGACTATGCCCCGTCCTCTCTTCCACTAGGGGTCCCCTTGAAGATGTCAGGGAATGTCTCCCCGTGTTCGATGGGACATATCTCTCCACGCTCCCCGACCCAGGTGTCACTTTTCTCCTCTGGGCCACTGACCCCATCACCACGAGAGTCCCCTCCTAAGGACCCCTTTGACTGGAGCCACCTGAAGGGCAGCCATGGGCTACACCCCAACTCTTGGCTTAAGAGGGACCGCCGACTCTCTCTCTCACGTCAGCTTGAGAGCATGGAAGATGCATATTTGCAGGAAGGCTCATCAGACGGCTTGGCTAAGGTCAGCCAAGAGAGGGAAAGGAGAACCCAGGAATCAGCTGAACCTGTCACAGAAAGGACATCCGGTAGTCCCCCATCCTACCAGCAGGCGGTGCTTCAGGCTCAGCACTGCAAGAGCATGTTGTACTCCCCCACTGACAAGCCACTTACAGTGAGAGAGCTGAGAGAACTCCATCAGCAGGCTTGCTCTCTTCCAAAAGCTTCTGCTACCACTCCCCTTCCTCCAGGCCGCACAGCAAGGAGGCCTGCCCCAAAGAGCCAAGTCTCGGGAGGTGACAATCCGGCTCTTCCTCAGGCCATCTTCTACATTCAGAGTGCTCGCAATTTAGCTTTGCACCGACGCAAATCTCACTCAATCACCCCTACAGTGGAAAAGGTTCATCCCAACCCCACTCGCCGTGCCTCCGAACCAATAGCAGTCAGTTTGGGCCTGGATCAGGAGTCCACCATAGGTCTGGACAGGCTCCACAGGCAAGCTCTTAGGCAGGCCACAGACCAAGACGCACCCCAAAGTCCCGGTCTGAGGATATCTGATGTGGAGCCCAGTAGAGAGTACACGGAGGCCAGGTTCTGCCTCTCCCCTACAGCCACAAAGGCTGTTAGGGACTACTTCTCATTGCACTCCCATGAGGACCCACACAGCTCCTTAAAGAAGAGCCAGGAGGTGGCCCTGGCCATTGTTCAAGGTAAGAGAGAATGGAATCGAAGATGCAGCGATCCCAGGTTGGAGGACTTTGACCAGTTGCTTTTTGCTGAGGAGTCTTATGTCTGAACGTTTCTGTGGAGTCATCTGTCTGACCAAGGCCCTTGAGTACTTGACTTTTGGGGCATGGTAGGATATGGCCTTTTCGCTTCACAAGAGCGGCTCACTGGATCTGGATTTGTTTCTTTCTGTTTACCTTTTCCCTGCACCTAAATCTCTGTAGCCACTTAAAGTCCATGTGAGACAAGTCAGTGCATGCTACAGCACCTGTAAGGTAGCTTGTAATCTGTTTTAAAGCAGCAGTATTTTCTCTAAGTAGCAAGTTAACTAGCTAAAAGCAGACTTGCCTTGCAAACACCAACTACAGCACAGCTGGCATGGATAAAAGATAGCTAGCTAGCTTGCTAACTGGTGTATTTTGGTGAAATATTTATGTATACATTTTTACTCGGTTTTAGGGTTTTCTGGATCATAAAAAAATACAAAGTGAATTGTTTTGGTGGCTAGATGGAATAACATATACATTTATCTGTGCTTCACATGACCATATACAATGAAAATTGATTACGGGGATGAAACAAAAACTAGCTACCAACAAAAACATACCTCAAAAGTATAAACCTGCATACTGTTGGTTTAACAGTAATAAAAAGCAATACCTCTTTTCCTGCTTATTCCACCATAGGTGATGTAACACTCAGATGTGGCTTTATTAGAGAATCCTATTAAATGTATAGTTTTAAATTAATCAATTACTTATTGAGTCTGAGCCTTACAGCATCTGATACTGGTTTATTAGATAAGAGTATTTGTGGTTAACTATGTTTAACTAGTTCTCTCTCTATATCTGACACCTGGGCACAATTCAGTGTGATTATATGGCTCTTCAGAATGTTCCAAAATGAGCCACCCCAATGTTTGCAGGTCTGTAATGTTTTGGATATTCACTGCTGCAAAAAGAGAAGGACCGCGCCATTGGCAAAGGGGTTTTGTGCTTATAATTCACATCTTTCATATCATTCTGCAGGTAATCCGGTCATTTAACGTAACGGAAAGTCAATGGCTTTGCCTCAAAACAAGTATTTTAAGAAGTACACTGCAATACAGTGCGTAGTGCACACTAAGCACTCACATCTGTAGTGTGTTCTGTCGCTGATTAGTGTCATCTCAAATGGAATACTGACAGACGCAATTGTGCCAGCCTTTTAACCATAAATCTGTGCACCAGCTCCCTCCGATCAACTGAAAATTTTAAACAAAGATGGAGGACCAAACTCCGATGACGGCCGAGTTTTGTATGTAAATGTAATTTTTTTGCCGTTGCCTCGCCTCGATTTTTCCAAAGTTACCGAGAAATAGACACTGTCCGATAACATAGTTATAGTATAGTTTTTGTAACCAGCAATAATGGTCAAAGTAATTTGCGAGGCGTCAGTCAGCCAACTTTTCAAACTGAAAGGCAGCCAAAATAGCTCCTCATCCTGCGCTGCGTAGCCAGGGTGCCGCCCGTTTAGGGCGAGAAGTGTCCATCGTTTCAGACTGCATTCTTTTACCGTTTGCAGTGTGCAATCCGGGTACTTTCAGTGCCCTGAATTCTGCTGGATATGTCAGTGTGAACGCCCTACCCCCTGAAAATCAGTGTTTGAAGTATTGACATAGCCATTGTTACTTGAAGTCAGCAAGTAATGGGTTGCTACGCAACACCTGAAACTTTGAAGTTCTATTTGCTTGAAAACAATTTTCCTCGAATCACGAAACGGCAACAAAATCATTAAAAATAGGTATTTTCGAGGTATTTTTCTTTTTCCGATATTGACCACCGGACAATACATTACCCCTTACATATGGAGTATGTACAGTAGCACAGCGACAAAGTGCTTGACTTTGCCATGCTTTGTATGGTAAGCATTTATATATTGCAGTATGTTGACATTGTTTGCACTTGACTATACATTGCCACAATGTGTGTAAATTAAGTGGACATAACAACAGTAATACCACATGAGAAAAAGAGTGTCTGCAATGAGACTTTGAAACAATATGCAGGGGTGACAGGCTCAAATGTAAGACGTCTTAAGCAACCTATGAATAGCCTCTTATAAACTTGGCTTGATTGAACTGAACAGCTTTCAGGACAGCTTTCAAAAGAAAATCAGCTTAGGCCAAATAAGTAGAAGAGATTTATGACATGAGCATGATGTGTTATGTGTTTGTATGTGTGCGCAGGAGTTTTTTGTGAATATGTGCTTTCTGGGAGAGATGGAGGGTTATGTATAAAGTCTAAAGTATAGGTACACGCTAGAGTCTGAAAGTTGGAGGTGAGGTGTGAGTGTACAGTTTATTGCTATGTTCAGTTTCTGCTGTTAATATTATTAAATGCAGTGTATTTTTCCTTCTATTATGTTAAAATGTTAAGTATTATTGCTGCCAACATAATAGTAACATTAAGTATTTTTATATAGGGCTTTGATTATAATTATAGCAAATCCTAAATAAATGTTAGCATGTATAGCTTGGTATCTGTTTATATGCTTAACACAGTATTTTGTAGTTGTTGATTTTTTTTGTTTTTTTTTGCATTCTTGTACATGACAATATTGCTGCTGTTTTAAAAAGTATATGCTTTTAAAGCTGTTCATTTCTATTTGTAATGTGTATTTCACACTTTTATTTCATATGAACATGATTTGCAATCATTCTAATAAAATCATACTTGTGACATGATCACTGCAATCCTACTTGTGATGAAGTGCAATTTTACATGATCGGCTTTTCTGACGAGTAAAGAACTGTGATAATGTGCCTGATTGAAGTACCACTACAATCCAAATAATTGAAGTTCCATCGTTGTTGTGCACTTCACAGGGGAACCATGAATAACATGCACCATAAATCTACAACTGAAATAAAATCATTTTCACTTTTCATTATCAGCCTCATTCGATAAATTAATTTCTGTCACTTCCCAAACTCACCATTTTGCCTGGTTACAGTGCTTCTTTAGTTTCACCTTTTTCTTCATGTGTGAAGTAGTTCCTGTGGTAATTTCCTTTTCTTTGGTGGTGTGGAGTCACAGGCTTGTCATCTTAATTGCTGGAGGTAGTGTTAAGGTAGTGGAGGTAGTGTTAAAGTAGTGGAGGTAGTGTTCAATCAGTGCATTGAATCATTGCGTTTTCAGAAAACAAATTCTTAACTCTCCTATTGTGTTTGGGTCATAGTGACATGAAACTATTCCGTGATGAAACTCCATGCCTGTCTATCTAGCTTCCTAAAATTATCCCCACAAATGATTTTATCTGTGTACCTGTAACGCCTATTGTGTTTGGGTCAATATGATATAGAACAAGCTTTATGAGCTGCTCTGTCTCACTCAGTGTGCTATAAACTAGTCAGCCTTTTTCCTCACACTCATAATACCCGCTAGAATGTCAATATTCATAAATATCAATCCAAACTGTCTAAAAACAATAATAGTGTTATTTTGGAGGATTGAATCATAGTTTTACCTATGTTCACAAGCACTTTCACCCATTTATAAAAGAGCGACAAAATCAGCTGACTTTGAAAATACATATTTGGTTGACATCTAGAGAAGTATTTTAACACTTTGCCAAATTGTAAAGCTGTATTTAAATATTTAGGTGAGCTATAGGATCAATTGAATCCCAGATCATAATGACCCAAAGGTAATAGGTGTTATTTTTTCTTAGCAGAATAGGGAAGTTAAGATGATACTGATATCTCATGGTATAATATTTTGAAGAAGTTGAAGAAAAATATAAAAATATAATTTGTATACAATGGCAAAGGTATGACCAGAGTAGAGTATAACCAGAGAAAACAGTTAACTTTACAAGTGAACAAGACCACAATAGTTACCACAATAAATGTAGGTGCTCAACAAATCAAACAAAACATTTCCCATTTCTGCTTTTATATGTCTGTAGAGTAGTTTCTCATTTACTGTTGTTAGAGTGTGAGAGAGGTTTTCTTCTATTTTTAAACGAGGTGAGGCATAAAAAAAAAAATTGGGGTAGTAATCAATTAATGACCAATGAGGACAGAGATATCACTGTACAAATCTTGACTTCCCCTTTAAGGCCATAATCAGCTCATCAATGTCTTAAGTGACAACTGCATCAGAGCCACGTGAGTTTAGCTAAGGCTGCAATGAGCAACACAATGAGCAACGCAAGAACAAGAACTTGGACAAGACTATTCATCCTTGCCTATGTTGAAACTGTCAACAAATTACAACCAATCACACGCAGACATCCAGAGCCAATCTGTCTAAAATTCTACCCATTATTCCTGTCAAATTCTTTCTTGGCAGAGTCATTCGAGTGAACGTTTGAACCAATGAGATGAGCACAAACATCCACTGGATGTGCTCAGGCATAATCCTTGTAGTTATGTGCTGCAGGGGTTGTTTTGGTGAATGCGTCTCGGTCTACGTAACCATTTGCACCTCGGTCACCATTGAGATTCTTTGCATCTCTGCCTAAGTCTAAAGACAGCAAAGATTTTCAGCCTCAGTCTGTGTGTGTGTGTGTGTGTGTGTGTGTGCGCATGTGTATGTGTATGTGTGTGTGCGTGTGTGTGTGTCTACATGTATGGATGTGTGTATGTATGTTGGCATTCCCTCTTTTTTTGAAACATTCTCTCCCTCAAACCCATTGCAAAACAAGTCATAACAAAATGTCAAGTTCATGTTTTCGTTATCTCTGCATGTGGTATCATCCCTGCTTTCAACGGGTCACTTGACATTTATAGGAAATGCTGTTTGATGTCAGCATGACTATTTCAAAATGGAAAATACAGGTGAGTGCAACACAAAAAAAAGAAGAGTTCTTGATTGTATTATCTGTCAGTGAACTGCCTTTAACAACAGAGGAAGCTTTTAATTAAAGCTAATTGCAACAAAACTGTGTTGTACTTCTGTAAGTACATTTTGTACATCAGAAAAGTCACTTTTTTTCTCTGCCATAGTAAACACTGTGTCCTCAAGGGCCTAAACTAGTAAACCTGCATACCTTTATAAAGCATTACTGTGATGTCCACACTTCAAAGGTGACTTTTCCCCCTTTATGCTGAGCTGTCGCATCTTTCATGTCAGTGTTAGAATAAGTGGCAATGACCTTTCCTGGCTTAGAGACTGGGGGCAGAAAACACTCATCTCTCAGTGGTGGAGGATAGGTTTTCCTTTGACTGGATGTGAGTGCAAGTTTGCATTCCAGCCATACATACACACATTGTGCACATACTGCTCTTCAGGTAATTCATTAGTAGATACAGGTATTGCAGGTGTCAAACATTTCATTGATATAAGTTTCAATTTCCTTTCTTGTCAAGTTTGGGAGGCCTTGAGAGACACCAGAGTTGGTACCACAAACCCTTATATAATAATAATAATAAATTAAAGCAATAAATGGCTTCAGAGCCAACTAGAACCTCCACCTGTCTCAACTCCATAACCTGCAGCACGCTTCAATTGTTTTTCAACCACTTGTGTTGGATGATCAAACTAAGGGAAACCTCTGCTTGCCTGGAATGGAAATGTGTTGTGTTGAGGCGGAGAGACACTGTTTTGGTGGCTTTAGCGTAGAGTCACTGTTTGGGTGACTTAAGGTGGCTACGGCAGTATGCGAGTTAAATCCTGCTGTGAAGATGGCTCTGTTCTCCGCTAACCTTTCATCTCCAGGCAGAAGTCATCTGTTTGGTCACCCCAGGTTTCTGACATTTTTGCCAGAACACCCACATCACTTCCTGTTTTAGGATTAATGTTGTACTAGGGCACCACATTCCCTGCTTTGTCCTCTGGAGGTGAGTCACATCTTCTTAATAAAGAATACAGTATGGTTGATTAAATATATACTGTGTACTGTATTTTTTAAAAAGAGGCAAGAGTAACAACAATGACTGTCCATTTATTTCAATATATTTGAAAATATGATACTATAATACATTATAGAAATGAATATTAAAATGTTTAATTTGAAGAAAGATATGATACTTGGCTAGTGTTTAAGATAATATCCTATTGCAGTATACTGAAATCACCTAATGGATATATAATACATTAAAAAGTTGGTTGGTTTAAGTTTGAAACATTCACATCCCTTAATGCAAATCAATGATTGGCATGTCAGGAACTACATTTCAATTTGGATTAAAATGTTACCGATCACATGATGCTGTTTATGCCTCAACTCACTGGACAGAAGTCAGTATGGTACGGCAACACACACACATATGTAGACTCTACACAAATCTGGTGCAATGCCTTTCCATCAGTTCTGTTCATGATGCACAGTTGTTTGCTGCTGTCAGATTGCAGTTACACAGGATGAACAGCAGGGGATGGAAGACCCTAGGCAGAACCATCAGACTGTCTGATATCAGCCACACTCTCCGGCACCCGTGCAGTCATGCCATCTAGCGCCTTTGTTAGGCAGATCTGGCAACCCAGACGGGACCTGAGAGAGAGAGAGAGAGAGAGAGAGAGAGAGAGAGAGAGAGAGAGAGAGAGAGAGAGAGAGCGAGAGAGCGCGCAATTAAAGAAATGCAGTGGCCTAAATAAAGGGGGTGAACTTAATTTGAATTATGCTGTTTTAAAAACTTAACTACATGCAAATACAGCACAAAACTAATTTTTGAATAAATGAATCTGAATTATTAAATTGCTACAACGATCATGGTAACAGTGTTGTTTTACAACTGTCTTGGAATGAAATGAGTACACTATGCAGTGTTACAAACATTTGGAAACCCTTGTTCATCATTCCTCTAACAGTAATCTATCCGAGTAGCAAGCTACACACACACACACACACACTTTGAGACAGTAAGTGACATGACACAGAGAAAACACTACAGCAAATAAGAAAGGACCTTAGAACAAACAAACAGGTTGGAACTTAATCAAAGCAACATTGCACTGATAAATAACTCCTACACTTTACTTCAAAATTACATTTAAAAAGTGCTACATCTAATGGTAGCAAGCAGATCCTGTATTTGTTACAATGACATACTCTCATGGCAGGGTGAGAACGCCATGGCCTTATCCCACTGTCCTGCTGAGAACCCAGTGTTCTTCAGCTAATCCTACTGTGCTTGACATCGCACAGCAGCACCAGGGACACCTCACCCTCACCACCCCGCAGGAGTGACTCACAGATCATGTGATGAAAAAAGGGTGAGTGATAAGAGTGACTTTCCCAGAGTGAGATAAGTCTGGAATGGCTTAGTGGGTTTTATAGAACAGTTAGATCCGGTCGAACGATTTATTAATTTGTGATTGGACAAGAGGCATTCCATGAGTGAGGATCTCCTGGAACAACCTCACTCCGACTCTTCACCACTAGTAATCACTCACAACAGTCCATTCATTCTAAGCAAGAGAGCAGATAGGCAAGCAGCGATTTTACAACGTTGCATTTTTCAGTCTTCCAGTTAAGAAATGGAGCAATAGGAGTACAGGGATTGTAATGTGAGCATAGGTGAGTGGACAAGTTAACGTCGTGAACAAATAGGCTCGGAGCAGCTTGGCTGCAGAGTGACCGTATTTTTATCGCTTGCCATCGCTGACGTCTGGATGGTAAAGGATATCTTTTACCAACCCTACTCTCACTCGCTCTCGTGATATTGCGTAAGTCCAATGGCAAAAAAAGGGTACTGGTTCTGTGATGTGATGCGAGATGCATGTGGTGGGTTATCTTTGCTCCAAATGAGGCATGAAGTTGTGTCTGCAGGGTGGATGCAGGCATGCTGACAATGCTGCAAAGGTTCTTCCGCCCCCACACACACATAAACCTGCCAAACTCTGTGTTAAACAAGACATGGATGCTACTCACGTGTCAGTTAGGCCATAAGCAAGGTCCAGCATGTCCATCTCCTCATCAGTTACTGGCCCCAGCTGCTTGAACACCTCCTCATCAAAAACAAGATGGCAGGTGGAGCAGGCCAGGGTCCCCTCACAGGCTCCTAATGGTGCCAGAGAGAAGACGCAGGTTTTAATGGGTCATGGCACAGCCTATGCCTTGTCATTCGCAGCCCACAACAAGCCGACTGGTACCAAAGGGAGTGGCTGTTGCACCTGATGCTGACTAAGTACTGATTTTTTTTGTTTGATTAAGTGCTGGTTAGGTCATTACAGGCAATCAAAAGAAATAGAAAAACAGATGAAGACTGCATAACATAGGACATAAACCTCAGTTTCCAGATACACGATCAATCGGCCATGACTGGTTGATTCAAGCAGCTCGGCTTCTTTTCATGGCTTGTGACCATCCATCTTCCTCTTGATCACATTTCAGAGTTTTTTTTTTGGGATTCAGGTCTCGAAATTGGGCTGGCCATGACAGGGTCCTGATCTGGTGATACTCCATCCACACCTTTACTGGCCTGGCTGTGTGGCATGGAGCATTGCCCTGCTGGAAAAAACACTTCTCAGAGTTGGGGAACATTGTCAGAGCAAAAGGAAGCAAGTTTTTCTTCCGGGACAACGTTGTACTTTGCCTGGCTGAGGTTTGTAAAAGACCATAAGGATTGAACCAAAGCCGACTGGAGGGTCTCCTAGTTCGTCTTCTCTGATGAGTCCAATTTCACAGTAGGTGCAAGACTATGTGGCTTGTAGGCCTCTCCAGGTCTCCGTCTAACCATCAGACGACCATGTGTTGGGCAAAGCTGAAAATTGGACTCATCAGAGAAGACGAACTAGGAGACCCTCCAGTCCGCTTTGGTTCAATCCTTATGGTCTTTTACAAACCTCAGCCAGGCAAAGTACAACGTTGTCCCGGAAGAAAAACTTGCTTCCTTTTGCTCTGAGAAGTGTTTTTTCCAGCAGGGCAATGCTCCATGCCACACAGCCAGGCCAGTAAAGGTGTGGATGGAGTATCACCAGATCAGGACCCTGTCATGGCCAGCCCAATTTCGAGACCTGAATCCCAAAAAAAAAACTCTGAAATGTGATCAAGAGGAAGATGGATGGTCACAAGCCATGAAAAGAAGCCGAGCTGCTTGAATTCTTGCGCCAGGAGTAGCATAAAGTCACCCAACGGCAATGTGAAAGACTGGTGGAGAGCATGCCAAGACACATGAAAGTTGTGATTTTAAATCAAGGTTATTCCACCAAATATTGATTTCTGAACTCTTCCTAAGTTAAAGCATTAGTATTGTGTAGTTTAAAAATGAATATGAGCTTGTTTTCTTTGCATTATTCGAGATCTGAAGACACTGCATATTTTTTGCTATTTTGACCAATTGTCATTTTTCTGCAAATAAATGATCTAAATGACAATATTTTTATTTGAAATTTGGTAGGAATGTTGCCAGTAGGTTATAGAATAAAACAAAAATGTACATTTTACTTTAACACATACCAATAAATAGTAAAACCAGAGAAACTGATAATTTTGAAGTGGTCTCTTAATTTTTTCCGCGGCTGTATGCATGTGCCACGTGATGGTAGTCTGGGAAGTCCCGCCCCTCTTCTCCGGCCAATTTGATTTAGCCTCTGAAGGGGGTCTGGCAAACTTAGGATAGCAGTTCACTTCAAGATTTCCAGAATCCTTGGAGCCAATCACAAACTGGCTTTTGGCTACCTGGCGCGCCATTGGCGGATTTAAAATAACCACGTCTACCGTAACAAAAGCGAAACTTAAGAGAAAAGCACAGTAAACTATATACTGCTCTCGCGGCTGTCTTGGATGATTTCAAAGGCAAGTTTTCTTTGAAAATATAACAGAAACCTGCTCTGGAACAATTCATACAGAAAAAAGATGTGTTTGCTTTATTACCGATCGTTGTATCGTTGTATAGTATCTTTGGTCTGATTGGTTAAAGGCATGTCCAATTACGTGAGTGAAGTGGACCTCCATTGAGGAGTTGGCCAGACTAACTGAGCAAATGAAATGCAGTGAAGGGGCGGGGAATTCCCAGACAAACGTGATGGTTCATGTCGCACCCAATCGTGAACTTTGTGATGTGTAAATTCAAATGAATGCCTAGCACCCAATGGGCCTACTTCCTGCCATTAGGTTAATATGAAACTTTGCAAAAAGACAAAAGACAACCACATGAATACAATATCAAAAAATGATTTCCAATTGTGTATGTTTAGACAATTTATTAATTTAAGGTTAATTAATAGAAAAGCTAAAGGCTTATTTTAGCTGTAATAGCCAAAAGTTGTTGTAGCCAAAAGTGAACTGAGATAAAGTATATTCCTTTTCTTGCCTACGCTTTGCAAAAATAAAAGTAAAAAAAAAAAAAAAAAAACGGTGAGATGATATGAGCCCTGAAAATTTTACATCATGGATACTTTGCTACTGTATACAGCACTTTGATTTTGTGATCTCTTTAAAGTATGAACAAACTCTACCGGCATAACAACAACTACTTCATGAAGAAAACTGCCCAATCAACCTTTTTAGTTGGAGGTTGGTTTTGTATAAGAAATTATGTGAATTGCAATTGATATTGTGTAAAGCACGCATGTGTAATTGAGGAGAACTGGAGTGATTGAAAAAAAGAAAAAACATTGTCTTTGAGAATACAATGTATTGGAACAGTGATACTCCCTGTTCTACTTATCTCTGTACGCCTGTTAAATAGACACTGCCTGTGAGAGAATTCATCCAATTCTCACAGACTGCTTGCTGTTCACTTTGTGTTTCTGATCCTTCTGAAGAGGACCAATACACTTTATACTTATCTCTTATTATAAGACTGATCTCATTTGACTTGATATTATCAGATTTCCATCGGTCTGTAACCTGGTGCACTTTTTTTTATTTTAAGATGACAAAAAAAACTAGAAAATGCATTTCCTGAAGGAAATACCAGTGCATGAAATGCAAAAGTTAGGAAAGGAAGAAGAAAAGAAAGAAGAGTGAAAGAAGGAAAGAAGAGTGGAAGAAGAAAAGAAGAAAGGATAGAAGAGTGAAGAAAGGAGAGAAGAGAGGATGAAGGAAAGAAGAGTGAAAGAAGGAAAGAAGAAAAGAAAGAAGAGTGAAGAAAGGAAAGAAGAGTGAAAGAAGGAAAGAAGAGTGGAAGAAGGAAAGATGAGTGGAAGAAGGAAAGAAGAGTGAAAGAGAAAAAGAGAGTGAAAATATTGAAAAAGGAGATAAAAATGGAGTGAAGAAGAGAGATTGAGTGTGAGAGAAAGTAGACTGAGAGAGAAAGATGGAGAGATGGAGAGAAAAAAAATTGAGAATGGATGGTGTCTTAATGTTCCTAGTTACAGTTAAATTGAGAGGGACAGAGAGAGAAGCGGTTCCTTTGATTTGGCGCAGCTGTCAGTAAAGCACAGGTGCAAGCCAGTTTAAAGACCCTATTATGATGTCATAATGGCCCAATGTAAGTCAATGGGAGACATTTATATTCGTTTTTCTTTAATATCTTAAAAAGTATAAAGTTTAGAAAAGTGAAAAATGCATAGCATAAGTGTCGTTTACAAGACCTACGCGACAAAGTTTGAATGAAGTTTCTACGTTAAGCGGTTCGGGCTGAATTAATCGCAGAAAAAGGTAACAAGAATAAGAAGAAGAAGAAGAAGCCTAGGAATAACAATACAGGGAGAAAAAGATCAAGGTCCTTTAATATGGTGCATTTTAAAAGGTAATGGAAATGACATTATGTATGTAGGATATACTGCAATGAATTTTCTTTGTACAAAAAAGCTCTGAGCTCTTTTTTATTTTGCGATTGGTTTGAGAGAGAGTGAAAGAATAACTTCGAACCTGGTGCAGTTTTGGAGGTTATTTAATAGTCAGTTTATTTTTTTAAAGTAGAATTGTATTATAAACATACGATTGGTTTCCCATTAACGAAATGCATATGCCGTCAATTATAGTTCCTAGAAAGAAAGGACATCAGAATCTTCCAAAATCAGAATCGTGAATTAAAAAAAATAACTTACGGAGATCGGAATCGGCCAAGTAAAAACTGCAATCAGTGCATCTCTGATCAGTGTTAATATCCAACCAGGGGAGAGAAGAGCAAGGAAACAAACAGACTAATTCAGCTCACCAAATCCATCAAAGTCCAGGTCTTGGTCAATGACTACATCCAGTAAGGTATCTCCAGGGTTTGCCTTGACTGTAATCTTCTCTCCATCTCGATTGACGAAGTTTACTGTAACCTTATTTTCTGACCTGTCAAAAAAGAGAACCAGTAAAATACCCATTATTAAATATCCCCTGGTATATTGGAACAAAATTCACTCTTTGACATAACCACCTGTTACCCGTTAAAGTAGTGTTTAATGGTGCTGCTATCTAGCATCACCATACCTGTTCACATATACAATTCGAATATAAAAGAAATATACAGACATTGAACCTGTTTTTTGCCACAGGCTGGTGAAGTTAAGTCACATGGTATCTGAAATTCTCCATTATTTGGTTGTCGAAATGGTTCACAAAAGAAAGCACCATTCAAACAAGCTATACTGAAACACTATTTAAACCTGCACATCAACTGCACATATCTGATGGCAGATACAAATCTGATTTGATAAGCTGCGAGTCATTTCCAACTGACCATTAAGAACACCTATAGTTGTTGGACCGCAGCTCAGATAGACAAAATAGTTTTTGTCATGCTACTGAACATGCGGTCCATGTTAATCGATCCCATGACCTCTCTGTTGCTGGAGCCTGTAGGTTAAAGGGATAGTTCGGTTTTTAAGACATGAAGTTGTATGGCATCTACATCACCAGTGTAATGCAATCCACGCTGACTTACCTTCGACAGCGTCCTGTGAGCAGAGTTCTCGTCCAGTTTTGGTCAAACCGAAAGTAGTCCGGCAGGTTTCTAGACCCAGGAAAATAAAACGTTTCTCTTCCCAAAACATTATGTGTTCAAAAGAGTGATATATTTGCATCCCAAAACCGTTGTAGTGGAAAAAGTCACACCTCGTTATCACTTGGCCCTATTTTCAATACGCTCGATAATGAAATCTAACAGCTAGAGTCTACCTTGAGTTGATTCGCGAAAGTTTGATTCACCAAAGTTGCCTGAGAGAAACGTCCATCACAGGAAAAGGATGCTTTATGTCAATTTTATCAAATGTTGTCTCAGTTTTCATCGTTTTCCTGTGATGGACGTTTCTCTCAGGCAACTTTGGTGAATCAAACTTTCGCGAATCAACTTTCGCGAATCAAAGAGGAAGACTCTAGCTGTGAGATTGCATTATCGAGCGTATTGAAAATAGGGCCAAGTGATAACGAGGTGTGACTTTTTCCACTACAACGGTTTTGGGATGCAAATATATCACTCTTTTGAACACATAATGTTTTGGGAAGAGAAACGTTTTATTTTCCTGGGTCTAGAAACCTGCCGGACTACTTTCGGTTTGACCAAAACTGGACGAGAACTCTGCTCACAGGACGCTGTCGAAGGTAAATCAGCATGGATTGCATTACACTGGTGATGTAGATGCCATACAACTTCATGTCTTAAAAACCGAACTATCCCTTTAAGCTACAGGAAAAGGCAAGAAATAGTCTGCTAACAGACAGGGTTATATGCTATATTGAACAAACAGAGTTGTTTCGGGAGCACAGAAGGGAGAGGTGTAATTTGATTGCCTGTTGAGCACATAATATCAACAATCTTTCCCCAGAGTCGTGTATAGATAACACTGCATTGACATAATAACATTCTCAGTGAGTGGTACAAAATAAGGCTTAGTAAGTTTTGCAAATATGCTGGTAAATTTCCCTGTTCCTTTTATCTGCATCTTCTCTATTACTGAGCATGTCATTTACATATTAAAGGTTACAAACCCCTTATCTAACTGGCAGATAGCCAATGATGTACTATGAGACATGGCCTTGAACACAAAAGGCATGGCAATACCTTGAGGGTAAATAATGTGCAAAGTCTATGAAAACTGCAGCGAACAATGCACTTTGCATGACATAGCATGGCACATTATGAGCATATCCTATTCCTAACAAGGCTGTGCGAATCAGGCTGATAAACCAACTATGATAAAACATTCTTGTCCAGAGTGATTTGTACCTTTCTAAAACACAGACATATCTTTAAAAATCAGACCAAGAGTTCACTACTACCATGCGCAACATTATCTGGCTGCTATCAGAGGATACAAACCCCTGCCTGATCACACTCTGATCACGGAAACCACTTTGATGGGGCACGGCGCAATGAATATATAATGTAGGACTTCAAAGAATGGTATTCAACACCAAATACAGGGCCATATTATCTTTGTGTAGTACATACTTTAGGCCTCATATGCAAATAGAACGCGTCGTTAGGTACACAATCTACACAACATGAACAGAGGTAAAAGGTAACCAAGGGTCATAAGAGAAGGTGGAGTAAGTAAGAGTAACAAAGGTCATTTTATTCAAATTAAACATTTTAATTAAAGTTAAAAGTTATCGGAGGCTTATGAATTCTATATCATTTTTCCATTATTTAACTTTCAGCCGTTCACCAAAACTAAAAACAGAGTTGGGGATTGATGTTTGCAATAAATATGAAAATTACGGAAGGGGCGGAAATAAGACAACGTTCGAGATAGTTAGCCAGACTACCCAATATTTTTCCACACAGAGACATTGTAACACATCAACAGCGGAACTTTAACGTCACTGATCTTACGCCTTATCTATAACATTAGATAATTTGAGAGATGGATGAGTATAATATTAACAAGGCACACTACCACTGTTACCCAATCGTTTCAATTTAAATACCTGAATTCTCTGCCTGAACCCGGCTAGCTTACTATAAGGAAGTTAGCTATAATTCACGTATGCTCCAGGCGGAGGGTATTTGGAAATTGTGGTTAACGTTTGGGATTTCACAGCTTTAAATGTAGCAACAATTAAATGTACTGTTAAGATACCATTCCCTCGTGATATGGAAGGACATTGGTTATGAAATGGACAAGGTCGAGTTGTCACATTGCTAGCAAGCCAGCTGGTCATCCGGCTAAAGTGAGCCAAATTGCTACGCTGCTAAACAACATTGTGTAACCATATACTCCAGTTGATGAAAAGTTGTACAAAAAAGATCCAGTCAAGCCAACTACCCGCATTCTTTGGCTTACCTCAAAGGTTGGGTGACTTGACTGGAACATATTCCTCGACGGAGAGCCTGAGTTTGTACACACGCGAGAGGACTTCTTGAAGAAATGTTAGCCGTGACACATCTGCAGAATGCCGAACGTTGTGATACAGTTAACGTTAATAATCGCTTATAAGCCGACACAAAAGACATGTCTGGGTGGATAACTTAGCTCTTTAGCTTGCTATCCTCCAACTCTGCGTATACGGCCTTTCAAACTTGCTAACGATAGCGGTTCTGCGTTAACGTTATATACCTGCTTGCCTAACTAACCTACTGCGTGAACGTTAGTATCGCTAGTGTCGCTAGTGTAGCTGTGACACTGACTGTTCTATTACCTAATTACCCTAACCTCTGCTCGCAAACAAGCTGTTTCAACGTTACACCAATCTTCCTTCCAAACGGTTTCAACGAATAATAGTTGCTTAACTTTCGTGCCGTTTCAGTACCTTGTTACATAACACTATGACAGCAGTACAACATGGAATGGACCAGCGACCGTAATGTCCGAAACAAAATTGCACAGACGTTCCTAAAAAGTAGGTGAAGTAACTCTGTTAAAGGCCACCTCAAACTTCCGTTAGGTATATCACATAAGTTCGATCAATATCTGTCAACATAGAGTGCCCATGCTGGCTTTTACGTTAGCCTATGACAAACGCAGGGGGCGTCATTTAGACAGTGCTGGCAAATCCCCTTTTTCCTTTAGAAACTGGATTGGACATCAGTTCACTCAAGAAGTTTACGTAAACTAGGCGTGTACGTGCACCACTGATTTGCACAGTACACACATGCAAGGCAAAAGCCACAGTGACAGGAAAGTTCACACACCGTAGGCCTATCTCTAATTTTGGGACCTCTGTAATACCTTCACTTTATGTATCGTCAGTGGCGTTTCTACATTAGGGGCAGGTGGGGCAGTGCCCACTGATCTCAAAAAGAAACTTATTTTTGAGATCAGTGGGCAGTGCCCCACCAGATGGCGCTGTTGAGCGGAATGCTCAATCCATTCCTACCTATATTTTTATATGCAAAGTAGCGTAAATATTTGTGTGAATAAACTTGACTCACAAGCATTATAGTCTTGTTATGGAGTAATTTGATTCGTGTGTTTTTCTGCATGTGTGCTTGCCATAGACATGAATGAACGTTTATATGTCTATATGGTTTTCCGTTTCCTGTTTCCGGGAGGGCAAAGACCCACGCGGCCCCTCCGTTACCATAGAAACACCAATGAGCGCGAACCACACAGGCCAAAGTTAGCTGTGCAGTTTCTGGGAAAAGATGGGGGAAGTGGTCTGACCCACAGCTCTTCACCACATGTAAGTTCAGCTAAATTGGATCATTTCACCAGCATTATGTGTCAACCTTGAACCTTGGACTTAACAAACCCAGTTCTACTCTTGGCCTTCATCAGATCCCTTGGTACGTGTAGACATCTGGAGGAGCATACAAGCACTTCCAAGCGGTCGCAGTGTTATTCTAACATGGAGGACAGTAAGTTTCAACCACAGCAGGATAATGATCAGAACAAAAGAATATCAAATCAAAGGATGCCAGTGCTACATGTGGGTATACAATAGAGTGGTGTCAGAATGGGACTGAAGTACTGCCTTGCAACCCTAGCAACCTTCGTTGGGAAACAGTGCACCAAAGTAACACCTCCTTATCACCCAGATCAGGTGATATCTCCATCCTTCGTAACAGTGAAGTTTTCTCTCAGTGTATGTGTAGGAGAGGCTAATATCAAACCACTTCTGTTTACTAGGAGCTTTTATCAGTGGACGCAGATACACCTTCAACGTGTTCGGTTGCAGAAGGAATGGACACCACCTAATTGAGACACACGTTGGCTACTTACAAGAAGAGAGTGAGCGTTGACAGGAAGAGGCACCTTTCCTGTCTTATGCACTGCCTAGCGCAGCACATGTTGCATCAGACCACAGTCACAAAAATTGCTCAATAACATGGCCGAAATGGAAACGTCATGTTGTTGTTTGAAAACTATCAATGTCCAAGTTTGAGTTTGGGACCATGCGATGGTCATCTCGACCAAACTAGTTGCTACTAAGTTTACTGTAGTGAGGCTACTAGGGCTTTGTAGTGTCCTGAAAATCGAACTAGAAAGTTATCTTTGGCAATATTTAATTTCTTTACAGCACCTACGCAGTTCACAAAAATACAAGATTCTCCAGTGGTGACATCTTCCTCTAGCCTGACGATGTCATACTCATGATTCTATTCAGAATATGAGTCTGATACCGAACCTTTGGGCTGTGATTATGGGGCGTGTTTCAACGAACCAGGAAAGAAAATGCCTATTCGCTGAATTGGATACATAGAACCAATCAGAGCAACGTAGTAGCCTATTACCATCTGATAGATTAAACTTTTACCTGATCCCGTAGGAAGGACGGCAAAAACATCTTTTCAATCAACAAATGCCTTGATCGCGTTTCTCTGTTCCTCTTTCAAAATGAATGCGCTGTCAATGTCTGTTGAGATATGCCTGCTCACGTTAATTAATAAGCATTAAGGCTACAAGCTACAGTTAGTTTCAATGGGTTTTTTGTGTACACGTTAGCAATGATCTAACAATAATGGTCTAGAGAGCTTTAGTTAAGACAAAAAATACTCTGCAACATTCGTGTTGCACATGCACAACTAACCGAGTCAATGTAGACATTAAAAAGTCGTGTAGATAGCTTAATTCACATAAAATATTCCCCACTAAGCACCCGAGACGCGGCCATCTTGGTCGGAGTTCGAATCTACCGGTTAATTCAACTCAAGCGTTGGTATCTGTCCATCAACGTATAAAGCCCACCCTGACAATTTGATTGGTCCGGTTTCATCCTACCGATGAAACTCTCTCCCAATTAGCCCAGAGCCAGACCAAATCTCCCTGACAAAAAAATTTGTGGGCGGGGTTTGGGCTGGTATCCAGGCTAATCTTCCTCTGCAATAATTACATGGACTTTTCCAGAAGATCATCCCCTGCACCCTGGTTTTATCACAGGTTACCTTGTGACTGTGCAGGATGGGAGCAACCAGAACCATAGTAAGTTCCAGAACCCTGACTTTGCAAGTCATTGTGATTGCCAGTTCACTGTTTTTTTAAGTGAAAGGAGTGCTTAGAAAAGAGTGTCTGTAAGTGGCAGTGTGCGATTATTGGTCAGATAAAAGCAGTTCCTCTTCATGCACAAGTTGACATTTCGCAAGCAGGGTTGGCAAACAACCAAAAAAATATTCTGTTGGCTTTGCCATGTTATGTCTTCAGCCTACACCATTTCAGTAGACAAGCCACACAGGAAGACCATCACATTGAACAGTCTGACGGAGAACAAAGAGTACAACTACTACATACAAGCCTGTACATCAGTAGGCCCTGGTCGTCCTACACACCGCCGGTTCAGAACCTCCCCTAACTGTGAGTGTCGGTCACAAACCCATCATGCAATACGTAACAATCAATCTTACACTGATACTGATACCTATCTGAAATTCCATAGACTGAGGAATACAGTTATGGAGATTTTCACGCATCCAACCAAGGTGAATGTGAAAATAGTAGAGCTGGACAGCTGCCTTTACGAGGTTCGAGAGCATTCCATTTCCTTTACAATCTCACTTAAAAATGTTTAAAGAAACATGACACTTACAGAATGATCTACATTTTCTGTCCTCCCTCCAGACGAGCAAGCGGATTGGAGCCCTGAGAGTGGAAGACTGCTTGTGCTCTGACCTCGAGATCATAGACGTCAGGCCAGGCATGGCAGAGCGGAAGTTTATGATCTGTCCCAACGACGCCGGTTGTTCTTGCGTCCACCCAACAGAGCACTGCTACAGCACAGAGTTGCTTGACAATGTCTGGGACGATCCTGTTAGCGACAGCAGCATGAGCGTGTGTAATTTCACATACTCACCAACCATTACAGAGGTGTCGTTTTTTTGTAGGTCATCGTCAGCTCTGATGGTCTCATAGAGGGACAGCCTGTCCCACCACACAGCACATGCTTCAGAGGCTATGTTACCTACGCAGGTGGCCCAACGTGAATTCTGGGCTGTATTTTCTCTCCGTGTCCTACTCGTTCCAGTTTCATGCATTACACTTCTATTTCTTACAGAAACTTTGCAAGAGGGGGATCCATCTTTTTCGAAAGCAATGTTGATAAATGTATGTAGGCCTATGTAGAGTCGCACAAACCATGGTGTTAAGACTGTCATATATGGAGAGGCATCATTAACACAAAATGTGAAGTTTGTAGTTGTATATTTTACAATAAACAAACAATTAAGATGAAATTGAGACCAGGATGCTACAAGCTGTGTTGTATTTACAATGCAATTCAAATACATATTTGTAGAAGTCACATGTGCAATGGTGCAATGTTAGTGATTTGATATGTAGCTAAAGCACCCATGCTGCAATCGTGCTGTTTCATATAAATGAAGGCCTAATTACAAACCAAATGCTAAACTGTTTATAAACATTAAACTGTTCATAAATGAAGTATAGGTATTTTAGATATATAAGGACTAGAAGCATATTGAAATACACGCATGTCCCTTTAAAAGTTTCCTACATTTACAATATTGGAATCAGAGCCCCCTACCTTATAGCAGCCATAAGGAGTTATGGTCCAAAACTAGTAAGCCAACTACCTAAAATGCATGCATACATTACCAACTGCCCAGTTGACACAGATAGAAGCTTGCCAACACACTAACTGGTGTATTTTGGAAGTATAGCTGGCAACGTCAAGCTGTTAAAGCTTTTCTTCGCACAGAACCGCATAGGGCATATGGCTAGTAGAAAAGACACAGGTGCTTATCTGTCCTTCACATGACCATATGCCCTCAAAATGAATTTGAGGATGGTACCAAAACTTGTTGCCTATAAAACCACACCTCAAAAAGAGTACAGAGTGTGCTGTAGGTCAACTTAAAACATCCAAGAAATGCTCTGGGGCTCAAACAGTGTTTCATATTTATTCAGAATAACACTAATTCAGAACAAATTTAAATACATGAGTGCATATGCAAAATCATATGCACTCAATACGACATTTATGGAAATGAGTCACGAACCATCATCTCGTTTTCTCTGTTTAATAATATCTTTGATTGTATACAGCCGCGGAAAAAATTAAGAGACCACTTCAAAATTATCAGTTTCTCTGGTTTAACTATTTATTGGTATGTGTTAAAGTAAAATGTACATTTCTGTTTTATTCTATAACCTACTGGCAACATTCCTACCAAATTTCAAATAAAAATATTGTCATTTAGATCATTTATTTGCAGAAAAATGACAATTGGTCAAAATAGCAAAAAAGATGCAGTGTCTTCAGATCTCGAATAATGCAAAGAAAACAAGCTCATATTCATTTTTAAACTACACAATACTAATGCTTTAACTTAGGAAGAGTTCAGAAATCAATATTTGGTGGAATAACCTTGATTTAAAATCACAACTTTCATGTGTCTTGGCATGCTCTCCACCAGTCTTTCACATTGCCGTCGGGTGACTTTATGCTACTCCTGGCGCAAGATTTCAAGCAGCTCGGCTTCTTTTCATGGCTTGTGACCATCCATCTTCCTCTTGATCACATTTCAGAGTTTTTTTAATGGGATTCAGGTCTCGAAATTGGGCTGGCAATGACAGGGTCCTGATCTGGTGGTACTCCATCCACACCTTTACTGGCCTGGCTGTGTGGCATGGAGCATTGCCCTGCTGGAAAAAACACTTCACAGAGTTGGGGAACATTGTCAGAGCAAAAGGAAGCAAGTTTTTCTTCCGGGACAACGTTGTACTTTGCCTGGCTGAGGTTTGTAAAAGACCATAAGGATTGAACCAAAGCTGACTGGAGGTCCCTAAGTTCGTCTTCTCTGATGAGTCCAATTTTCAGCTTTGCCCAACACATGGTCGTCTGATGGTTAGACTGAGACCTGGAGAGGCCTACAAGCCACAGAGTCTTGCACCTACTGTGAAATTGGACTCATCAGAGAAGACGAACTTAGGGACCTCCAGTCAGCTTTGGTTCAATCCTTATGGTCTTTTACAAACCTCAGCCAGGCAAAGTACAACGTTGTCCCGGAAGAAAAACTTGCTTCCTTTTGCTCTGACAATGTTCCCCAACTCTGAGAAGTGTTTTTTCCAGCAGGGTAATGCTCCATGCCACACAGCCAGGCCAGTAAAGGTGTGGATGGAGTACCACCAGATCAGGACCCTGTCATTGCCAGCCCAATTTCGAGACCTGAATCCCATTAAAAAAACTCTGAAATGTGATCAAGAGGAAGATGGATGGTCACAAGCCATGAAAAGAAGCCGAGCTGCTTGAATTCTTGCGCCAGGAGTAGCATAAAGTCACCCGACGGCAATGTGAAAGACTGGTGGAGAGCATGCCAAGACACATGAAAGTTGTGATTTTAAATCAAGGTTATTCCACCAAATATTGATTTCTGAACTCTTCCTAAGTTAAAGCATTAGTATTGTGTAGTTTAAAAATGAATATGAGCTTGTTTTCTTTGCATTATTCGAGATCTGAAGACACTGCATCTTTTTTGCTATTTTGACCAATTGTCATTTTTCTGCAAATAAATTATCTAAATGACAATATTTTTATTTGAAATTTGGTAGGAATGTTGCCAGTAGGTTATAGAATAAAACAGAAATGTACATTTTACTTTAACACATACCAATAAATAGTTAAACCAGAGAAACTGATAATTTTGAAGTGGTCTCTTAATTTTTTCCGCGGCTGTATGTTTGTCAAGGTCAACAGCGCCTAAAACATACAGTACACATTAAACAAGGGAGTCACAAATTCAGCACAAAAAAAAACAGGAAAAATGGGGGAAAAAACCCAAAACAAAAAAAGTATTTTAAATTAAACTTGAAATTGTATCTTCTGTATTTTCTGGTCTCTCTCTTTCGCACGCTCATTCACTCACCTATGGTACACATACATAACACTGATCACCTCAGTCAAAAGATTTAAGTGATCCGCAAGTAATCTCTACAAATCCAGACAATTAGCAGCATAATAAACAAGAAAAATTACAAGAAACAGGGTGGGAGGTTCAACTGATCCCCACTACCCCAGGCATCTTACATGTACTCTTAAATAATTATATCCACCTCTGATGATACACGATATTAATGTTGCAATCTGGGGAAAAGACAATTGATTCAGACATCTACGGGTGACAGAGAAATTGGTTACAGTAAATGCAGTTTGTCATGCATGTTCCTTTGAAAGCTTGAGTATGCAATGGTGAAAGCATCTTGCATGAAAGGTGAAAGTGCATGAAGGTGTAAATGTCTGTGCTGTAGTTTTCAAATCTACCAATATTACAACTCTCCATGATACCAGTGCTTTAAAGAAGAGTTTCTTAACCATAAACGATCGGTCAGATTCTGGTTATAGAATGTTTCTGAGGAAAAGTAGTAACTCCTCCTCCTCCTCCTCCTACGCACCCCCAATCACAGCACGGCAGGAAGCCCCTGCGCTCCAAGACGCGGCTGTCGAAACCCGCAAGCTAACTGCGCTAGCCAGCCTGCCCCAGGTGCCATGGAGGTAGGCAGGCATCACTAGCCTGGGACCTGGGCATGTCTGGATGCTGGTGGTAGGGGGAAGCCAGGCCCTCCACAGACCTATGACTGCTCAGCAGTTAGCAGAGGGACAGGCGTGGCATGAGTGGCTCAAAGCACAGGAATGACTTAACCAAAACCCGGATGAGAAACGCGTCTTATAAATGACTGTATACACACCCTTTTAGGATCAGCACGAGTATAAACCTATATTAGCATGCCCTCACATACACCATGAGTCTGACAGAGTGCGAGTTACTAATTATATTTTGGGCTGCTGACACCCTCCATGCTGTAGTGTAACCATCTTCTGTGACCCTCAACAGGCTCATTCAAGATGGAGACAAGGAACACAGAGATCTATCAGATTGAACTGCCTCGAAACATTGTTTTGCATTTATAATGATTGCTCTCTGGTATGAGGTCACCTTGCCTTATCTAATGTCCTGAAATAGCTTTGTAAAGTACTTTTTGTTATTGTATTGTAAGAAATGTTTAATGCCAATAAACCTTGCTGTTAAGAGGATTGCCCTTCCTAAGTAATAAAAACCATTCCTTTAGAATTGCCTATATGAGTGTTCAATTTCATCACCATAGAGAAAACTCAAGCTCATCCAGCCAATGTTTCACTAAAATGTATCAATTGGCTATATCTATGGGGGGATCGGGGAGGTTGTTGACATAATGTAATAAAGAGACAAAAACTGAGGTAAAGTGAATACTTTTGTCGTGTTTTAATAATGACACGACACAAGGGGGTGCCTGTAGGTTTGGAGGAGGCCGAGCTTCATGTCATCCTCGCCAGCAGGACGGGCACTAGACTGGCCACGAGGACAGCGAGGAGGCTGGGGGCCAGGCCACTGCCAGAGGAGCGTTCTGGGATGGTGGCGTTGGGGCTGGTCATAATATAACCATAAATGAAGGGGTGGATGTGGCGGTAGTTGTCGTGGAGCAACTTCGGAGTATCTTCTGGTTCGTGATAGTACACCCCTAAAAATCGATTGTACTGCAATGGCAAAGGACAGAAAAGGTGTGTGTGTGTGTGTGTGAGTGTGTGTGTGTGTGTGTGTGTGTGTGTGTGTGTGTGTGCGTGTGTGTGTGTGCGTGTGCATGTGTGTGTGTGTGAGAGAGAGGGAGAAAGAGAGATTTCTATCATCTTTCATGACACTTCAATCCCTCCAGCTGTTGTTTGGTATTCAACAGCTAGTTTCTCTTAGTTAACACCGATACACTCATCCACAGCTACCCACTTACACACACACGCACACATGCACACTGCATACCTGTTTTTGGCTTATAAAGATGGGTTCTTCAAACACAGTCCACACATTCCCATAAAAGCAAGGCGGGAAAGTAAGGCTTCCTGAATAATAATAGAACTTGGAGATGTCATCTGGCAGTAGGTCACGGAGGACAAATGGAGGAATGCTCGTTTTATCCCCTACCACGCACGCACACACACACACACACACACAGTGAGATATTGGATGAGATATAGCAAGACAGCACAATGGTCAAGGTACAACAAATGGCAGAGTTTGGAATGATTTAAGACTCAACCGATGAGAGAGGAAAAATACATTTAGCATTTGTCAATCTAATTCAGTTGCTCCATAATGTTAAAAAAAATGTTAGATGCCTTACCATTAATGTTTGAGGGTGTACTGAACTGTCACACTCAGTTTCAAACTGCCTGAGTTTCTGTCAAATCCTCTCTCATACTGAGCTTACCTGGAAGAGGTACGGAGGGTATAGCCGCAGAGAGGGCCTCAAAGACAGGGTTGTCCTCAGGACCAATCTAGATAGACACAAGAGAACAGTTAACTACCCAAACTCACTCACATCCGACCCCCTCCCCCCCCCCCCCCCCCCCCCACCCGCACACACACACACACACACACACATTACACTCACACACATACACTCACATAGGAAGAAAGTCGATAAATGTTGTTCTAAGCCTGGGCATGACAAGAGACTGACATGAAATAGACTGAACACTCACATCAATGAAAAAGGAAAGGACGGCGACGTCTGCATAATCATAAAACATAATCAGCCCAACGTCTGTGTAAGGGTACACAGCGTGGTAGATCTGCATCTAAAGGCAAACATAGACACACACACAAAATCAGTCGTCTATGGACAGCACTAATTAACATCATTATAAGTGTGTGTGTGTGTGTGTGTGTGTGTGTGTGTGTGTGTGTGTGTGTGTGTACCTCCATAGGGTATCTCCTGGAATTATAAGTGTGCTCTGAGCCATTTGTGTTTGCACTTCCCCAGTGGAAGGCGAGATATAAAGTTTCATAAACATTAAAAAAGTTCCCTCCCATCATCTGCATTCCAGGACCAACCTCTACAGCAACTGTGAAGCAGTGACAAAGCAAAACATGTCACTGGTACATTAAGGACAACCACTGCCTCTGATCCTGGGACAGATACATGTTACTGGTACAGTAAGGACAACCACTGTCTCTGATCCTGGGACAGATACATGTTACTGGTACAGTAAGAACCTCTATTTTATATATATACACACACACACACACACACATACAAATATACTGTAGTGTGTATATATATATATACTACCTCTCTTCCACACACACACACTCCCTTTTAAGTAATTAGTTAGTTACATTTAGTTAGAATATACTGTACATTCTTTGTTTTTATTTCTGATCACTGTGTTAATAAATGCTTTCATTTATATACACTGGTCTATTCAATGTTACACAAGAATGAATGCTGCCAACTTCTTATATTCAGAACTCCAAAGACCATAAACCTTCCTAATAATAAGGTAACTTTGGTTGTGGTTATTAATTTAATTATTACGTATTATTATTATTGAATTATTAATTCCAAATTAGTTCCAGATTAATATATTATATATTGATATAAAATATGTTTTATGAGACTGATGTTTTACATTGAGAATTGTGGTTGATCTTTATCTTGACCACTGTGGAGGAACTACACTTTGTGAAGCACCCACCTATATGGTCAACCTAATTGCCTTTGTGTTAAATGGTTGATGCCTGTCCAATCGGGTGAGATTGGCAACATATTGGTGGTGTTGTCAGGATAGTACCGATGTTGTCTTGGTGGCCCTTGAGAAGACACTGTTACTAATTATTCACAATTGCACACACATTTATCCGGCCCCTGCTCACAAGGTAAGGTACCTACATTCTTTGTTGCTCCTGTGTGAGGATGATGCCCATTGGACCTACACAGTACACAACACCCTGAGTACTACCCTGTGTAATATCGCTTAAAGTAACACTTTGCAACAATTTGACACTTTTTGAGATATGGTTTTAATAGCCAACTAGTTTTGGTACCATTTGTTTTGATAGCATATGGTCATGTGAAGGACAGATAAACATCTGTGTCTTCCCCACTTGCCATCCAGGATTTGCCCTATCTAGTTCAGTGTAATGGGCTGGAAGAAAAGCTTTCACACTCATGACATTGCCAGCTAAGCTGCCAAAACACACCAATTAGTGTGTTAGCAAGCTTCTATCAGTGTCAGCTGGGCTATTTGGGGTGTTTGCAAGGTTTTTGCATACTTTTTAGGTAGTTAGCTTGCTAGTTTTGGAACAGAACACCGAATTGCTGCTTTAAATGTCTAATGATTCAAAATGTTATCACCTTACAGTAATTGCATTACTTCTTAGTTGAACAGAAGGCTGTTTGCTGTTATGTAAAATTATGTTTATGTAAAAAAAAACTGTCTAGATTTACTATATTAAAAATCCAGTAAGAACTCAATGCAACAAATGTCAGTACACCTTTCTAATATTCAAACCTTTAATACTACATTGACTTGTGCCAATGATGACAGGTGTATTTACCTTTGTGGCATTGAGTTTGTATTTTGAGGCCTGTATTTTAAACAGTCTTTCTAAAGAATTTGTGTTTTAATTGTCCATGAGAGAAAAATACTCTACTTCATTGTTGAGTATCATTTGTCATTTAAGCGATATTGCACAGGGGTGAACTACGTTCTGTTGCATACTGCATAACATTATCACCAAAATGGACTTAAATATTTGCCTTCGATAAACTTTTAACCAGACCGGCTGGCAAAAAAAATGACAACAACAAAGCTGCTTTCCAGAGGGAAGCTTTACTTGGGCTTTCAAGCAGGCAACTTCCTTCAGTGTTTCATTAAATAAGAATTGAATTATTAAACTCGTGATGGGATATGATTACTATCAGAATGCTATTGTCCATACAGTATATTCTTTGATGTAAGCATGTCACCTTATCATATTTCCTAGGTTAAAGTCAGTAAACCAGAGGACTACTTTAATCTGATAACATATTAGAGGACTACTTTAATCTGATAAAATCACCAGAGGACTACTTTAATCTGATAACATACCAGAGGACTACTTAAATCTGATAAAATCACCAGAGGACTACTTCAATTTGATAAAATACCAGAGGACTACTTTAATCTGAAAAAAGCACACACATTTCTCTAAATTCAAACCTTCACCTCATGCTCACATTGGTTATTGATGATGAAGTTACAACAATATGTAAACTGAGATATACTTATATACAAAAGAAATTGCTTGATATTTTGCTCAATTTGTTGTTGTCTCAGCTGTTTCTATGCAATCAAATTGTGTGACTCCAATAATAATAATAATTCCAATTAATCTGTTGGAACAGTTCATTCTACTGTTGTATTATGCAAAATAAACCTGTGTGTGACCTGTAGTCTATCTATCCATCTATCTATTTATCTATACCTATTTTTCTTCAATAAACTTGGCCATACTGGGGGGGCACGGTGGCGCAAGCCAATTAGTTAAATCAAATCTATGGGCTACATTGCCCTCAGGATCAAGTCTGGCTTGATGTAATTTCCCACTCCCCTCCCCAGCTCTTCTCCGCCTCACTTCACTGTCCTGTCCAAATAAAGGCATAAAAAGCCCATAAATACATAAAAAAAAAGAAATGCTTGGCCATACTGGATTTCTACAACTAACAAGGATGCCTATGACATTGTAGTGCTTACCAGTGTCTCTGATGTTGGTCACAGTCCAGGAACCTGACTGCAGGATGTCATAGCCCAATAACTCGATCGGGCCCATAGAATAATTCTTATACATATTTCTAGGGTTCATGTCTATCGGGGACTGTACTCCAAAATCAGCGGCGCACGCTTCGAATGTGTCCCACCAATTATGAGAATCTAGACAAACAAAAACAACAACAGTAAACTAGAAAATGCATTTCCTGAAGGAAATACCAGTGCATGAAATGCAAAGGTTAAGAAAGGAAGAAGAAAAGAAAGAAGAGTGAAAGAAGGAAAGAAGAAAGGAAAGAAGAGTGTAAGAAGGAAAGAAGAGTGAAGAAAGGAAAGAAAAGTGGAAGAAGGAAAGAAGAGTGGATGAAGGAAAAAAGAAAGGCAAGAAGAGTGGAAGAAGGAAAGAAAAATGGAAGAAGAAAATAAGAAAGGAAAGAAGAGTGGAAGAAGGAAAGAAGAGTGAACAATAGTGGCTCTGGATGAAGAGATAAAGAGAGAGTGAAAATATTGAAAAAAGGAGATAAAAATGGAGTGAAGAAGAGAGATTGAGTGTGAGAGAAAGTTGACAGAGAGAAAGATGGAGAGATGGAGAGAAAAAAAAATAGAGAATGGATGGTGTCTTAATGTTCCTAGTTACAGTTAAATTGAGAGGGACAGAGAGAGAAGAGGTTCTTTGGATTTGGCACAGGTGTCAGTGAAGCATACTAAGGCAGAAGGCAGTAACTTCTATGTTAAAGCTCAGTGGTATGATAACAATGGAATAATGACCCTATTAATTAATCAGTAGTAATACTATTTCATTTATCACAATTACCAATACAATGATTATCACACACACACACACACACACACACACACACACACACACCATTGAATTATCCCATTAAGCACATAAAACAATGAACTTGAATTGTCACATGAAACACATAAAACATCTATGTCAGTCCATTGGGGTGTGTGTGTGTGTGTGTGTGTGTGTGTGTGTGTGTGTGTGTCAGTGACGTGCAGTCAGGGTAGGCAAGGTAGGCACTGCCTACCCTGACAAAATTCAAACGTAAAAATGTTTATTAAATCATTTTATTTAATACACTTGTATTTGTATTTGTACCGAGTATTGTTGTGATTTATATATGCAATACAGACGTTATTCTAATTGTTTAGACGTTACGATGACAATTGTATCAGTTACGCATAGACAAATACAAAAAACCGGTAGAATAAGCAGTGCCTTTACTGTCCATTCATTGTGAACGGCAACTGAAAATTCATGTCGCGCATGCGCACTTTGATTCTGTATTCTTTAATATGTACGTCGAAAGGCACAACTCTACTGTGCCTTTGCACGTAAATATGTTATGCCAGTAATCATCTACGTTACGTATCAAACATGGACCAATTAAAATCAAGATATTACTGGACATTTGCGCAGCTGACGTCATTACACCAGCTAAGCGTAATCCCCGCGAAAATCAAAGTAAAAATGACAACAGCGGTATCTACCGATATTGTGGAACTTAGACATTTCTCTAAACTCGACTTTAATAGAAAAAGGAGTAACTAGCAAGAGGGAGGCCTATTCCAACACTAAATTAACTTCTGCAGAAAAAGGGACCAAAAATTGTCGTTTCAAACGGACTGGTATGACAAAAAAGATTGGCATTGTGGCTGTGCTAGTCAGGTGAGTTAGAAACTATTTTGAGCTTAATTTTGAAATGATAAGTGTGGGGTTGAATTAATGCCGACTGCGAGCCATTTGCTTTCATATTCAATTGAGCAGTGTGTGTTCTCATTGCTGCTGACTGACATACCGTAAATCCTCCAATTGTGGCCGGGATTCAATTAGAAGCCGGGGTCGTGGTCCTTACGAACAAATAAAGGCCGGGCCCCGAATACAAGCCGGGGGTAAAATAAAGTAGCCTATTACTGTAGCCTACCAGCATCAGTCTGTCGGCTCAAAGTAGGCATCACAATTTAATTGAATGCATTTCACAAATAGATGTTCTCCTCATGTTTAATATTATAATATGTAATATTGTTGGCTAATTTCATGGGCTGTTTGCAATAAAAAAAGAAATTTCCCCACGTAGGACTACTAGGCGAATGTTTAGCCTAAATGCACGTATCGTATAGCCTACTGTTGTTTATCTGTAACGTTTTAGTTGGCTAGGTTACTTTTTCCAGAAGGTATCATAAAACAGTTGTAGACTTACGTAACTTTGATATTAAATTCAAAGAGATGGTGTATGCTGATTGATTGCTGAAGAACATTCGGGAGAAAAAGCAGCAAAGAAGTTTGACATTGACCCGAGACGAATGCGATAGGCTACGACTAGCAGGTGGAGGTAGAAAGAAAGTTAGGCTGTATATCAAACCAGGTCGTTGAATACATTTTTTCAGTCCGCGATAAGCATAATAGAGTGTCTAGAAAAATGATTAAAATCAAGGCTTTGGGAATCTTTTTCTCCGTGACTGACAGTGGAGACCATAACTCCGATGTTTATTTTTTACGTTGACACACCGCACCTAAAGCGCTACGCGATGTGCAGGAAGTGTTGAACGCATATGCAATGAATTAGATTAGCCTACTGCAATTATGCCCATTATTTAAATAATACAATTCTATAACAGAAGATAAGTAAGAAATAAAGGCCTGCCCCTAATACAAGCCTGCCCCAAATAAAGGCCGATGCGCTGTGCAGCCTAAGTAAATAAAAGCCCCGGCCACAATTGGAGGATTTACGGTACATAATTGGCCGCTGTGCGGATAAAGATGGTTGCATTTCTGATGATGGACATTAACTGGTGAGTGCGTGCGTGTGCGAGACTGAGAGTAGTAGGCCACACGATATGTTGTCGTGATTGGATTTTTTTTTTTTTTAAATAAATCGATCGACCGTGCCTGTGTGCCTCACTTGTACCTACTTTTGTGACGTAGCCTATTAGCCTAAACAATAAAGAAGGTTATCTGGCTTTCATAACTCAGTGCCTACCCTCGTACTGACTTCACCGCACGTCACTGGTGTGTGTGTGTGAGAGAGAGAGAGAGAGAGAGAGAGAGAGAGAGAGAGAGAGAGAGAGAGAGAGAGAACGATAGAGAATGAGGCCCATTTTCCCCCTCCACATGCCCCCGCTCGCCAAGCGAAGTTACCCGATTTAGATGCACCTTTTTCGGACTAGCCACAGGCACTGGGTGGGGGAATAGCCCGATAGCTTAGCATATCTGCCATGCAATTCTAATGGTAATGCTACCTAGCTTGGTATGCTAACTGTCGGTAGCCTATACATCGTGAAATCAACCAAAATACTGATGTCACTGGCTTTAATTTGATAATGGCATGTTAGTAGTACATTTAATATCAGTACATTTGTTTAATTACTGCTGATATTTTACAAATACGTCAAAAACTCATTTTTGACCAAACTTGAAGTTACGGTCTTTTGCCTTAGCACGGCAGAGTAAAGCACAGGTGCAAGCCAGTTTAAAGACCCTATTATGATGTCATAATGGCCCAATGTAAGTCAATGGGAGAAATTTATATTTTTTATATTCGTTTTTCTTTAATATCTTAAAAAGTATAAAGTTTAGAAAAGTGAAAAATACATAGCATAAGTGTCGTTTACAAGACCTACGCGACAAAGTTTGAATGAAGTTTCTACGTTAAGTGGTTCGGGCTGAATTAATCGCAGAAAAAGGTAACAAGAATAAGAAGAAGAAGAAGAAGCCTAGGAATAACAATACAGGGCATTTCATGCACTGTAATGATACATATAAATAAAATTGCAAAATACAAAAAGAGTCTAAAGTGCCTTTGTGGTTTGAGTTTTTTGTGCTCCTACAAAAGGACATCCTAAGGCTTCTTGTGCAGTCATACTTATCTCACAAAGACTGGTCATTTTATAATGTACTAATCTATTATCAGTCTTAATACCACACAAAGACTGGTCATTTTATAATGTACTAATCTATTATCAGTCTTAATACCTCACAAAGACTGGTCATTTTATAATGTACTAATCTATTATCGGTCTTAATACCTCACAAAGACTGGTCATTTTATAATGTACTAATCTATTATCAGTCTGAATACCTCACAAAGACTGATCATTTTATAATGTTCTAATCTATTATCAGTCTTAATACCTCACAAAGACTGCTCATTTTATAATGTACTAATCTATTATCAGTCTTGATACCTCACAAAGACTGATCATTTTATAATGTACTAATCTATTATCAGTCTGAATACCTCACAAAGACTGATCATTTTATAATGTACTAATCTATTATCGGTCTTAATACCTCACAAAGACTGGTCATTTTATAATGTACTAATCTATTATCAGTCTTGATACCTCACAAAGACTGATCATTTTATAATGTACTAATCTATTATCAGTCTTAATACCTCACAAAGACTGATCATTGTATAATTAACCAATAAGCCCCAAGAGGCCGTGGTTTGCGAGGATTTTAGAACAGGTAAGGGGGGTTGATAGGCACGACGCGAAACAGAGTGCTTGAAACCCCCTTACCTGTTCTAAAATCAGCGAAAACCACAGACTCGCGGGGCTTATTGCTTTTCTAGAACTTTTACTGCAAATATTTGATATGGTTTCATAAATAAAGACAATTCAATTTAGGAAACAATAGTTTAATGGCAAACCGTCATTCTTCCGCCACTAAAAAATATAGTTCCTAAATAAATCGTTGCCACGCAACCCTTGAAGTAACGCAACAGCCAGATGGAACACTGGGTATGAAATGCGCTATATGAAAACAAAGCCTTGCCTTGCCATTCGCTGCGCAGTAATACTGAATGTTATCATAGAATGTTACAATAAAGTTGAATCTAATCTAATCTAATCTGAATCTTATGAGGACAAATTGTAAGGTAATGCTGGATTTTACAATGTCTTTCAGCTAATCACACTCAAGGATTTGAACAATCAGTTTTAGAATGTACTAATCTATTATCGGTCTTAATACCTCACAAAGACTGGTCATTTTATAATGTACTAATCTATAATCAGTCTTAATACCTCACAAAGACTGATCATTGTATAATGTACTAATCTATTATCGGTCTTAATACCTCACATCGGACTTGTGCAAAGACTTCTCAAAGAAAATGTATAGAGACAAGATCAGTTTCTTAAAAACCAAGGGCATATGCTTTGGATGTCTCTCCGCAGGCCACATAAGTAAAGAGTGCAAAAAGCGGCATGTAAAGTTTGCAAGAAAACTTACCCAAGCATCTTGCATATTGGGATTAACGACAGCACAGCTAAAGAAGCATAAAAACCCTCTGGTGTCATAGGCAGTGCATCAGCAGAGATATGTGGTCATATAGGGGCCAGAGACCAAGAGTACGCACTTTCCATCGTCCCAGTTAAGGTTAAGGCAGCAAAGGGCAGACAGGTCTTGCAAGTGTGTGCTCTCCTGGATCCAGGGTCTTCTGCTACCTTCTGCTCAGAGGAGCTCATGACACGTCTCAATCTCAAAGGAAGGAGAACACAAATTCTGCTACGAACTATGAATCAGGAAAATTCTGTTCCCACGCATGTTGTCTCAGGAATTGAAGTTTCAGCATTGGACAGCGACAACTTCTCACCTCTTCCTGACACGTTCACTCAGAAGGAAATGCCGGTAATCACTAACAACATCCCAAGACAGAGTGACTTAGCGCAATGGGCGTATTTAAGTGAAGTCAAAATCCCCTCTATTAGGGCAAAGGTAGAGCTGTTAATTGGAACAAATGCTCCAACCCTGATAGAGCCATGGGAAGTTGTTAATAGCCAAAGTGGGGGCCCTTATGCAGCTAGAACGTTATTGGGGTGGGTTGTAAATGGGCCACTTAGAAGTGGAACTGGCAGTGCTAAAAGTGTTACTGTGAATAGGATTTCAGTGGCAAGGCTAGAGGAGCTTCTGATCTCACAGAACAATCAGGATTTTTCCGAAGTTGCCTCTGAGGAGACCACTGAAGAGTCCATTGAGGCCAATAGGGTAGGGTCTCACTGATTCAGGACAATACCGACCTGTCCCAATGGGTAAACGTAAGCACCAAGGACAATCCTGCTGATGATTCATCAAGAGGATTGAATGCAGGAAGATTCATGGAGCAAAGGAGATGGATACATGCCCCTGAATTCTTATGGAACACAAAGGAAAGTTGGCCAGTGGAGGAGGTATTGGACTCGGTGTCACAGGACGATCCAGAGGTCAGGAAAAGTGCTACTGTATTGGCAGCAGTAGTGAACCCTGCGACACCCACAGACCAGCTTATTTTGTTCTTTTCTGACTGGAGGAGACTACTTAAGGCAGTGGCATGGTATCTCAGACTGAAAAAGATGTTGATGCTGATTGTGAAAAGAGGAAAGGAGCAGCCCTCATCTCGAATCAGCACCCGCTCAAGCAGGAAAAAGGTAGAAGATTTCAGCAGTGTTGTGCACGTTCACACCTCACATGAACTCGTTCAAAGTTCCGTTCATAGAAGTAAATATGAATCGTTCACGTTCATAGTTCACCATTTCAATTCTGAACTCGTTCATAGTTCAGTTCATTTTCATTTTTTTTAAATAATTGCTCATTTTCCAGAAGGACATAGTTTGCACAGAAAGGTGCGATTTTTACTGTCGGAAACTGTATCAGATACACAGCCCTGTTGTAGGCTACCATTTAAATAATGAATTATACAGGGAACTAACGGTAAGAATGCAAACCTCTTAAGCAATGATATGCGACTGGCTTAATATAAGATAGACAAGAGCATGAATGGCCGCTCAAAAGTTAGCAAAGGTAAACCCTGTAACACTCGTATTTGTACATTAGCAGTTTATGCTAAGCGACTTCACGAACAGTACCATCCTGCTAGATTAATTAAGTGACAGTGCTCGTAACAATTATGAGCAAGCTAAACTATAACAAACACGTAATGACAAGGTAGGCTACAAAGTCAAACTTACCTATAGGCTACAAGGTCGCACACAACTTCAACAAAGTGCAACGTTCAATTATGTGAAAATATTCCCGATGTTAACTGCCACCTTTTTAACAGCCTTTTTTTAGGTACTGAGCAATGACAGGTTGTAAGCATTCGATTTAAACATCGTCTCTCCTCAGTAGAAGGAAAACATTCCGTAACGTTTTAGCTAGACCTCAGTTGCACTTGCACCTGACCCAGATAGTATGAACGTGTTCACCGTTCAAATTCATTATTTCTAATTAGGTTGCGTTCAGTTGATTGTTCTCGTAAAAATGAACGTGTTCAATTAACACGTTCTTTTGAATGCGTCATGCACAACACTGGATTTCAGGACCTACCATGGTGGACAACTCCTCACTGTTGAAGATCTGGCAGACGCAGAAAGGTCAGTCGTCACATACACCCAAGGACAAGCATTCAGTGCTGAAATTGCAACACTGGAGATCAGATGACCCCACCTAGAGTGCACAAGGGCAGTAAGATCTGCAGGCTTGATCCTGTCCTAGACAAGGGCATTCTGAGAGTAGGTGGCCGACTGCACAAATCTGCCATGCCTGAGGAAACCAAACACCCCAGCATCTTGGCCAAAGACTCGCACATCTCAATACTGCTTTTAAGACACATCCATGAACGCTGTGGCTACAATGGCAGAAACCACATGCTATCGGAGCTCCGGAAAAAGAACTGGATTGTAAAAGGCAATTCAGTTGCAAGGAAGGTGCTCTCAAAATGTGTCATGTGTCGACGTTCAAGGGGCAAAGCAGGTGAACAGAAGATGGCAGATTTGCCGTTAGAAAGAATCCTAACTGACCTCCCTCCATTTACCAATGTCGGGTTGGACTACTTTGGCCTGTTTAAAGTGAAACGAGGGAGAACTGCTATCAAAAGGAGATTTGTCTGCAGGAGGGGCCAGGTGAAGCACATCAGGTCTGTAATGGACGAACCTGGTGGGTGCACACGGAGAGCTCAAGAAGGCCCTAATGTCCCTTATCGAGCGGAAAATCCAAGATGCCTTGCCCCCAGATGGAATCGAATGGAGTTTCAATCCACCATCAGCATCACACCATGGCGGAGCCTGGGAAAGGCTCATAAGATCTTTCCGCCAGGTGCTGAACTCTACCCTCCATCAACAGTCCATTGATGATGAAGGCCTCCAAACGCTGTTTTGCGAGGTGGAGGCAACCCTGAACAATCGTCCTCTCTGTACAGTGTCCTCAGACCCACATGACCTAGAGCCACTGACCCCAAAATCACATCCTGCTACTTAAAGCCAAGCCATTCCTACCCCCCGGAACCTTCTTGAAGTCCGACATCTATGCCAGACGTCGCTGGAAACAGGTCCAGTACATGGCCGTCCTTTTCTGGCAAAGGTGGACCAAAGAATATCTTCTGCTGCTGCAGGAGAGGCAGAAATGGACTTCAGTATAGAGAGACCTGACTGTCGGAGACCTTGTCCTGGTCGTTGACCCCACTGCTCCTCGAGGGTCCTGGCCATTAGGAAGAGTGCTGAAGACCAAACCTGATGCAAGGGGTCTGGTGCGGTCAGTAGAGCTCAAGACAAAGACTTCAGTCCTTGAGAGGCCCATCACCAAACTGTGCCAAATCCTTGAGTCTGAAGAGTGACCAGGGTTCCTGATCACATGACAAAGGAATGTATACATGATTTCATACTTTCTCTAAATCATTCATTACACGCTTCTGAAAGCATTAAGTGCTGATTTACTTTATTGATAAATTGCCCCTCTTTTGGCTCCTTTATGTTAATTTAAGTAATTGATTCTATAGAGAACAATTAGGGGCCGGTGTGTAGGAGCCGCATTTAGGTTTTTGTACTTTTGAATGATTTGTTGATTGTTTCCTTTTTTATGGAATCGAGAGTGTGCGCCCTCTATTATGGAGGATTATCAGGGCCAAAACTAAATAAATAAAAAATTAAAAAAATGAATGGTTAAATACTTGGATAAATACATAATTAGATAACAAAATGAATAAAATGAGATACTAAATATATAAATGTTACATGTACTCGTGTGCGTATATATATTTACGTTTTCATGTGTTCACATTTATTTATTTTTACTTACATATGTTTATTTTTACTTACATATATTTATTTATACTTACATTTATCCAGCGGTGTAACTTGCTTGCAGCAAAATAAATCCGTCATCCCCCGTCACCAAGTCAGGGAGCGGGTTAAAGCCTCTGATTGGTGGTTCAACTTGAATTGACTGCTTTTGACTAATTCAAGATGGCAGCACCCAGTGTGGATTCAATAAATGGAATATTGCATGCTACAGTAGTCGAAATGTTGGCTGCAGCTGAGGAGATGGAGGCAACTGACATGTTTTTTTAAATCATATTGAGGGCTTCGCTAAGATTATATCAACGATATCGGCCCTGACTGACACAGACATAGATGAAAATGTGTTCACGATCCTCAGCGAGATGGTACAGCAGATGAGGCTGAGTGATACAACCCATAAACCCTGGAGGTGGTCGTACTCTGTTTGATCTTCGGCTGGCACAATTGAACACTTCGCACTCTCTGGCCTGAAAATACAAGATATTGCGAACCTTTTTCGAGTGTCCAAGCGTACTATCAGGCGACAAATGCAGCAGAGTGGTATCAGGTATTAATAAGAGTAGACTGTGTCTGTGTCAGGGGTATAGATGTTCGGGGTCTGGAGAAAGTAATCGGTAAACGTCCCTTGTCATGACTAGAAGGAGAGCTCCAACTATTAACTCTCTAGTCTGAGAGTTGTCATGTGTTGGGGAGCTGTGAATATCTTTCTCTGAGACTGTTGTAACGTCATTACTGCTTGACTGTCACTATCTATGTTTACATTATTGTGCCCTATAGAAGATGGTCCTCCGGCCTTCAGAGCAGAGAGAGACATGATTGAGACCTAAGCCTGGTGTTGTGTTGTTTTTTATTGTCAGAGGTCTGGGTTTCTCTCCCAATCTACAGATTGATAAACTTATTAAAATCCAGAACTCAACTGAACTTAGACCCCGTTTATACGGTGGGAAAACTTTCTTTTCATGCGGCTTGGCCTTTCATTTACGAGAAAAAACTGAGGTTTTATCACGGAAAACGATCATTTCTAAAAACTCCGGCAAAAGTGGAGATTTCAGGAAAACTCAGTTTTTGCGTGTGCACTGGGTCAAACGGAGTTTTAGGTTATCAAACGTCACATATGCGCCTAAAAATGCATTCGTCATGTGAGCGTCCTATGTTTACAGTTAGTTTGCTTACTGATCATGGATGCTGTTAAAGCCCCAATATGCAACAATTATACTTGGATTAGGGTTAGGATAAGCAGTTTAACCTTAAAATAACAGCTTAAAAAAAATTGGGGCACTACAATGACTTTTAATATGGAGAATCGCATCCGTGCCATTTCGATAGCAGGGTCCATAGGCATATAACTGCGTTCTGTAGTTTTGCCTGCCGCAGCCCGCCGACCTGACTTGTTTACTTTCTGCCGATCTAGTAAGTGGCTTATTTGCCGTCTTGCTTTGTCTTATGTTGCACTTGCTTGATGTTTGACAGTGTAAGGACAGTCGTTGAGTAACTAGTTTGTCATAATGTCAAAGTCAGCACATTTCAAGAGAATTTGTTAGTTTTAGCTGCTAGCATACCTTTAGCGAATAGCTATTGATTCGTTGTGCTGCTTTAAGGTAGTGCTCATTCAGGGTTCCCACGCTTGCCTTGAAAAAAAATTACATGCTACCTCCTGATTTTCCAGGTACCATATAAAGTGATGATCTATAGGCCCCTGAAGCGCCCCCCTTCCCTCACACACACAACCCCCTAGAACACCTGACTACTTACTTGATTTAAAAGATGTGTCAGTCAAGTCTACATTGTAAATGCTTAGAGATGATGTCTTTTTTATAATATTCATGCATGAAATAATGCAACAAGCTGTAGATGAACAATCAACTGTGAGGTTGACCTATGCTAGAAGTTGGCTAGAAGTCTCTCTCTCGCCCTACACCGATCCCCTGCCTCTCTCTCTCTCTCTCTCCACCGATCACCTGTCTCTCTCTCTCTCTCCCTCCACCGATCCCCTGTCTCTCTCTCCCTTCACCGATTCCGTTACTCTCACCCCAGTGTGCTGGTGTACGGCCCTCAGAAAGCAGTGTGCTGGTGTACGGCCCTTAGGTACACGTTTCAAACCCAGCTCCCACGGCCCTCTCTTCCTCCCGTCCCTGCTGAGACCTGCATGTGCTTGCTAACCATCATTAATTAATCCACATTCAAAACAAACTCCCCTAAATGTGGTGAATAACACGGTTTAAGGAAAAGTCAATGAGTAAAACTGCATATGGGGATCAAACATAGTTCTAGTATTTTAAAAACAAGGTAAAAATCAGCAAGTTGCAGCCAGCTAGTTAGCAAGATTGCACTGCTTACTACCTAACATTGACAAACCCAGGTTTACCGCACAGTTAAAACAATAACCCTAACTTGCGTAAGATGTTTCACTGTAGATTTCAAGGCTCCCATGTTGGCTGGGAAATGTATGTATTTGACCCTTCTATTGAGATCGCGAGTAACGTTTCTTGGCTCTATTCCCGAAGTCCACCAATCCGAAACTATACTTTTAAAGTCCATTTCGCCAGGTTGCCTGCATCAAATTCCAACATCCAATATACCAGAAAGGATGCCAAGAGCATGCTCTACATCTACAACATGGGATCATCCATTTCTATCAACAGTAAAAGCTGTTCACATGTAAAGGTTTTTATAAACGCATCTTAATTCTGTGCTCAATAGTACTATTTTTCACATCATCCAATAAAATTTTCCAGGACAACTGTTTCAATTTCCATGTAAGTGTTCACTTTTGCCCAGTTTCCATGACTTTTCCAAACCTGGAAAATGAAAAAATAAATTCCATGTTTTCCATGGTTTCCAGTAGGGATGGGCATTCGATTAAAATGTCTTAATCGATCGTCGGGAGAATTAACGATCGATTTTCGATTAATCATTAAAAAAATTATATCAAAAATGCACTATTTATAGGCTATATTAAAATGCAGTGAAAAAAGATAAAACATAGCGTGTTCCTCAATGAGATCTTTATTACAAGATTGACAACTCTTGTGGCAGTTAAACCGGATCCGTTTAATGGTTACACAAAAATATGCGCCGCTGTACTCTTAAGCAGCGGCGCCGACAGCTAGAAGCCAGTGCTCATAAACACAACTTACTCGGTTAGCCTACCTAACAATGAATTAGGCTAATTAACAAAGCTCCATCAAAACAACCAGTAACAGTATTATCGACAAGCCATACAATTCACCGGTAAAGAGAATATTAATAGTTAAGCCCTAAACCTACAAGTCCAGGTGCTTAGAATAACAGCTGATAGTAAACGTCAACTTTTAAGATGATTCTTGACCAGTGCCAATTTCAAGCTATGTCATTCCCCGGTTTTCTAACCAGAAACAATAACCATGGAAGGTATTGAAAACTAGTAACTAACTGTTAAAGCACACGTTTTTAAAACAACCAGTTGGCTAGCTTGGCTACCTTTTGGAATCCTTCAAGCCAAGTTCGCCAGCAATCCTAGGTTAGGTAGGGATGCTAACTTAGCCACGGTAAGCTAAGTGATGGAGGCTGGTAGGATTTCCAACAGTGCTGATAAATATGGTGGGTTCCAAATGTTTAATAGTTACTAAGTTGTGTACTGTCACTAACCATGGTCGGATGTGCGTTGTTCAAGTGGTACATCATTTGAGTTGTGGCCGAGTTGTACTTATACACAGCTTTGCAGTGTTGTCAGTGAACTAAGTCATTTTTTTTTTAATCAAAATGGTCCCACGCTACACGCCGTGACCTCGTCATGTTTACTTTAGAAAGACACGGAAACTTGCAGGTAACTGAGTAGGCCTGTGGCGTTTTTTTCAAACATTGCCCTTGTTTGGTAAAATTTGAATTGCTGCCACATAGCGAAATCCATTGCATTCCTTCAAGACTCGCACTATGCAACAGAACGTGCATTAGTTTTATCGATGAAAAAATAATGTCATCGACGAAATTCTTAATGATCAATTAATCGATCGTCGATTAATTATGCCCATCCCTAGTTTCCAGGTACCGTGGGAACCCTGTCATTTATACGTTAATGCAAACGCAGGATTGCATTCTTACTGAATCTCTCAACCCTTCCCCAGTGTGTGACTATTGGCTTTAACAATGGTATCCCCTGCACTTCCACCAGTGGACTACGAGTTTTACATTCCATCTTGTCCACCTGTTGTAGCCAAATAAACGTAAAGGATATCTAGGACTCATAGCCAATTTAATGGATTAGCAGCCTAATGCAAACCTACAGGTTTGGCATAGTTAGGATGGCGTAACATCCTAATAGCAGCCTGATGCAAACTATGGAAGAAGAGATAGACGTGATGGGGTAACGACAGCGCTACGACTACTACTCGATCGGCCAGTGCACCCATGGCTAAGGCCACATTAAACCCAACATTTCATCACACTACTAGAAATACTACTATTACTGGTAGTAGTCGAGTTGAGGGCCTCTTCAATTAAGGATGCAGCCTCACGCAGCAGCTGATTTATTTTGATTTATTTAAATAATTCATTAAACTAAATCTGGCGCTTGGCATCCATAAACGCCAAAATTCGGTATCCCTCTGGATCGAACAGAGCCTGATCGACTGGTTGAGCCTGCCTGGTGTGTAATACTGTTCATTCACCAATCAGAGGCTTTAACCCACCCCCTGACTTGGTGACGGGGGATGACGGATTTATTTTGCTGCAAGCAAATTACACTGTGGATAAATGTACGCATAAATAAATATATGTAAGTATAAATAAATAAATGTATAAATAAATAAATGTGAACACATGAAAACGTAAATATATATATATACACACACGAGTACATGTAACATTTATATATTTAGTATCTCATTTTATTCATTTTGTTATCTTATTATGTATTTATCCAAGTATTTAACCATTCATTTATTTAGTTATTTATTTATTTAGTTTTGGCCCCGATAATCCTCCATACTCTATAGGTGGTGACGGTGCCACCCTATAAATGGCTGCGAGACGGGCATGACGAGGAGAAGGCGGGACGCAAAATACCGTCATTGACCGCAAAGTTGAGACCTTAAACCACGCTGGCATTTGGGCCTGTGCAGTCATTTGGACTTTAAACTTTGACTACAATTGCTTCCTTATTTTTTGTAAAAAAAAATCTGCAATAAAACCATTGGCAAATCATTAAGGATACTATAGGAATTAATAGGACCCGTGGGTTTAAAGGAAGAAACCGAAAAACAGTTTTTTGCCACTACATGTACTAATCTATTATCGGTCTAAATACCTCATAAGGACTGATCATTTTATAATGTATATACTAATCTGGAATCACTCTAAATACCTCACAAAGAGGCTATTTTCAACTTATATTCTTCCAATCCAGCTGTATTTCACACAGCAAACAAACTGATAGAAATAGGGCCCTTACCACACCACGCTTCATTGTAACAGTAGTCAACGGATGATACTAAAAGATGGAAGAGATGCAATGATTAAACGTTTACATTTTACAAATTGTGGCAAGTTGTCAGAGCATCATCATATATAATTATAAGCAAGATTAAAATGACTAGTGCTGTCAAAATTCCACTTTCAAACTCCTCTTCTCCACATTACATTCAATCAATAATCAAAGCAGATTGTGCGATTAATTAGATAATATTAGTTTAATCGATTGACAGCACTAAAAATTATATTTATTCCTGTTACATAATATTAAAATGGACCTACCAGAGAGAGGTGATACTGTTGTTAACACCAGTGACAAAAGTATCGTTGACACGGCCAATCTACTCCCAGCTGTATTATCCATCATGTCCGTACACACTGAAGTTATCATCCATCCAGTTATGGGAATACCAAAAGGGATCCTATAACATCAAATGGAGCAAGGCTGAGTGTCACTTAGGTTTGAAAGCTAGGTTTGAAAGCTAGATAAAGTGTTTGAATAGGCAAGTTAAGATAACTCACTCTTTAAAGAATGTTCCAGATTTAGCTACCCTGGCTCAAGCTGATTTCAATGTAGGTGTTCTGCTTCAAACTAGCCTCAAAGTCTTTCTAAGATCTGTGGCTGGGCTATGTATTATTACTACTCCTCTACTGTCTTTCATACATCTACATACAACTTTCATACTACTTTTGATTTAGATATTGCTTTTGATTGATGTTTTTTCCTATTTCTGTGCATTTATGCACCCCTTCCTGTACTGCATGGATTTCAGTTTCAAGTAAAGCTGTAACAACAGTTAGACAAGAGCCGCCTGCCTGAACCTAGCACCCAGACAGCCGGCATGTTAGTGCACCGGTGGTTGGCAGTGGAATCCATATAGCCAGCATAGTGCACCACCGGTGGTTGGCACCACTGGTGGAGTGCTGTGCCACTTCTTGTCCAATCTCAGACTACCATAATTATCCAAGGCTTTGAACCTGAGGCAGACCGACGCAGTGCTTCAGTGCTCAGTTTAGTGGGCTAATGCGAAAAGTACATCGGTTTCAATGCTTATTATGCTAGTTGTTTCAATTGGTAAGACTAAATATAATTACATTAACCAACTCAAATAAACTAGTTTACACCAACTTGATAATTCCAGTTTTTGATACAATTACAACGCCATTTTCAAGACGGAACTTTCAAGAAAAACTCGATATCGTGAGAATCCGGTAAGTTTAATGAAACTGCTTTGCAGGTGGGACAATGCGATGGTTAGTGGACAAACTTGTTAAAGCTCACATAGGCTACTTTCGGTGGACTTAATAAAACTTTGTAGACTAATCTCTGAAAATCGCCTTTTATTTTTAAGTTGTGACAGTAATAGCCAAGCGATCATATAACTGAGAGTTTACTACTCTTAATGTATTGTTAATACGGGTGTATTGATTTTAAATGCTCCGGAAATATTAATACAGTCTGTTGTACTCGACTATGTTAAGGTGATGCAATGCTCACTTATACTGCCTTTCTGTATAAATATATGGTTCGAGAGCCATGGCGTCATAGTGATGGTATTAAGAGGACTCAGTTTAACGTCGTGTAGGACATCGCTGAAGGCCTAGACGTGAAATGCACGGACCGCCACTGATTCTGTTGCAGTATAGGCAGAATCCTTTTTTCATTTCCCTCTGGGCCCTGATAAGGTTTTGGGCATGTGTTAATGAGTTAAATATTCACAATGGTAGCTTTGTAGATACCATTGTAGTTTTGTAATATTTGTATTGTCTCTGTTGACAAAAATGCACTGATTAGGCCCTGACGAGGTTTGGCCAAATGCTGTTTTCTTTTTGTTTGCCCAACAACATAGCATACATTTTCCTTGTCTTAACTCATGTATAATACTAACAAAATGTCAGAATTACAGTTATGCCGCTTACATAATGTAGCCTATAGTGCTTTTTTAAGGTTTAATGACAGGATAGAGACATATAAGATCATTTTAAAGTCCTAATGATCAGCCTACTTATTTGTATGTAGCCTACCGCAGCTGACATATTAACCGGTTCAGGAACTTTATTTTTTTGTTCTAACCGGTTCAGGAACGTCAATTTTAGGGTTGAAACGAAAACCGGAAACGTTAAAATACTGTTTCTGTTCGGAACGAACCAATTGGGAAAAAAATTCTGGTTCAAAGCCCTGTAATTATCATCATTAAGTTGAACTGAGCATGGATATTAAGCAAAAAATATAAATAATATGAATATGATGAATTATGAGCTAATACAACCACTGAATCTTTTGGTTAAACGTCATTGATGACGTAGACGCTGAAAATGCGTCGACATCAATATTTTGAATCGACGCATCTTTTCCATTTCTAGAACACCTAATAGGTCGGTTTACGATGTATACTCAGTGTTACTCAGGTAATGTTAGCCAAGTTACCTGTAAACAAAGGTGGTAATATCAGTTCGATTTCAGAAAAAAATTGAATACATTTCATTTTGAATAACCAACTGTTTTTACATTCAGAGCTAATTGCTTATTTTCCGAATCACCTAAAAACACACGTTACGTTTTCTTAATCTACCAACCGATGTAGCCTATTTATCATATCGAGTGTATTTCAGCTACAGCTCTATTTAAATCAGGTTTGGTAAAGGTCAATATCGCACAGTGGCTGCTAGCTAGCATCAGGTGAATTAGCTTAAACTTCATTTTTGTACTGCAGCAGATCGGATATCGTTGTGTCGTTGATTAAAAAAAAAAAAACTAAAACGACTGAAAAAGCATCGGGTCTCTACGTTTTAGCTGGATCACTTACCTATTAGTTTGGCTTTCTGGCAAGCTTGGCACTATTGTTTTCTGTTACTCTGTGTATATTATGCGTAAGATTAATATATGTTTATATCACATAATGTATGGGTAACTATGGTAACTTATATTTAACGGTAGAAAGAAAGAATGTTATAACCCTTGAAAACTATCCCTACATCTGTTGTGGATAAGTTATCCTTACATACAAGACTTAACTGTAACTTTATGAGACAGAAACGTGTGATTGGCTAGATAGACGGCACGCGTCGTTGACTTCGTTTTTTGAATTTTCCGCGAGCGGTCAACAGCTGATTTCCAACAGCTGTTTCTGATGAAGGGGGTAGAGGAAATGTTATCAAAGCAAGTGAGGAAGTATCCTCACCTGTATAACCCCGCATTGCCATTTTACAAAGATGCCAAAGTGGCATGTAACTCGTGGGGGGAGATTGCCGAGGGGCCGGTCTGGTGGCTAATGTAGCGAACAGTAGAATAGCTATAGATAGTGTTAAGTTATCTTAATAAAGGTCACCCATAAGATATGGCAAGGCAAAGAAGAGGATGTTGGGGAGAAGCGGCGATGACGGGGGAAACGTATCCCTGAGATTTACATCAGCCTGTCATGGATGTACGACGTCAGGATTACCAACACCATGACGAACTTTCCAGAGAGAGAGAAGAGGTGACGGTGAGTAGTGTGATTTTGTGTCATTATGCTGCTGTCAAAACATTTAAATGCACAGTATCTAAGCTATCTGAGATGAGGCACACTGCTCGAAATGATTGGAATCAGGCTTACATTTATATAAATATATATATATATTTCCGGTCAATGTGGTATTCACTATGCAATGCTTATGGATTAATTTTACAATGTATTCCTTTGCATAGTTTGTTAACTATTTAAATACACCGTAGCTAAGCAATCTGAGATGAGGCACAATGCTTGAAATGATTGTTATCAGGCTAAAATTACATTTATATAATACATGTAATATATTTCCTGTCAATGTGGTATTCACTATGCAATGCTTGACATTTTACAATTTATTCCTTTGCCTCCTAGTCGGAGAATGAAGAAGAGGAGCCATTAGTGAAAATAAATCATGAAGACCTACACCCTCAGACACATCCCAGCACACCCCAGCCTTCCCAGCCAGCTGACTCACAGCAACCTACAACATCGAGGCCATCTCAGCGCCGAAAGAGAAAAAGAGCTGAAGAGGCAATCCTGGAGAGGCTGGAGGAGCTCCGCAAAAGCAGGGAGGAGAGGCAGGCTCGTCCTCATAATGAGGACAATGATTTTATTAACATGATGATGACTATGTTAAATAAGCTACCCCCTCCGGAAAAATCGGAGGCAAAGTTCAGGATCCACAAACTTCTCTATGAAATGGAAGAAACTCAATTCACGGAGTTGTAAATAAAAAAAGAAATCAAAGATGTATATTATTATTTATTATGGAAGTAATTGCTGTGGGTGGGGATTGAGGAGACCTCTTCTGACATGGTCAAGTTGCCAGGGTACCTGACCCTGTAAAGTTTGGAAATAATTCCTTAGATCATCCCACGTGGCAACGGCAGCTTGGGATGCCCTCGCATTAGACATTCGCCCAATACCCAGGAGGTTGTTTTCCCCTTCAACCACCCGTCTCCACTCCCCAGGCTGGACCTCCTGAGAGACAGACACGGAGTCTGTGAAATTTGGCGGAATATATCTGTCAGATGAGAGAGAGAGCACAAACACACATTAAACAGGGTGATGAGTTGGATTATGAAGGGACCGGTTATTTGATATTCATAGGTAATAATGATATGCCATAGTCAATAATTTGTTCTTATTTTTACCTAGTATAAATGTTACTTTAATTAGCATTTAAGCCGTCCTGGGTGAGACTCTTTTGATTTGGCCTTGAGACGGAGGTGAGAAATCCCTTCCCCCCTCTGGGCCGGGACAGAGAGTATTGCAGCCATGGCCTATTTTAATAGATGGTTACACCCCTAAACATTATGTATATAAGACCGTGTCCTTTAAGGAGTGGGTAGATTATTTTGAGGCGAAGCTCTGGATGAGTGGAGCTCAAGCTCTGTCTCACAATGGTAGGCCACCATTGTTTAAAGATTAAACCTGGATCATGACTGACAAATCCACGACTGAGTCTTCCAATATATGGTGGGAAATTAAATACTTTGAATTATATTAAGTATTACAAGGCTAGATTTTGAAGATCATTGATTTTCTATTTGATTCCTGTTGCTACTACTATAACACATGAACTTATATTGATACCTAGTGGCCAAGGGGTTTGCAGCATCTGTGTAGCACTGGTATTTGTGGAGAGCAGCACATGCATTCACCACAGCAACCTTTTGGGTGCAACTCGATGGGCCGACCGAGGATCCTCCATCGAGCTGCCATGATCCCGCAGGTGTTTTCAATTACCCTCCGGGCTCTTGAGTGCCTGTAATTGTAGATTTTTTCCCCCTCGTCAAGACTGGTACCTGCATATAGAAACAATAGACAAGAGACACAAAAGAATATTATATTTTGTACCTTTCACAGTTGTAATTATGAGTGTATTTAGTTGATACCAGTCTGAGGATGACATATAACCTGAATTGAAAAGGAGACCTAGCAATGTTTTGAATTTCTGGCGAATGTCTAACTTCAAGCCAACTTATCTCCGGTTTCCTCTAATCCCTTTAAAAGTATAATTAAGCCAATTCTAGCAGTGATGTCTTCGGTTAAATAATACAGCTGTGTTGGTTGCCAACAATAACCAAAATTAGAATACCCCAAACTTGACTACCTGATTGGAGGGGTGAGCAACTCATGAGCCTTGAGCAGTGTCAGTGTTGTTGTCATGAGTTTCTGCCCTAACAAAAATGAATGGTGTAGCGCCCCCAGCCCACACTGCACGAAAAGCAAGATTATCGGGCCCGTAAACGCTGTGATACACCCGCGAATGATGAGCATTCCTGGTTGATATCGGACATTCCCCCGAAATATCCGTCTGCCGCAAATTCCCGGAATTTCCCGCTCGTCGGTGCGACCAAGTCACTGGTTTATCATTCCTCCCTCCCCTTGGGTATTTCTTTTCTGTTACTGGAGTGTGGGAATTCGGAATTGTTTAGTGGACTTATGTGAAGTTTTAATTAGCCTACGTTCACTTAAAGGCGCCCGAGGCAACATTAGAAACTTTAGACTCGAATATTAAACGTTCAATTTCTAGTCTTTTTTACACGTAAGTTTCAATAACACCATACTATTACATATCGACATTCAAGGAGCAAAGATGAGACGTCGAAATCGCCTGACTTCTGTTTTCCACGGTAGATCGCAGGTTATGCTATAAATGGCTTAGCAAGGGTGGGATGGGGAAAGATAACACCTTTCCATCCAGACGCAAATTTAGCTAATCGGAATCTGTAAGTGGTTTCCAGATATATAGTTGATCTGTCTTATTTGACGAAGCAGTGAGTTAGCTGTCTTTGAATATCTCTTGTTGAATTATCTCACATGATTATGGTGGTATGTGTTTAAACGTTTTAACTTAGGCTGTGTGTAATGTTCCTAACATATATTATTATTTCACCTTAAATGTTCTTGAGATTCGTTTCTGGCATGTAATTATACAGAGTCAGGCTTACTCGTTAAGCAACAGTCGTTAAGCAACTTGGGCCATGGTTGCCACTAGTGGGGATCAAACCTGACTTTCAGGTTTTTTAAATCAGTGAGGCAGTGACGGGGGGGGGGGGGGGGGGGGGGTTGTTTTCAATCCAGGTCAATTCAATTAACATAACAAAAGCTAGGCCTGGCCAAGGGGAAGGGGGGGGGCTCACACCAATGTGGGCTTCTACGGCAATACACAGGGTCAAAAAATGTCGTAAATCCCACATTTCATGCAGTGCCATATATGTGGTACTGTCAGTGACGCCCCGAGTTCTTACTCTGTTAATTAACTAAACTTACTGTGAATTATGCTATGAATATTACAACTGTACTTACTGTGATGAACCCTCTTGAAACCTATACTAACTCACCTGCAATAACCCACTTACTACACCACAATGCATAGAAACAGGAATTTCCACCATATAAGTATAGTTTAGATACTGTATTGAAAATGAATTAACAGGTATTCAATAAAATAAATGAAAATAGATAACACTGTATATAAAATAAAAGTAAAATGCACTGTTATGAAATTAAATCAGATACCTTATGATATCAGTTATACTGCTTTCAAAACCAAACTGAACTGGTTACATATAACCTCATATAAAACATTCACATATATATATTACATCAAACTTTTAGCTAATGGGCCCATAAAGTAATAAGCTAAGCCGGCATTTATCTATTTAAACCCAAAACCTAGAATGTTCCTGTTTCAGACAAGAGTCGTGGCTTGTGAGCGTTGTGGCCTTTGAAACGTTAAAATTACCTCTTCACGCAATGGGCATCAAAACAAAACCAACTGGTAACTTACGAATTGGATGAGCTCCGAGCACGGAGGAAATCCGTGCACCGCCGTACAGTAGTCGCCGTCAAACTCACGCGCTTGTCTGGCTTCTCTCCTGCTTAGCGATCCCGTGAATCCTCGCGCTGCCCGATAGCAGTCCTCACGTTCCGTCTCTTCAATTGTAAGTTAACACAACGCAGCAGGCTACACTAACTAACTGCACACTTTTATATAGACGAACCAAAGTCTATGAAATCTGCAAAAACATCTCTGTTTAAAGTAAAATAGTCCACTTAAGCATATACACTACAAACACTGGTTATCTAGCCGACAACCATACTTAGAGTATTTTAAGATTAATATATTTAACTTGCAGTCCTCGACCGTGACCTTCTCTGTTGCTTGTCCGTCGTGAAAGTGAACGTGCATTCATCATACACCGGATTTTCCTTAATCCGTGAACTCTCACCTTTTCCACTGATTGGCCAATATGTTATAAAAGAAATTAAATAATTTACCCACTTCATTATAGTTTCACATAAGAATCGTAGAAATTACAATTCTGTTTTTAAATGAACATTTTACCTTATTAGAAAATAAAGCAAAAAACAAATACATTGTCTGTCTGGTAAACAGACAGAAAAACCCAAAGGAAACTTAACCTTGTATTTTCTACAGGGTTACAATGGTATTTTAGGAAAAAGAGCAGCCAAACTGAACAGTTTAATAACAATCTTGTTACTTCATAATGCAAATAAACATTTCCATTAAAAATTGCACCTACATATGTTTATATGTAAACATGGAATTATTGTATACAGTTCCTTACAATGCTGATTTTTTTCTCCAAATCTGATCTTTTTGTTAGAACAGTTGGGGAAACATTTATATGGATTGTCTAGTAACAGAAAAAAATATGTGACCAGCACTTTCCTCTGGTGCATTGGCATCGTCGTTAGACTGCATTAGAAGATTATGGCATGACCAATTCTAACTGTTCCAGTGAAATGTAGACATTAAATCATGTATCAGCATGTGAATGATCTAGAATAACTGCCTGTTATTCCACAGGGGAGGGACAGAGGAAGGCAAGGAGAGAGGATATGAATTGTGGATTGAGGGTAATTTCTGTGCCTCGCAAAGCAAAGTTAGTCTTCAGATTAGTCATGGATTCCTCATGGGTTGATCTGGTACACACGTCCCAGACTTAGACTGGTGGTGTTTGGTAGACCATTCCAGATAAGCTGCTCTTGAAACTGTCATCATTTTTTACCAAACATAGTAACAGAGTTCTTGTAATGTTTGAGGCCATGACTGAGTTTGAAGGAAATTTCTTATAGTTTTGACCTTTGTGTTCAGAAGGGCGAGAGAAACTCACTTGTATGACCATATTTTCAGTCTCTGCCTTAGTCAGTGGTGTTTTAGACTCAACCTTAAGTACCTGGGGGTAGGCTATATAGAAAGTGATCTTAGCTGGCGCACCCAGGTGACCAATGTCTGTGCCACCAGCGTCTCCATTTTTTGCGCAGATTTAGGCCCAATCCCATTTCTAATCTCCACCCCTACCCTTACCCCTACCCCTTTGCCCTCGCTTTTTCAAACGGAGGGGTAGCTGAAGGGGTTTAAACTCTAGCCTTACGAATTGGGATAGCCCTTCAACACTTACGTACGTCATCAGTACGCTGCGTCAGCTGTTACGTTACCGGAGAGCGACAGCTTCACTCACCAGACATAAACAAACATGGCGCCTGCAGCTGTTATTTACACAATGCAACATTTCATCAAACAAGTTTTAAAATCATGAATTACAAAGAAAATACTTTCATTTGTGTGATGCTTTCCCTGCTGTTTCCGACATTTTTAAATTGACTCGCGCGATGTTTCTTCTTTAATGATCACGGGTTCACAATGCATTGAGGGAAATCAGTCTACCCCTCCGTTTGAAGTGTGCCCTCGGAAAATCTCCGTTTGGAGGGGTAGAAAGCCCTTCCCCTCTCCCCTACCCCTCTGTCTTAACGTGAATTGTGACAGCCGTACCCCTCCACATGAACGCGCAAAACGGAGGGGAAGGGGAAAGACGAAGGGGTAGGGGGAGAAATGGGATTCAGCCTTAGAGTCTTTGGAGTATGTAAAAACATCATGTTGATCTTCTATAGAGCCACGATAGAGTCTGTTCTCCGTTATGGGATTACCTGCTGGTTTGGCAATCTCACAGTTAAACACAGGGCACAAATATCAAGCCTAATTAAAACAGCAGGTAGGATTATGGGGGTAATGCCCCCCCTTAACCCGCAGGAGCTCTTTGAGCAGACCACTATCAGTCAGGCAAATGCCATTGTATCAGATGGTGATCATGCACTAAACGGGGAATATATTTATTTGAACTCTGGGAGGAGGTTTAGACTCCCTTGGTGTAAATACAACCGCTACAAACATTCCTTTATACCTCATTCTATCAAATTACTGAATAAACGGGAAACAAAAGATTGAGTGGGACAAAATGGACCTCTGTAGCGTCGGCACTGTTGGTGGTGATGGAATGAAGAAACAAGGGTATAAACTGGGAGGGGGGTATGCAGACATGAATGTACCCTTGTTTTTACTATCCAATGCTTCTGAGCATGTACACTGTTTTCTTGTGCGTGCAGGCTCTTGTTCCTACTCTGTTTGTTTTCTGTGTTGGTGTTATGTGTCTTATGTGTCTTATGGCGCTGCAACCTCCCTGTCTCCGAGACAAATTTCTCCTTGGTGGAGACTAATAAAGAAACCTAACCTAACCTAACCTCAATCCTCAGGCCAACCAAATATTCTGTCAACAGCAAAGACAAGCACTGAATATGTCACATTTAATATCATTTAATATCGTGAAACCAAATCGCAGACTGCATCTTCAATGCAGAATAAAAATTACTTTATGTCCCATAAGACCTGAAAATGGCTTGCGCTGACAAGTTTAACACGTTCCTGAATCCATATGTAATAATACTTATGGGTCTGAAGGGGGCGCCAATTCCTAATCTTAACACTACACAGAGTTGCTTTGAAAACATAATATGTACAGTGTATATACCTGCCGATCTGCTACCAAGTCTCTGGTAAAACAATGGATAATAATTAAAGTCACTCATACAGGTATACTATATGAATTCAAGCATGTTTATAACATAGAACTGATTGCATGATTATAACAAACAAATAAGAGATGTGTGTTTTGATGTTTGCAAAAAAAAGATTATACTTTATAAGAAAGTATACAATGGGAAAGGAATGATGTGTCTACTGGACTGACCAGTTTCTTAGCAGTGCTGGGGGAAATAAGGTTTTAGATTGAGATTGTTGATATGATACTCTACCTGCCTATCTGTTACCAAGTCTCTGGTAAAACAATGGATAATAATTAAAGTCACTTAATATAATACATAAAAAGAATTACAATTATTAACAACAGTAAACAAGAAATGTTTGTGTGAGTCATGTGATCCAGACCAACCAAAGTAGAACAGCTTCTGTAAGGAGTATCCAGGGCCACCAGGCGGCACCAGGTAGACTCTGTTCTACTTCCTCAAAATCATTGCAGAACAGCTACAATTTTTTACCTGAGGCCAGATCATTATTGGATATGTTGAGATCCAATGGACCTTTAGGGAAGTAAACAGATTGGGGGTAAATATGATTGCCATGACATATAGATGATGATTGTGGTCGAGTTTCCCATGCTACCTCCTTGGATAGCCTACACCAATGTCCCTCAGCCTGCTCTGCCCAAGCCATTGCCAGTTGCAGGCACAAACATCAGTTTGCCTGTCCATTTAGAAACGGTATGTTCTGGCACATTCAGAGAATTTAGGGCCTTTTGGTGGTCCTCTCCTGTAAATCTTGAATACATTTCTAACTCCAATTACAACAACAAAAACATACAAAATCTTGATGATATGAAAACTTTATTCTTTTATTCTTATTTGTATTATTATTTGACAAAACACATGAGGAAGTTTCTTACAACTTACACCAATTCCCAAAGTCAAATAAAAAAGATGTCATGATTCTAGAACGCAAATGTACATATGAATGCTTGTAGGTTCATTTAAAGAATATATTTTCACACCACAATTACATTTACAATGCCCTCCACAATTATTGGCACCCCAAGTGAATATGAGCAAAACAGGCTATGAAAAAATATGTCTTTGCTGTTTATCCTCTCAGTCTTTCACTCGAAATATACACAAAAATCTTACCTTTTCATTGAAGTAAAATAAAAAAAACATTGACATTAAATAAAGATTTTTTTTCTCAAAACATGTGTGCCACAATTATTGGCACCCCTTAATGTAATGTTTTGTGCAGCCTCCATTTGCCAAGATCATAGCCCTAAGTCTTCTCCTATAATGCGTGATGAGGTTGGTGAACACATGGCACGGGATCTGAGACCATTCCTACATGCAGTATCTCTCCAGATCCTTCAGAATCTGAGGTCAACGTTTGTAGACTTGGCTACAGCTCATCCCACAGATTTTCTATGGGGTTAAGGTCAGGGGACTGAGATGGCCATGGCAAAACCTTTATTCTGTGGTCGGTGAACCATTTTTGTGTTGATTTTGAGGTGTGCATTGGATCATTGTCCTGCTGGAAGGTCCAACCACGGCCCATTTGAAGGCTTACCGGAGGGGGCTGTTAGATTTTCATTTAATATCTGCTGGTATTTGATGGAGACCATGATACCATGTATCCTAACAAGATGTCCAGGCCCTTCGGAAGAAAAACAGCCCCAGAACATCAAAGATCCGCCACCATACTTCACATTGAGTATGGGGTGCTTTTCTATATGGCTATCTTTCTGTCTACGCCAAACCCACCTTTGATGTTTGTTGCCAAACAGCTTTATTTTGGTCTCATCTGACCATATAACCTGGTCCCATTGAAAGTCTGACTTACATTTGGCAAACTGTAGGTGCTTTAGTTTGTTGTTGATTGACAGCAGAGGCTTTTTTTCTGCCAACCCTCCAAAACAACTTGAGGTGATGTAGGTGGCGTCTGATGGTTGTTTTGGAGACTTTCTGACCCCAAGACTCAACTTACCTCTACAATTTTCCAGCTGTGATCCTTGGAGATTATTTTGCCAGTAGAACCATTCCCCTCACGGTGCGTGGGGTCAATGTACAGACACGTCCTCTTCCAGGCTGATTCTTAACATCTCCTGTCGCTTTAAACTTCTTAATTATTTCCATGATAGTGGAAATGGGTATTTTCAACTGTTTAGAGATTTTCTTGTGTCCATTTCTTGATTTGGGCAGCTCAACAACTTTTCGTCGCACATCTTCACTGTGTTATTTGGGTCTTTCCCATAGTGATGAATGACTAAAGGAATTTGGTGTCACCTCAAATTTGTACGCCAGTGGAACTGGAAGTCATGGTTGACCTCATAAGAGTTCCTTATAAAACAGGTGAGCTGAAAAATGTATAACATGACTGGAAATGTACTTCAGATTTTAATTAAAGATTTTTCTAGGGGTGCCAATAATTGCGGCACACATGTTTTGGGGAAAAATATTTATTTAATGTCAACAGTTTTTGTTTTTCTTTCAATAAATTTACTTCAATGTAAAGGTAAGATTTTTGTGAATATGTTGAGTGAAAGACCAAGAGGATAAACAGCAAAAACATGTTTTTTTACAGCCTGTTTAGCTCATATTCACTAGGGGTGCCAATATTTGTGGAGGGCACTGTAGAATGGAACTTGGTATTTATTTACCTTCGTCTGGATTCTAAATGTGAAATCAAAATGTCTTAAAAGCTCCCTAGAATGTTTACACTGATGTCCAGTCACAAAAATGTTCTAAATTCATCTCAACCGTGATCTGTTTGATACAACAGAACAGATGAGGAGATTTCGCTTTAGGCACCACCTCCTGATGGTCGGGTACATTTCCAACATTAACAGACTCCATTATAAGACAGTAACATGAAATGAACATTGTCACAGTGACACATGCAGTCAGGAATCAGCATGTAAAAGACATCAAGAGCAGCAGAGGGGCAGAAATGAAGAGAAGGGAGATAAGATATGAGAGATAAACATGGAGGTGCACTAGGGACTTCACTGGTTTGGGACAGAGAGAAAGTCCCTTTCAGAGCACCTCTGTGCCTGGAGTAGTAGTCCTGATGGATTCCTCATGGGTTGATCTGGTGTACTCGTCTCAGACTTAGAGTGGTACTGTTGGGTAGACCATTACGGATAAGCTCCTCTTGAAACTGACAATTGAGAAAGACAGCTGTTTAAAGAGGCATTAGAAGGTTTTCTATGAAACATATTAGCTGATTAGATAAAACATGTATGTATTTCTTAACTATATTGCTGTATGCATGGTGCAAATGTTGTTCTTTTGAGGGGGTTTCTAAAATGGTACACAAAACTATATAGCCAGGCTTCATCTTTCCATCACATGCCTGAAAAACCACAATGAATGTGATGTTTTCAAAACTAGGTACATCAAAAACACACCTTAATTTGTAATCTGTTAATAAATAAATCAAATATAAAGAGAGAGCGAGTGCTTAAGCATAATAATACTCTATTACAAGTAATAATAGGTTTATTTGTGCTGTCAGGGCCATGATTGAAGAGAAACTCACCGGCTTTATGATCATTTCTTCGATCTCGGCCTCAGTTAGTGAAGTTTCAGATTCAACCTTCATCCTCAGGCCAGCTACTATCTCCGTCAACACTAAGAGGAATTGTTAAACGGAGGAATGAAAGAAACACAACGATAATGAGAATAAGTATAGCGTTGATCTTTTATGCAATTCAAATTACAGTGTATGCCTGAAGTAAAAAAAGAAAGAAGTCAATTATCCATTGTATAACAATATGAAGGGAGTGATTTCAGTAAATACATTTTTTTTAAAGCGTTCCTGTATGACAGACATCTTGCAATGCAAACAGCCATGCTAACCATCAGTACTACGTGATCATCTTAAGACCCACGACTATATCTACAGTATCCAACCATGTTTAAGCGATTTCAGACACAGAAAGGGTTATTTAAAGCAAATGCTCCCTCTCAGCCTCTGGACTCAAACAATAATTGAGTAAGTAGTGATTAAATTAAAATAGGTTTGAAAGGGTTTTGCACAATTTCATCTGTAAATGATATTGCAAATGGCAATATTTCAAGTGTTTCCTAAGGAATGAATATGCTGCTGTGCTATTGGGTAACTTCAAGCTTGTGTTAATGTTTCTTATAGTTGAGACACAAGGTGACACTGATGTTGCTGTTGAAGCTTCTTTGGAGTGCCGGCAATCCCAGATCCCACCCCCACAAACCTTTGCCCGGTAGGATAGTACGAGTGTTTGTGTCTCAGTCGTGGCTGACCTCCAGTAAGCTCTCACTCTATAGCCGACCGACTGCAAATAACCTTTGCATGTATAACGGATTTATCCCATCGGACCTCAAAGCATCTTGAGCTGATAAGTTCAAAACTTGATAAATACTTTAGTATTTCATGAATACTATATGACACTAATACATGTCGGTTTGGACTTGTTGGCTTCTCTTTGCTATAACACATATATTAATAATGTTGTCTATAAATCTAAAAATACATTCTTGCCTGGAATGTATTCCGCACAAGCAACTAGTCTCACTAATGAGTCCAAAACTATAACAAAACCCACAGAAATAATTAGTAATCTAGGGACTCAGATCAAAGTGGAATACAATACAAAGTATATTTTAGGTTATACAAACCTGTATCATTTCCAACTTCAACAATGACGCATCTCATGTCAGATTGATAGTAGGTGTTACTGAAAAAATGTAAACCACAGCATTAAAATCCCTTCATTCAATTCTCTTTCACAGCCATTGTGTAAGTATTCAATTTGTCTTTCGCACAAATCTGTATTTTGCATTGGATGTGTATTTTTATAATAATGGAAAAACACCAGAATGAATTCACACATTTTACGGTTCTCTGCTAAATTGGTGTATATGTGGATCAACATTAAAACCCGTTGAGGTCACTTTAAAAAACAGTTTTGACAAGTGTATCAACGAATATAGTAGTATATATATAGTTTATATTTGAAAGTGAAAATGCTACTTGCAAACAAATGTAAACAGTTTTAGAAAGTGAAACACATTTTTTTCTACAAGTAGACAACCATGTATCCATGTCATTTGTGGATCAGGGCCTCGTTTCCCGAACGCGCACTTAGCCTAAAAAGCACTTGAAATCGTTCGTAAGAGGAATCCTACGTTGCAGACGGGTTTCCCAACGCAGCACTTAGCTTAAGTGTATCTTTCATTGAGAAGAATTCTACGTGTGGTCAGGACCAGTAGTAACTTCACACTTAGCGATTTAATCCACCAGGGGCGTCGTTCGACCGTCGTTCGGAAGAAAGGGGAATTTAAAAAATAAACATGGCTACTTGAAGCGAGGAATATTTTACATTAATAAAGCTATCTACACAACTTTTTATATGTTTATAATGACTCGGTTTCATCTGAAATGTGCTACGCGACCAATGGAGAGTATGTAGGTCTTAACTGAAGCTTTCAAACAGTAGTTTTATGGCACAATTAGCGCTTATGCCACCACTCCATTGGCTTATATGGTAGCTTTCTAGCTAGATGGTTGTATATATTGTAGAAGAAATCCAAACGATGTTTCTGTGTATAGCACATCATGAGAATGTCATTGTTTCACCTGCCTATTCCCATCAAAATAGAAATAAAGAATATTGAGTATTTGAAAATAAAGATTAGGCTATACAAAACTAGTGCAGTGCCCGTAGGAATTATGCATTCTGTAGTGTTAGCAGACGTAGGGCTGTTGGGTAGTGTAATGGCAAGACATATTTGCACTCCACATAGGTACAGGTTACACTGAAGTATTATTGTGATGCATGTTTCCTTTTCATTAAGAAATGTGTTAATGGTAGCCTTTTTGGAGAGTTACCAACAAATAAAGTTTGAGATTATGTAGTGGATGCAGTTGAATATACTGTAGATGTCAACGTTGCTGTCTAAACTATAAACTAAATGTCATAAAGAAAGACATTATTTAAAATGAAGTTATGGTTGAAATAGGATCACTTCTTTATTGTAAGGGTAAGTGTAGGGTAAGAATGGTCATGCAGTTGGACTCAAATGTAGGTTAATTTTATTGAATGTATGTAGCCTACTGTACTGTATGACTTTGATGATGCTAGCTTTGACAGCCCACTCTCAGATCGTAATAAATGTCCTTACAATGGGAACACAGTTTAAATAGGCTACTCTGCTGGAGATGGCGTTACTATCCCCGCCCCGAATTCAGTGCACATTGCACGTTCGATGCACGCATAGGCTAGCTAATTTCACAGCAATTAACGTAAACAGGTTAACCTGACGTAAACAGCTCCTAAGAGCTACTTAAGAACTCGTGCACGTTGCGCTCGTGCACCTGACTTTTAGTTGATGGTTGGGAAACGCACGTACATAGAAAGTGTTACTTAGTGTACGATGTCGCGAAAATCCACGTAGGCCGTTAAGATACGAGGCCCAGGTGATTTTTGGCACTGTTTTTCCGCTTGTACGAGTTGCAAATGTAAACGCTTAGGAGTTGCAATTTCAAAGGTACCAAAACAGCAGGTGAAGCTACAGGGACATCTGCCTTCCATTTACCTCATGAAATGGCTGGTGTATCGTGGGACTAGAGAATGTAGGTAGGGGATCTGTATTTTTTAGCTGGGATCGGTATTCAAACCAGAAGTGATTATGTAATTCCGACAAGTGATCAAACCCATTGTGTAAAATATGCAAATGTCAGCAGATTTGATTATAGAAAAAAAAGCCTGTGGTAATAGCAAGTAACGAACTAATCAGTTGGCGAACAACTGGATAGCTAACAAGCTAGCTAGACCTAGAGTTTAGCGGTGATGTGCTCTGAGTGCAAAAAAACAAGATGCAGACTATCAAATTAATTTTTACACATTTAAATAATTTTAAAGTCTTCTTATCAGTGCTATTCTGTACACCGCATACAACAGCAAATTACAAATACATTATACTGAATTAAGTACTCACAGTCCCAGCAGAAATACGGATCCCCTACCTACAACATACCTTAACCTAATGTGGAAGATAGAGCTATCTATAATCATGGAAGGCATGGAATGGAATGCAGATGCCCGTGCAGCGCCACCTGCTGGTATCTTTGCATTTGCAACTTGTAGAAGTGTTTACATTTGCAAGTTGTACAAGCAAAAAAATGTGCCAAAAATCATGTGATCCACAAATGTTGTAGTTGCTGTGTAATTGTAGAAGAATGTGTTTTACTTATGAAACCAATTAGACAGACATACAAAACATGGTTTTGATATTTGAATCATTACCAAGACTAACCATTTTCATAAAAATAATCTCTTCCTTCATTTTCTTACCTTACCCAGTTACTTTCAACAATGAAACAGATGCAAACATATTCCTTTCTGAGGCCCTTAAACTTCTGATCAATATTATTTTGAAGTAAAGTAACCTGACTGATTTTTCGCAAACAGTATACAACAAAAACAATACCCTTTTTAATATCCTTACTTTACTGTGCGACTTTCAGCAATGAAACAGACGGGAAAATATTCCCCAAGATCATCGATCCTTGGAGTCCATCTCAGAACAAACTGTTCAGAACCATTGTTGTACTTGTTGACTGTGATGTTCAGGGGTCCACTTATAATGATATGATGAACCCTTCAAAATGAGAGACAAATTATGTAATCTGAAACAAAATGCAAAACATGCACTTAACCAGTGCCTTTTTTGTCATCATAGTGTTTAACTTATACAACCCTCCCTGTCTCACACAGTGGCAGAGGCTGTTGCTCTGATTATGATCTCAAGCTCCTGGTTGATCTTAGCTCGAATTTGTTCTCCGTTCTCTGGGGTAGGGTGAAGGAACTTTGGCAAGTATACTCCCTCATCACAAGATTCCACAGCGGGGTCAACTGAAGAGGGGCAACATAGCTGCATGTATCATCAATGATACTTTTAAAATGTAGACATCCACAACAGCAGTTAACTCAGTCAAAATGACTTAAGAATAGTGATCCAAGCTGGCAATTTGTTTAAGAAGTAGGATCTATGTTACGTGAGGGAGATATATTACATTGTGTTCTTGCACTTCATTAATACAGTATATATCATGAAGGAGGAGGTGTCAGTATAGCTCACCTTTGACAGCAAAGTGCAGAGGAAGTTGGCTAAGTGGAAGTGTGTTGATGCCAGTTTGATTAAATGGACTCCTGATAAAGTGGGAACCGTTCTTATAAGAGAGACTGATGTTTTGTTTGGGGAAATCTTCCACAGCCAGCTCTATCCCATAGACACCAACTAAGGAATTGTCATAAATTAGAGTGCAGAAATCCTAAGGAGGGGAAAATAAATGTTTAAAAATATAATATTATGACACATTTTATTCACTTAAACAGTATGTCTGTCTGCTTTATATGCATATGGTAAAAGGTTCTTAACAACATCTATTCAAATGGGCCATCCCAACGTTTGGATGTCCGATATGTAAGAGAAACCGAGGTGTTGTGTTATACGAAGATTTTGGACGAGGTGGAGGCAAATAATTCCACGGCATGAAGTGAAGAATTCACATGAATTATAGACAATAATTGTCTGGATCCTGTTTGTCCTGTCTGTATTTATTTTCTAATAATGACCAGTGGACTATAGGTAGTATTATGGACTATAGGTAGTATTATCATTGCTATAACTAAGAATGCAGAAATCCTCAGGGCAGAAACTTTCATCAACATCTTAAAATTATGCAGTTGTCATATAAACACAAAAATATATGTATTTACCCTCTACTGAAGACTGCATGATCTTCATGTGTATATTATCCTAATTGTGTATGTGTGTCTACCCTATATGTGTGTGTATTATGTTATACAGTGCCCTCCACAATTATTTGCACCCTTAGTGAATGTGACCAGAACAGGCTATGAAAAAATATATCTTTGCTGTTTATCATCTTGGTCTTTCCCTCGAAATATTCACAAAAATCTTACCTTTTCATCGAAGTAAAATTCTTGAAAGAATTTATTTTTTTGACATTGCATAAAATATTTTTCTCCAAAACTTGGGTGCCACAATTATTGGCACCCCTAGAAAATCCTATAATTAAAATCTAACCAAAGTATATTACCAGGCATGTTTTACATTTTTGAGTTCACCTGTTTCATTAGGCTTCCTGCTTCACAGAGGTATAAATATTAGGTGACACAGGCCAAATACCCTTAGTCATTCATCAAGATGGGAAAGACAAAAGAACACAGTGTCAAAGTGCGACAAAAAATTGTTGAGCTGCTGAAATCCAGATTTAGGGAAATAAGAAAATATCTTAACAGTTGGAAATACCCACTACCACAATCAGGGCAATAGTTAAGAAGTTAAAAGCGACAGGAGATGTAAGGAATCAGCCTGGAAGAGGACCTATCTGTAAATTGACCCCACGCACCGTGAGGAGGATGGTTCGACTGGTAAAAGAATCTCCAAGGTTCACAGCTGGATAATTGCATAGGTTAGTTAAGTCCTGGGGTCAGAAAGTCTCCAGAACTACCATCAGACTGCACCTACATCACCACAAGTTGTTTTTGAGGGTTATCAGAAAAAAGCCTCTGCTGTCAATCAACAACAAACTAAAGTGCCTACAGTTTGCCAAATGTAAGTCAGACTTTTATATTAGAGTTATATGGTCAGACGAGACCAAAATAAGGCTTCTTGGCAACAAACATCAAAGGTGGGTTTGGCGTAGACAGAAAGATAGCCATACAGAAGAGCACCCCATAGCCACTACTTTGAAGTATGGTGGCGGATCTCTGATGTTGTGGGGCTGTTTTTCTTCCAAAGGCCCTGGACATCTTATTAGGATACATGGTATCATGTACTCCATCAAATACCAGCAGATATTAAATAAAAACCTAACAGCTCCCCTCTAGGAAGCTTAAAATGGGCCGTGGTTGGACCTCCCAGCAGGACAATAATCCGAAGCACACCTCAAAATCAACACAAAAATGGTTCACCGACAGCGGAATAAAGGTTTTGCCATGCCCATCACAGTCCCGAGACCTAAACCCCTTAGAAAATCTGTGGGAAGAGCTGCAGCTGAATTTGCAAATGGGTTGACCTCAGAATCTGAAGGATCTGGAGAGATACTGTATGTAGGAATGGTCTCAGGTCTGTGCCTTGTGTTCACCAACCTCATCACGCATTATAGGAGAAGACTTGGCGCTGTTATCTTGGCAAAGGGAGGGCTGCTCATAACATTTAATTAAGGGGTGCCAATAATTGTGGCAACCCTGTTTAGGAGAATAGTATAGTTTGGTCACATTCACTAAGGGTGCCAATAATTGCGGAGGGCACTGTATGTGCAATACAGAGCATCAACCAAACATGATAAAGTATATAAAATGCATGCCATACATATTACAGAGATTCCCAAACAGAAATGTATACACATACTTACACACACTCACACACGAACTTAACACATGTTGGGTTTCCAAAGAAAATTTTGAAGCAGGAGAAGAATGTTTGTGTGAAGCAGGTACACACCTTCTCTTTGATTCTGGTTTGGTTCAGCCTAAACCCTGAAGGAAGCTGACAGCCAGAACATTCAGAAACCCGGTCAGTGCCATATCTGCATCTGGCTTGGTCATTGTCTGGATCAAACGTTATCAGCTTGTATGTCCGTAGGCAGTTTTGAGGCACTCTAGTGGGTGAATCGATATAACATAATAGGCCTACTGATTTTTATGTTGTATTGTTCATTAAATGTTTGTTCAATGTTATTTCAAAAAAGGGGTAAAACTAAATAACAACATTAGTGAACTGAGTAATGATGTACTTCTATTACCTGACAAACGATATGCTTGTGGTGACTGGGGATCTGTTTGCTTTATTTGTGTCTGATCGATTTCCAAGATCTACAACTGTGAGCAGCCTCCAATTTCTAAAAGAATTAGCGAGGTTTACCCAGTTGCCACCGTCTTCCCTGTAACCAAAAGAAAAAGTGTCAAAACATTTTTAACCAGTGAGCCTTTTTATGGCAGTTGTGGAACAAAGTTACCTCAAAGCAAATATGTGGTCAGCAGGAATCTGCCTGGTCATAACCCCTTCTGTCTGGCACCAGTTGAAATGGTCTGCATTCCTCCCAGCTGTGTCGTAGATCTCGCCTTTTTCTAAGCTGATTTGGGTTCCACAGTTTCCAATGACACAGGTATTCCAGGTGAAATATTGGCAAGAATCAAAAGTTTGTTTGAAGCGAAACTCCACCTTAAACCAAAAATCAGATTTGTTCAGCAGTAGCAAGAGAGAGATAGAGAGAGAGGGAGAGAGAAGGCAAAAGGAGAATTGATATGCCGTTCATAAAAAAATGGTCCATGCACGATAAATGCTGAACAGTTTACATTACCTTGTAAGACCCATCTGGGTACACTCCTTTGGGGGAGAAAGTCATTGATCCGCCCCAGAAGTGACTGGCAGTGGAGATCGAAAACTGCATCAGCAAAAGCAGCACAAGTGTAGAGAGAGGCATTGTGTCTGATCTTGCTCTGTATGCTCGCCTTGGTTATATGGTCCTGTATATTCTCCACGAGACAATGCCTTACTCTGCGTGACACACTTGTGTTGCAGTCTAACTGGTTTTTCTGCTGCTGAACCAAAAAGGGCACTTAAATTGTGCATATGTTCCTGTAGGTGCAGCTCTAGAAGTAATTGATTTACATTGACCTACTGATTTACATTAAAATGTATTTAATCCACGTGTGTTTCCTGACTAGGAATTGAACATATGATTTTGGTGTTGTTCACCTTGTTTTACCAGTCCTACCATACAGGTATATATGAATTAAAGTATGTTTATCACAAATTCTACTTTCTTTAACCTAATGATTATCAAGACATATGACACAAAGATGTTTGCTAAAACTAAATTATACTTTAACTTAGCAAGTAGACAAAGGAGCAAAGGAAAGGAATGTTGTGTCGACTGGACTGTCTGGTTTCTTGCTTGGTTGTTACCAAAAACAATGGTGCCAGGGACGTAAGGACTCAGTGATAGGATTTCAGAGGGTTGATTCGGAAACCGCCAGGGAACAGCGAAACAGGGGAATAAACAGGAAAACAAATGCAAAACAGGGTTGGAACACGGCAAAGCAAGATTGCGGGGGCTCAGAAGCAAACAGGACATAAACGGAAGACAGAACGCGGAGCAGGGACGATCGCGGTAGCTTCTCGGAGGATAGTCATAGTTTTAACAGGGCCAGAAGGGAAGGGAGTGAGAAGTTCATATAGTGGTGGAGGGAGTGACAGGCTTGGGTAATAAAGCAATCAGGAGATTGGGAAGGTGACTGAGGCAGTTAAGTTTAGGCAGGAGGGGGCGTGGCAGGAGCAGGGCTCAGCACTGGGGTGACAAATGGATAATAGGCACTTAATTTAATAATTAAAGGCACTTACATACATGTGAAAGAGAATTTACAAATCACTGTTTTTCAGTTTTAATTTAAATTGAACATACCATCCAAGCTTTTACTGATTAGGGGTTGTATTACTTAGAGTTTATTTTTTAATATTTTTTACAATTTCTATATGGCAAATTAAGTATTGTGCCTAATGTTTTTTTTTTCTGTATGCAAGAGATTTATGAAACCATTTTGTACAAAATGATTCTATATTGTACTGTGTGGAATTTATTTGTGAGGCTACTACAGCTCAAGGATGGTGTCAACCGAGAATTTACCAGGTCTGTCTGACATTTAATTTTTTGTATGTTGAGTGTAAAGCTTTCTTCTTTCTGTTCAACATCTGTTTGTTTCCATTAAGTGCAATGTAAAATAATGTGATATGGTGCAAAATAATACTATATTTTACAAAAATAATGTAAAAAAATAATAATGTGTTAATTACAGTGCATGAAATGCCCTGTATTGTTATTCCTAGGCTTCTTCTTCTTCTTCTTCTTCTTCTTCTTCTTCTTCTTCTTATTACAGTGCATGAAATGCCCTGTATTGTTATTCCTAGGCTTCTTCTTCTTCTTCTTCTTCTTATTCTTGTTACCTTTTTCTGCGATTAATTCAGCCCGAACCGCTTAACGTAGAAACTTCATTCAAACTTTGTCGCGTAGGTCTTGTAAAGGACACTTATGCTATGTATTTTTCACTTTTCTAAACTTTATACTTTTTAAGATATTAAATAAAAACGAATCTAAATTTTCCCATTGACTTACATTGGGCCATTATGACATCATAATAGGGTCTTTAAACTGGCTTGCACCTGTGCTTCACTGACACCTGCGCCAAACCAAGGAACCTCTTCTCTGTCCCTCTCAATTTAACTGTAACTAGGAACATTAAGACACCTTCCATTCTCTACTTTTTTTTCTCTCCATCTCTCCATCTTTCTCTCTATCCCTCTCAGTCTACTTTCTCTCCCACTCAATCTCTCTTCTTCACTCCATTTTTATCTCCTTTTTTCAATATTTTCACTCTTTTTCTCTTCCACTCTTCTTTCCTTCTTCCACTCTTCTTTCCTTTCTTCTTTCCTTCTTCCACTCTTCTTTCCTTCTTTCACTTTTGTTTCCTTTCTTCTTTCCTTCTTTCACTTTTCTTTCCTTTCTTCTTTCCTTCTTCAACTATTATTTCCTTCTTTCACTCTTCTTTCTTTTCTTCTTTCCTTCTTTCACTCTTCTTTCCTTCATCCTCTCTTCTCTCCTTTCTTCACTCTTCTTTCCTTTCTTCTTTCCTTCTTCCCCTCTTCTTTCCTTTCTTATTTTCTTCTTTCTTTTCTTCTTCCTTTCCTAACTTTTGCATTTCATGCACTGGTATTTCCTTCAGGAAATGCATTTTCTAGTTAGTGTGCTTGCCCGAAGGGAAGCACACTATTGTTCTTCGTTTTTTACTATTTTTTTTATTCTAGTAGTTTTTCTTGCAGCTAACTACTCCTCGCCCGATTGAGCTAGAGACGCCATTCAAACACCAAAACGTCCGGCCCGATCCGGTGCAGGTTGCTATGACTTTTCGTGGCGGTACTCCTTGCCACTCCTTTTTTATTCCTCTTTTTCCATCACCTTTTTTCTCCATAGACTTGCATGGCAGAACTTTGAGGCATTATGACATCATAATAGGCTCATTAAACTGGCTTGCACCTGTGATTCACTGACAACTCTCACTGACACCAGCGCACGGTTCCTCTTCTCTCTCTGTCCCTCTCCATTCAACTGTATAACTAGGAATATTAAGAGACACCTTCCGTACCAGGGCTCTACTCACTCATGCATACTCACTCATGTTTACTCACTCGTGCATACTCACTCATGCATACTCACTCATGCATACTCACTCGTGCATACTCACTCATGCATACTTACTCATGCATACTCACTCATGTTTACTCACTCATGTTTACTCACTCATGTTTACTCACTCATGCGTACTCACTCATGTTTACTCACTCATGCATACTCACTCATGCATACTCACTCATGTTTACTCACTCGTGCATACTCACTCATGTTTACTCACTCATGCATACTCACTCATGCATACTCACTCATTCATACTCACTCATGCATACTCACTCATGCATACTCACTCATGCATACTCACTCATGCATACTCACTCGTGCATACTCACTCATGTTTACTCACTCATGCATACTCACTCATGCATACTCACTCATGCATACTCATTTGTGCATACTCATTTGTGCATGCTCATCCAGCAGGGAGAGCTGGAGAGCTGACACCTGCCCCAATTCCAAGGCACTTGTTCTCTCGGTCATGGCCGCAACAGAGCAAGCACACTCTCGCAGTTCGTTCACGAAACGCATTCTAGTTCTTGTTACCTTTTTCTGCGATTAATTCAGCCCGAACCGCTTAACGTAGAAACTTCATTCAAACTTTGTCGCGTAGGTCTTGTAAACGACACTTATGCTATGTATTTTTCACTTTTCTAAACTTTATACTTTTTAAGATATTAAAGAAAAATGAATATAAATGTCTCCCATTTACTTACATTGGGCCATTATGACATCATAATAGGGTCTTTAAACTGGCTTGCACCTGTGCTTTACTGACACCTGTGCCAAATCAAAGGAACCTCTTCTCTCTCTGTCCCTCTCAATTTAACTGTAACTAGGAACATTAAGACACCACCCATTCTCTATTTTTTTTTTCTCCATCTCTCCATCTTTCTCTCTCAGTCAACTTTCTCTCACACTCAATCTCTCTTCTTCACTCCATTTTTATCCTTTTTTCAATATTTTCACTCTCTCTTTATCTCTTCATCCAGAGCCACTCTTGTTCACTCTTCTTTCCTTCTTCACTCTTCTTTCCTTTCTTATTTTCTTCTTCCATTTTTCTTTCCTTCTTCCACTCTTCTTGCCTTTCTTTTTTCCTTCATCCACTCTTCTTTCCTTCTTCCACTTTTCTTTCCTTTCTTCACTCTTCTTTCCTTCTTACACTCTTCTTTCCTTTATTCTTTCCTTCTTTCACTCTTCTTTCTTTTCTTATTTCCTTCTTACACTCTTCTTTCCTTCCTTCACTCTTCTTTCCTTTCTTCTTTCATTATTTCACTCTTCTTTCTTTTCTTTTTTCCTTCTTCCACTCTTCTTTCCTTTCTTCACTCTTTCTTTTCTTCTTTCCTTCTTTCACTCTTCTTTCCTTCTTCCACTCTTCTCTCCTTTCTTCACTCTTCTTTCCTTTTTTCTTTCCTTCTTCCACTCTTCTTTCCTTTCTTCTTTCCTTCTTTAACTCTTCTTTCTTTTCTTTTTCCTTTCTTAACCTTTGCATTTCATGCACTGGTATTTCCTTCAGGAAATGCATTTTCTAGTTCATGCTTGCTAACTTGTTATAGCTAAAGGAGTTGCCATTAGAGAATTAATGCTAACTCAAAATTGTGGTTGCAATATTTGCTGACATTTTATGTCATCTTTCAGAAGTGTTGGCAGTGTTACTACACAGTGGTAAGAGCAGTCATTCTCCGTCTCTGCTCCAGGATGGCAGCAGGTGAGCAGGCTGGTTTAGTAGGGACAGAGAGAGCGCGGAGCCAGCCACAGGTTGTGGCTCAGTCCTCTGTTTGCTGCCTGCCTCTCTACCAGTGGCGGCTGCTGGTCTTTCAAAGAGGGGAAGCTCATTTTCGGTTTAGTGAGGCAGAGGTAACCAGGTTAACCACGAATATATTATGTTGTGTGTATGATTTAGTCTTTTTCAAAAGATTTTTTGAGGATTCAAATTCCTCCTGAGACTCTATCAGGGGAGGAGAACAGCCTTTTCATCTGAGATGGATCAGCTCCTTAACAGCCTGGATCAAGAGGTGAATTCTAGATAATTTAATAACTCTGATCATTATGGATATAAAAAGTAATTTTACCTTGAAATGACAACCCCTCAGAATAAATGCATGAGTATCTAAGGGACACAATAGCACAAACAAGCGAACCAATACAGGTAGTGGTTGATCAAAGACATAAAAGGACTGTGATAGTGGCTTTTTCTTGTTAAACAAAGGGTATCTTAATCTTTAAAAAATAATAATGCTCTGCGGGGAGCCTTTTCATAATGTTGTCAGACACTGAAAATTATATTAGCCTGTCAGTGACACAAAAAGCACTTTCAGTGGACATACCTTCACAGTGAGCAGTAGGGCCCAAGTTACCCTTTCTTTTATATCAATTTCATCTTGTAAGGTTTCATGCAACTCTTGGTTCAGACATCTGAAATCACTGCACATGGACAAACTGCAGCTTTAAAACTCATAATTAATTGTATTTGGAAAAAAGTGTGTATCCAATAATTTGGAGTTATTTTACAGTAAGAGCTTATTCTGATTCACAGTATTTTAATGACAAATGTCTTGCAATCCATGTGTTGGTCTTTTCCTGTCTGTCAACACAAGGACGCTGACCCAGAAGAGGAGCAGCCAAAGGGCCTCATTGTGGGTATCCTCACTGTGTTGGAGGATGATAACAGCGCAGCACCTCAAAGTGTCATGAGTGTTGTTGCTGTTGTTGTGGAAGAAGAGATTGTCCTTCAAGATCTCCGACCTGCCAACTGCTTTTGCTTACCTCTTTGGACTGATCTATGCTTTAAACCTTAGGTACCCAAAGGATCTCAGGTACACATTTGAAAGTGTTCAGAAGGATCATGGAACTTGGTACAGACCTCTCTGCCAGGGTCAGATCCCTCAAAAACAAACTCCTTCAGTGAATCCACAAGTTTACTGATAATGTTGGATCTAGAATTGTTGACCTCTAAAAGTTCCCTTCTGTCCAGCCAACACCATGTTAATTTACTCTTGCTATTACTTGCTCTCAACTCTTATGTACCTCGATCTCCCACTCTCTAACAGTTATGCACTTTATTGGGTTCTTCTTAAACATGTTACATGTTAGTATTCAGTGTTTGTAAATTATCACATAGTATTGAGCAGTATTACAAAAAAATATTTTCTGACTATTTTGAGACCGGAAGTTATGGCACTCAGTATCCTCGGTAACCTTGTTAACAGATTTATTAGATTCATAGTTGTGTATCTTCTGTATGGTCTTGTATACATGACTCAGTGTTTGATCTTTTATTCAATCTTAAATTTGACAAAATGTAGCACAAGTTAACGACTGGGAGAATTGGGTCTCATTAGTTTGCATTAACTTGGCCCTGTTAGAAGGGATTTGATGCTGGTACAGTGTAAATAAAACAAATGTTTTGAATGTATAGAGGTATGTTGCATATGTAATTATTTATACATTTGATTAGAAGTTATTGGTTCTAAATTATGAAGTTGAGTTATATTATAAACTATTGCAGTGTGCAATTTTAAATTCCTCTAAAATAATTCTGCTATACTAACTTAATCAAATGAAAGTGGATTCTGTGTAAGAATTCAGAGTTATTACAATGTAAAATTATAGGTTAGTACAATTTACAGGACAGTTAGCAGAAGTTAGGATTACAAGTTATTACAATGTAACATTATAAATTAGTACAATTGAGGGGAGAGATAGCAATAGTAAGGATTAAAAGTTATTACTATATAAAATTAAGAGTTAGTTGAACATACTGTTGAGTTGACAAAATCAGAATTCAGAGTTGAGCAAACTCAAAAGCAAAACTTAAAATATTTAGTTGAATTACCAAATTTAAAATTTTATCGAATGTGTTGCCTTGAAATTGAGTTCACTCAACATTTCTTTTTTTACAGTGAGCATGACAAAAACTGAATCAACACTCCTTCAAAAAGAGTGACAAGTCTAAATCACCACATCCATATTTGCAAACAATAAATGACAACATGTATAACATTAAACAAGAATTAATTTACAACTGATCTATACTCTTCATAAAGATGTTCCAAAACAGTGAATAGGTGTAGTGGTTTAATGTGCTTTGCAAATTGCCTGACCAAAAATGAGAAATACACTTTTCCATTTGACCTCAGAACTCTAGAACTGTCAACAAGCAGGTCAGACCCCTAGAGATTTGCCTTGTCTTCCACCTCCAAATTGCTCCTGTTCACAGTGCTGGAGCCAGCCGGTGACATCATCATCAGTCTCTCTCCTTCAGCATTGCTTACTGTTTGATCCAGCCTTGGTGTCATGATCCCAAGGACATCCCACGTTTTGGGCAGTATGCCACGGCGGAATAGTTGAGTGAAGAGGTAAGAGAACAAAAGGATGCAGAGGAGTGTGAAGAGCATAGCTATTGATCGGATAGGTGCTTGCTGGACGTACACACCATCGGTTATTTCACCACCTGGAAAATGGATAACTGGTGGAAGGCCTATCAGTGGCTCCCCACTCAACAACCTCAGCAATATGCCCATGAAGTACCCCACACCTGCCCCGTAAACATTGGAGACAGGGCAGAAGAGGACACAAATCAGCTGCGGGAGGATGACACAGTACGCCAAATCAGATGCAAGGACCCAAAGTACCAAAATGCTGTTATCAAGGAAAGATAAAGCTGTGCCTGCCACACCAGTCACCACAATTGCTATTCGGATCACCCACTGTAGCTCCCTCTCCGATGCCTGTAGACACACACAAACACATGCCCACATGAAGTGATTTGTTACTTTTTCGTTGCGTTTTCTGGTTTTATCACAAACACATCTTACTTATGTTCTTAAGGAACAGTTTGATCTTGATTCTTTAGGTAACTAGTTTGTATGACATCTACAAAATCCTTTTGATGGCATATGATCATGTGAAATAGTAGAGCTGTCTTAACATAATTATTTATCATTTGATTGGGATCAATAACTGTAAAAATCATGGACAGCATGGTGCTATGCCCTTCTGTTGCACAGATATTAAGCCACAATTTGACAAAATGACATGCGTCATATGTACTGTGCAAACAGTGCTTTTTGAAGCTAGAGAATGTGAATACAGGATATTGCTCTTGTCCACCAAGCCCATTTTTGGGTAAACCTCCTCTATTCCTTCCGGTTGACTGTGCATACAACAACTATTGCCCAGGTTCTTCACCAATCAAAGCTTTATGCAAGAGAGCCACTGTTGAAAAAAACTCATATCAAATATCGACAAGAGTCTGCCAAAGGGCATGTGGGAGACTCTATGGTCAAGTGAAAGGTTCTGTGGTCTGATGAGACCAAAGTGGATCTTTTTTTCAACAGTGGCTCTCTTCCATAGAGCTTTGATTGGTGAAAAACCCGGGCAACAGTTGTTGTATGCAGAGTCTCTCCCATCCAGGGGCGGAGTGGGACACAAAAATCCACCGGGACAATTCTGACTGCACCGGCCCACCACCGGCCCACAACGTGCTCACAACGTGCTCACAACGTGCCCAAAACTGGCCCAACCCGCATTCCCTCTACCTCCCATATCAACTACAGAAACAAACGGGCGGCTTTTAATCATTATTGTTAGATTTAGAGTTGATGTGTGGGTGACAGACATGACAGTGACAGTGTATTTGTATATGTACATTTATGGAAATACGGAACAAATCGCATCCCGTATGGCTCAAATGTTATGCTAATTCGCAACAATGTGTCCTGTCAACTCACTCGCATCTAGTTGACGGCTGGTTGAATAAATCCGTAATTCTTGTACATTTTGATGCACTTTCCTCCAGCATCCGCCTCTTTTTCAGTCTGGCCTTTGCCCCCTCCTTTCTCCTTTCTCTTATGTCCCTCCATCAGGTCCGCTTCACCTGCTCTCTCTCCCTGATAGCCGCTAATTTATCTCCCTAGGTTCACTTGATAAAGGCAGAACGATACGCATTTCCCATGATGCTTTGCTTCGACCATTCTACATTCAACAAAAAAACGAATTAAATCGCTATATATTTGTTGTCATGAAAGTAATGGAGCGTCTGAATAAAAAGAATTACATCAATATAGGAGGCTAAACAAAAATCAGAAGGTTGGATTAATGGGAGTGAGTTTGACACACACCATAGGTGTGATGTATAGACACAAATAGTGCTATAAATAGTGGTTGGACTATGAATTTATGTAACCTTTGGAGAACTTAGAGATTTTCACAGTTATTTGACGTACATGCAAAGTCAATGGGCCGCTCATGAATTTGACTCAACGGCTGCGAAGGCCGGTCTGCAGGCTGGTTCTCGAGAGATTATAGGCCGACCGGCAGACCGGGAAAAATCCCGGTGCTCCCGATGGCCACTCCGCCCCTGCTCCCATCTCAGCTGCTATAGGTTGTTACTCCTTCAGAGAAGCTATAGGTGTCTTGGTGGCCTCTCTCACGAGTATTCTTCTTGCACGGTCACTCAGTTTGTGAGGACAGCCTGTTCTAGCCAGATTTACACATGTGCCATATTCCTTCCATTTTCTTGATTATGGATTTAACAAAATTCCAGGGGATGTTTAGTGCCTTGGACATATTTAGTGCCTTATTTGTATCCTTCCCCTGACTTATACTTTTCAAAAACCTTTTCTCTGAGTTGCTCAGAGTGTTCTTTTGTCTCAATTTTGGAACGGTTGCCAGGAATACTGAATACTGACCAGTGAATGAACCTTCCAGACACAGGTGACGTTATACTACAATCAGTTGAGACACATTCACTGCACACTGATCCCCATTTAATTAATTGTGAGACTTCTAGCAACAATTGGCTGGACCTCAGATAAATTAGGTCAGCTCATTCAGTTCTACCTATTGGGGCATTCTTGCTAGGCTGGGCAAACCTGTTCTCTGATGTTCTTGTAGATGTTAGTAGAGAACATGGATGTACTGGAGAGGAGGGCTGAATCTGTGGAGGACATAACTCCTGCTGCCACTGCTCCGATCCCTAATATGGCAACATAGGAGGGAGAAAGGTACTGCAAACAGATAGGCAGGATACTATATGCCTCTCCGCGCTCGTATGGAGAAGGGGTGCCATAATCAGTCTGATTCCAGTCTGTGGAAATACATATGAACATACAGTACAGTCAAGGGAGTGTTTATAGTGTAACAAATAAAAGACTCCCCAGTATAAGACTAGGTATACTCTGGGATTGGTTTAATTTACATACACATCATAATAAAAGATGCGGGACCAGTGGCTCAGTGGCAATGGATAAGCAGCCCAAACCTGTAGATGCAGCCACTGCTCCTATCAGTACAGATGGAATGCCCAGGATTAGGACCAACACCGCTGAAGCATAACACGCAATCTGTGCTTTGGCTGCTGAGGCAGAAGACAGGGTCCTCTGGTGAAAAGTCTGCATACCTAGGCCTCCTAGGCTCTATTCATGACACACAACGAAACAACTTACTCACTCAACTTTTAACTCAAGTATTAATCTCACAGGTATAGTAATTACAAACTATCTATGTTGTATTACAGTTACTGGAGTGAAGTAGTGTAGTGTTAATAGTGAATAATATCGGTACAGTCATCAGGTGATCATCAGGGTACAAGTAGCATGTACAAAGTTCACCAAATGGCAAAACCATAAATATCTGATCGTTTGCAGAGATGACAATCCTTACCAGTGCACAAGCTTCATCCAGCCATATCCAGATGTCCCATGTCTTCAGCTGACCAAGCCATGGTGGCTGATAGGTATAATTGAAGGCTGTGACGGAGATGTCAAGGGGGATGGGATTCAAAAGGATGAACGGCACACAGAGCCACTAGAGGAGAACACAACACAGCACACATTACGTCACATCACGGTTAAACGATGAATTGAGGTCATCACATTCCACCATAAAACACAATGATGTACTAAAAGAAGAAAGAAAAAAAATGCAGATGCATAACTAGTGGTGAACTAAATAAAGGTTAAGTTGAATCCTTTTTATAAATCTTTCATACAACTAAAATAACTGAACCTGTCAAGCCTTAAACTGCCTTGAGGTCTATGGGAGAATGTGTGGTTTAATCTATGGATATATCGTTACACCAGTGGCGGTCCGTCAGGGCCTTCAAGGCCTTCTCTGCTGGCCTAAACATCATCAGAAAATAAATGTAATAAAATAAATTTAATTTTAATATTTTCTTTTCATAAATATGTATTAAATGATTCCCCATAGTCCATTATCTTCATTTCATGCTTCCAGCGTTGTTCATTTATGTTAGAGCTTTCATCCAATCATATTTCCGCTATCATGTGCTGCCACGCTCCTTGAAATCTTCCCAGAGAACAGAAATCTTCCCTGAGGCCTTCAGAATTCACATTGAAGGCCCGTGTACATCTGATTGGCTATCACAACTTGCTGTTTCAGTTCATTTAAGTTGAAAGAACTGAAACAGACAGTTGTGACAACCAATCAGATTTCGAGTTGGCGACACTGGGCCTTCTAGAAGGCCCGGAAGATTTCTTTCCTCGTGTTGAACGTGACACGTAAACGTCCTTTGATTGGATACTGAGGCAGACCGGTGCAGTGCTTCAGTGCTCAGTTTAGCTGGCTAAAACGACGTACATCGGTTTCAATGCTTATTCTTCTAGTTGTTTCAATTGGTAAGACTAAATATAATTACATTAACCAACTCAAATAAATTAGTTTACACAAACTTGATAATTCCAGTTTTTGATACAATTACAACGCCATTTTCAAGACGGAACTTTCAAGAAAAACTGGATATCGTGAGGATGGGAAGTTTAATGAAACTGCTTTGCAGGTGGGACAATGCGATGTTACTTGTTAAACTTGTTAAACCTCACATTGAGTCACATAGGCTACTTTTGGTGGACTTAATAAAACTTTGTAGACTAATCCCTGAAAATCGCCTTTTATTTTTAAGTTGTGACAGTAATATCCAAGCGATCATATAACTTAGAGTTTACTACTCTTAATGTATTGTTAATACGGGTGTATTGATTTGAAATGCTCCGGAAATATTAATACAGTCTGTTGTAGCCTACTCGACTATGTTAAGGTGATGCAATGCTCACTTATACTGCCTTTCTGTATAAATATACTGGTTCGAGAGCCATGGCGTCATAATGATGGTATTAGGAGGTGGATTCACTCAGTTTAACATCGTGTAGGACATCGCTGAAGGCCTAGTCGTGAAATGCACGGACCGCCACTGAGTTACACACTGGTGTAGGTGAAACCGGGGTTGTTACATTAGTTTAATTAAATCAGTGTCATAAAATTTTATAATCATTAAATTTAGTATTTAATATTTTATAATTAAATTACTAAAATAATGGAAAGCTCTAGTTGTACCACTATGCTACAGTCTAAGTATGGTACCACAATACTATCGTACTACAATATCACTGCAAAGTCTATAACACTTCATGGACCAACCAGAGAAGTGAAGGCAATTGGAATTCTTGATGGGCGGAAAATGGCTTTCAGTGGAATATTGGAACAACAACAGACAAGACAATTGTTTAAGTCTAAATAAACAATTTATTAAAGGTAACGAACAGTAATGAATGGCTTATACTAATCACATAAACAACTGAGTATAACAATGAAACCAGGCACAAAGTGGAGTTGGGATTTCAGAGGAGGGGCATGAGAGCCTGCTCGTCCGTGTGTGTGTGTGTGCGTGCGTGCGTGCGTGCGCAGGTATGCGCGGTTACGCGCTAAGTGGAGAGAGGGGGAGTGAGAGAGGAGCTATGTGGTAAAGATGATAAAAGCTGTGAGCGACCGTGAAGTGAAGAGTGCGCTAGCCCTAAATTCAGGAGATAAGGCTGCGGGTCCGAGACCTAAACTCATATGTTTCTTAAGGGCACCACCCTAGTAGGGGGAAGGGGTACAGGGTAAAGAATGCCTGAACAAAGGGATTCTTGTCCTAAGGACTAAATCCAAGCTGCCTTAATTCAAAACAAGATATTCAACAACACTTAACTCGCGATGTGGACGTGTATATGTTCAGATGATGATTGATTTAGAGAGAGAGAGAAAAGGTGCATGCACGTTTCTAACAAGTTAGCGTAGCGAAGGTAAAAACAAACGCAAGATATAGCACGGTTACAAACCATGCACTGTGAATTACAAAGTAAGCATTTAAATCATGAATGAAATAAAACAACAATACTTTCACACATGTATTAACACACAAATAAGACTAATCTCTGCCCAGATGTCAGCCTTACGCTCTTGCTAAGCATTCAACGGTGTTTTCGCGGAATCCTTGGAACAACGCGTCACGTAGGTTCACTGGATGTCCGTCTGTCCTTTCTGCGCCTCGTCAGGCGAATTCGCGGAGGCCTTGCTGGAGGTCCGATGGTTTAGAAAGATGTAAAGTTCTGTCGACTTGGAGAAACGAATAAGGGAAGCCGGTCGCCTTATCCTACTCAGAATACTGCTGGGCTGCAGTAATATACTACCGGTATAACTTGGTTGCAACTAGACGCGTCAAAGTATTTTCTTAACTTCGGCCAAAAGTTCAATACGACTGTCGTGCGTTGTCCTTTGTTCTGCAGAGAGAGGGTATCTCTTAATTGAATGATGTTCACGTGTGTGAAACCACCGCCAGAGAGAAAGATTTGGGGGGTAATCACTGTTTTAAAGGGCAAAATGCATCACCCTTTTTATGACTTTGATGTGACCAATTGCGAGGTCACTGACTGTTGATAAGGATTGAAATGTGATAAGGGAATTGTGGGTAATGGAGTCTATGGTGTCTCATTCACTTACACTGGCTAAAACTCACCAAAGCTACGAACATGAGGATCAACTGGATGACATCGGTGTATGCCACAGAGTACAACCCCCCAAGGAGAGTGTAGATGATTGCTACAGCTGCGGATACCAGCACAGCGTAGACATACGGCAGATCAAGGATTACGCTGACAGTCCCCCCTGGAAAATATCAAGAAAGTTTCTCACAATTGAGAATTACCCAGTTTGAGAAGGGGACACTGAATTGGATTCCACTTTATTGACCTGCATTAATTACCAGTCTGATTAAGTCTGCCCTCAACTTTAACAGCAGAATGAAGAGGGTTGTGGCCATGATAAAGAGTTCCTGATACACACTGCTTACACACGCTCATTTGAGGTTATAGTGCATCTATTGAAATGAGGAGAGCAGTGTTTTATTTTTCATGAGAAAGTCTACCATGCAGACAAACAACTGTTCCATCTTCTGCGCTACTCTGGATACTGGTCTGTGTCACTATATGGAATTCGTCTTCATTTCCATTATAAAGATCTAATTCTTTTTACCCAGAGCCATGAGGGTACATGCCACCCAGATTACATCTCCAATGATGGCAGGGATGACCAGAAGACCAGTCATAGCTTTGCCATATTTGATCTGGAATGGATCCATCATGGTAACATACTCCTTCTCCCTCATTGGTTTAGCAAAGATTAAACCACCTGAGATCAAATAGAAAAAAAATTAGCTTACATGTAGAATAAACAATTTACACAATGAAAAAGCTTCCCACATAACCTCTGACTGAGATGGATCTTGCTGTGATCCATCATTGGACCTCTGCTAGTCATCAGAGATTATTTATGGGTTGAAATTTGTTTTGAAACTTGTTTATGAGTTGGCATTTTAGAAAAAAAAAAAAAATGTTATAAGGATTCTAAATTAACTGAATGAACGCACTGACTGAAAGTCTTATGTGAATGTAGCCTATGTTAGCCGTCATTAGACTCAGAGTAGGGAATGTGTTCCGTCACTTTGATTCCCTTGGGTCATGGTCATTTTACCTTGAACATCAAAGACCTCAGCCAATGGTTGTAAAGCTTGAGATGTCATTTACATGCGTTTAGATATAAGAGTCCAGTACAGGTGCACATGTTGAGTGTTGCGCATGCAAGTGCAGTGTGAACATACGTCACAATATCTAAAAGATCTAGACTCGAGCATGTGATGAATCACATGCAACTTACTACCAGGAATGCAGTGACACTAAACCCGAAACAGATGGCCATACATTTGCAAAGAAATCCTAGAAATATTCTACAATTAATCAGTCTTGCACTACTGTAAGCCCATTTTCAATGACATGAGCTTTGAGCTGCAAAGCATATCACACACGCAGTGAATGTTAAAATCTGTTTATGTTGGTGCAAAATATGGACAATCACATGACCATGACTCCTTGGGTACATAAAGGAGAGGCATTATGGGATGACATTGGAGCACATAAGAATGCTTGTTTTTGTCTTTACTATTCTATCAGGTTTGGTAAAAACTATACATTTCCTCACTATCAATTCTTAATTCCGAATTACCAGATAAACTTACCCAATATCATTGACACTGAAGCATATAGTGGAATCAATGCCCAGACAAGGCCCTTTTTTGGGCTGTAGACAGCTTCTGCCACACCAAGAATAAATCCACCTCCAATCCAGGTGGCTGTGAAACACAAATACACAAACACCTGAGGCACAGATCCTGGACAGTGGTGGTTCTTGATAAGGATCATACATTGAAATAGACAAATAGGGTTCTCACCCAAAGAAGGGGTTTGTTCTCTCCAGAGGGGGGTCACATACAACCTACATAGACCAGAATTCCCATGTTTCGGAAATCCATGTTAAGACTAATCTATTCAGCTGAAGGACAAAGAAAACTTTTCCTGCCCCTAGTTTAACCTTTGCATGGAAAAGCACAGGGAGAAAACCAGAGACAGAGAAAAGAAATTAGAACACCAGCAGGGCTGTAGGAAAGTCAACCAAATGGAACAATGCAGTTCTGGGATGTTGTTAGAAGCACAATCTCCAACCCAGGTGGCTGTGAAACACACTGTGAGAAGGTGAAATCCTCCCTTCTCACCTAGGCACCAAAATGGAGGTGGACACATATTTCCCTTCAAGATCAGGAGAGACTTGGACTTCCCCCACTACAATGGTTAGTTCCGATTGGCTTGATTGGCCCAATTAAGGCAGGTTATTAAAAGGGTGCCTCAATCCTAGCCAGGGAGAAGCATTGGAGGCACTATTTGAGATGCATGAGAAAACACTTAACTGCTGTGAGGAAGTGTTACTGGTGTTTAGATGTGTGAACACTGTGTATATGGTTTGTTGCCTAGAATGTTGCCAAGTTTTGGTGCGTGGAGTTACGGAGTACTCTGTGTGTTTTTGATTTATGTTCGTCTATTTTGTGTGTGAACATGTTTTGGGGTTGATGTTAAGTATCCCCCTGTACATACTGTAAATAGATATATTTGTATATGAAGCCATTGTGTTTTTCATCTTAACCACCAAGTCCAGTGGCCCACATCCCAAGAACATGGGGTGACTGCCTCAATCCCTCACACACACATACACAAACACCTGAGGCTCAAATCTGCTGTCACTTTTCTGAGTTTGAGTATGAGATGTTCTCAATCTCTAGACAAAATGACTGTTATGCTGTCCTCGACCTACGTTTCCTCTTGGCAGGAGTTAGACAGCTAGCTTACACTTTTCCTTTCGATAAAGATGAATTACGGGTGTTGTTTTTCTTGCGTAAACTGTTTTTACCCTCTGCAAGTCCTCATACCGGATTGATCATTGTAAAACTGGAACAGACAAAACAAAGGGATGCATAAATACCACGTAAAACTAAAATAGGCAAAAGGGTAGCATGACACCACGAGAGCTAGCATAGTCTGTCTGCTATATTTCCAGCTGCAAATTCTTGTAAGACATTTATAAACATAAATTCAACGTACTTTCCAAATTCTCTAAAAGGCATTCAATAGACCAACACAAAATATGTACTTACAGACAAATAATGTCCAAACCCTGAGCGTGGAAGGAAATTCAGCTTAAGGCAAGCTAATTGTTCTCCTGTGGTACATCAACTCAATAAAATTGAACAGCATGGGGCAGGAGAGGCTGAATGGGCTGACTATACTGTCCATTGAAATAGCAAATCATGCATCACCACTTTTATGTTTGAAAGGCGTCGTTCGGCAAGTGTACTGTGCCTCTGGCTGTGCTCAGTCAGCTTGTAGGTCTTGACGTTCAGATTCTGCGCCTAAACTAGCAATATCGTATCGTCTCATCACATGATCAAATAGAGACTTGACAGTGGCCAACAAGATACATATTACCCAGTAATCATCATTGCATATATGTATATGACAAAAATAAGAATTAACTAATAAATTATTAATTCAATTGAATCTGCGTTTTTGAATAGTTTCTATAGGGTATGGAGGCTACGATAAGCATATACTTGTGTTATAGATTGCTACTGACGATTTCTCCTAAAGAGTATAAAAACCATGACATGCCATTTTAAGGGAATATATAGCATAAGGTATCTTCTACACTCCCAAAAAATAAATCCTTGATCACTGTCGCATTAAACTGGCGACACTTTGACAACCATATGTTAAAAAAAAAAATTGAAAGAAAGGTCTTCTTTGCCTACAAACCTTCCGCGCTGGCTGCATTGTCTATAGTTACGCCTCTGGCGCACATGCACATTTTCTAACACAGCACAGGTACACTCAACTAAAGCCATTAGCAAATGAACAAAATACACCTTTTTCAACCACAAATAAGAGATACATTAGAGCGACTTCTCGCAGAGGCTCTGGCTTAGTGGCCCCCTGAGCTCACGGGCCCGGTAGGCCCATTCGTTAATCCATCCCTGGGCCTCCCTGATTGTAGACTATGTTGGCATCTATACCATTCAGTAAGGTCAAAATACAGGAGGGGAGGGGAGACCACACCCTATAGGTGATGGCAGGAAGGGGAGACAGTGGTGTAGAGGGGTTCACCTATGGGCGGAGAGGGGGATGATATGATAACAGAGGACAAAGGGTGATAGCAGGAGAGAGGCTATCTGCAAGGAAAGGGGTTCAGATGCTAATCGTTCAGGTCTCAGTGAGACAGAGTACACATCCAAGGGTATGAGTTACCAATATTAAATAATGCTTCATTTTGTTCATGTCTCTAACAACAGTAGAATAGCCATATTTTTGGTTCTATCAGTCCCCCATGTCAGCATTTCTATGCTCACACAAGAGCCACCATGCAACAACCAATCAGAACAGGAAAACATCAATACGCGGTTCTTACTTTTGGTCCCTCTCTATTTGCAAGATTTTACTTACTCAATAATTATATCAATTGACAATGTTGAATGAGACTAGTTGGGATTGATAGATATAGATTGAAATCCAGACAAAGGTGAACAAAAGTAGAGAAAAACTCGTGTAACTCTAGTGACATAGATATGCATCTAATGTTGTGTTTTTCAACTTCTAACACAAAGAACAGGTACAATAGTTTGTAAGAGACATATCACTCACCAGTCATAGTGAAAATCCCCACAGCCAGATGTATGGAGCGTCCCCCTAACAGAGCCACCTCTGTGACTGTCCCAGTGGACTTTTTTGCTTTTGATCTTTTGGCAGCCCATATTCCTGTGGCCAGGACAGCAACATAGAAACCTACAGTGGCTATCAAACCTGGAATGTTAAGGCCCATGATCTCCAGTAGATATTTGACTGCTGAATGAGCAAAATGGTAAAGAGCTAAAAATCCAGGGTCAAGTCCTTGACATTTTCCATTGAGGCTGCTGGGTATATTCAAGGTTTAACAAACACACACATTTAAGCAGAGATCTACCCATTTAAACACACCCACAGACACACGCCCCCCACCAACCACAGAACTGGGACACTGTCGTACTCTGCTTGTCCTGCGGGTCCGTGAAAAAATTGTGTATGTGTCCCTGTGTGTGCAGATCTGGAAGTCATTGATTCACAGCGACTTACTGATTTACATTAAAATGGATTTTGTACTTTATATGTGTGTTCCCTGACTGAGAATTTAACTCATGATTTTGGTGTTTTCATCTTCTAGGGACTGAATCATCTACATGGAGGTTTAGGTTAACTGGATTCCACTCAATGACTGAATAACTGAGTTTGGCTGTCAACAAAATAGAACCACTTCTCAACTTTGATTTGGCTGTGCCTCTCAAAGTACCTCTTCACATTGCTCCACACCCCTCTCCTTTCACGGCATCACCCTTCTGATCCAAAGGGGTGAGTTTGGCCTTGGACTCCACCAGCTTGATTATGGGGCTTTGGTCAGAGCTTTGGCTCTTGGGCTGTCGTCTGGCTCGTCATGAAACTTCTGCCTCCCACATTGCCCAGAGATCCCCCACGGCTTGAGCTATTATCCTCTGGCCTTCAGGATGTGCAACATTTGCAGCGATGGCTCTCAGGCGGCCAAGGTCATTTAAACGACAGGACATCATCAACATAGCTGTCTTGCTGGAGTGCCCGGCGGCTCTCCTCAAGGTGCATGAACTGAGGGAGGTTGGAGGTCTCTTGCATTGCAAGCTGTGCGATGCATTCTGCTGGCTTGTCTCCAATGTTCACCCTGGTGATAGCAAATTCTCGCAGTTACTTATCCTCAGAGTCTCGCCACAGAAATCTGTGCAGGTGCACTTCACGGTCCTCAAGCAAGACAGAGTCGTGCATCTTTTTTATGTCACCCAAAGCACCATGTCATGGACTTGGGTGGCATAGGCATCTTTCCATTTGGGCTCTTTGGCAAGATGTCTTTCTGTTCTGAAGAATGTGGCCTCAACAGCTCCCCTGTTGTTCAGGAGTGAAACTGGGTCTTCTAGCCAGGGGTACTTTTATCCAGTGGCGGTCCGTCAGGGCCTTCAAGGCCTTCTCTGCTGGCCTAAACATCATCAGAAAATAAATGTAATAAAATAAATTTAATTTTAATATTTTCTTTTCATAAATATGTATTAAATGATTCCCCATAGTCCATTATCTTCATTTCATGCTTCCAGCGTTGTTCATTTATGTTAGAGCTTTCATCCAATCATATTTCCGCTATCATGTGTTGCCACGCTCCTTTAAATCTTCCCAGAGAACAGAAATCTTCCCTGAGGCCTTCAGAATTCACATTGAAGGCCCGTGTACATCTGATTGGCTATCACAACTTGCTGTTTCAGTTCATTTAAGTTGAATGAACTGAAACAGACAGTTGTGACAACCAATCAGATTTCGAGTTGGCGACACTGGGCCTTCTAGAAGGCCCGGAAGATTTCTTTCCTCGTGTTGAACGTGACACGTAAACGTGCTTTGATTGGATACTGAGGCAGACCGGTGCAGTGCTTCAGTGCTCAGTTTAGCTGGCTAAAACGACGTACATCGGTTTCAATGCTTATTCTTCTAGTTGTTTCAATTGGTAAGACTAAATATAATTACATTAACCAACTCAAATAAATTAGTTTACACAAACTTGATAATTCCAGTTTTTGATACAATTACAACGCCATTTTCAAGACGGAACTTTCAAGAAAAACTGGATATCGTGAGGATGGGAAGTTTAATGAAACTGCTTTGCAGGTGGGACAATGCGATGTTACTTGTTAAACTTGTTAAACCTCACATTGAGTCACATAGGCTACTTTTGGTGGACTTAATAAAACTTTGTAGACTAATCCCTGAAAATCGCCTTTTATTTTTAAGTTGTGACAGTAATATCCAAGCGATCATATAACTTAGAGTTTACTACTCTTAATGTATTGTTAATACGGGTGTATTGATTTGAAATGCTCCGGAAATATTAATAAAGTCTGTTGTACTCGACTATGTTAAGGTGATGCAATGCTCACTTATACTGCCTTTCTGTATAAAATATACTGGTTCGAGAGCCATGGCGTCATAATGATGGTATTAGGAGGTGGATTCACTCAGTTTAACATCGTGTAGTAGGACATCGCTGAAGGCCTAGTCGTGAAATGCACGGACCGCCACTGCTTTTATCCAAGCTGTCCAACAACTGGAATGTCTTCACCTCTCTTGAACCTGTGGGCTCACCTTGCCTTTGTAGCGCTTCACAATCTTTTTTTATCCTATGGAAATCACGTTTAATGCCAGGGAACTTGGAAAGAGCTGTTGGTTTTATTCTGATTGTGGGCATGGGAGGATTTGGGGGGACAGTCCTTGTCTGTCGTCTGTCCTCTTCTTTCAGCTTTAACTGGATGAAGTCGGCCTTCCTGGACACAAACACAGGAATTGTGAGGTCTACCTCTTTAAGCCGGTCTTGGATGGCCTTTTTCTGATCTGATGGAATCCATCGCTTCCAGCGGTCATGCAGTTCTTTCGCTGTTTTTGCAAGTGGGTAAGTCAGTCCCACTGAGGTCTACTGCAGCAGTGCACTTGCACTCTGAATCTGCGACTTCCAGTGAAGCGAGCATTTCATGGGCTCCAAAGTTGGACCTCAGCACTTGAACTTAGATGCACTGTCACTGGCAGTCTTTGTCAGGTCGGCTTTTTGCTGCTCTGTTAACACTGATTCTTCTCCAGTGTCCAGCTCAGCCTCTTCGTCAGCAATGAGCTTGGATTCCTAGTCATTATTCACTTCCCAGACTTTTTCTGAATCATCTACATGGAGGTTTAGGATAACTGGATTCCATTCAATGACTGAATAACTGAGTCCCAGGCAGTAGTTTCTGTTTCCTTTTCTTTTCTTTTAAGTTCAGCAGCATTAGCAGCATTTGTTCATTTGCCGATAGTTCATCAAGCCATTAGTTCATTTGCCATTAGTTCATTTGCCATTAGTTCATTTGCCATTAGTTCATTTGCCAATAGTTCATCAAGCCATTAGTTCCTTTGCCAATAGTTCATCAAGCCATTAGTTCCTTTGCCAATAGTTCATCAAGCCATTAGTTCATTTGCCAATAGTTCATTTGCCATTAGTTCATCAAGCCATTAGTTAATTTGCCATTAGTTCATTTGTCATTAGTTCATTTGCCATTAGTTAATTTGCCATTAGGTTAAAAACCGGCTGCCTCTCCAGACTTCGTAGACTTTCTCAGGTTTGCACAACACTCCATAAACACAGCACGAGCAAGTTCTTCCCAGCGTTTGCTGTGGCGTTTCAAACTAATCTCTCGTCCCTGCTTGGAGCCTAATTAGGCACCTGTTATTCTCATCCCTGCGTCGTGTGTATGACGATGATGCATTGATTGGAATTTAATTGAATGGTTGCTGAGCTGGTTAGTCTGCTCGCTCCTGATTTAAATTGAAATAGTCACCACCACTTTTTTGTTCTTTTTTTCCTGTGCATTTTTTCTTAAAATCCCACAGTTTGACTCGGAAGTGTGTTTAGATGTTTGCTCAAACAAAATGATACTTTAATGCTGAAAGTACACAATGGAATGAGGAAAAAAATGTCTCTACTGGACTGACCGGTTTCCTAGCAGTGCTGTGCTGAGGAAAAATGGGGGTTTAGGGTTGGGGTTGTTAATATGATACTCTATCTGCCTATCTGTTACCAAGTCTCTGGTAAAACAATGAATAATAATTAAAGTCGCTTAATATAATACAAACTAACAAACTAAGAATTAGAATTATTGACAGCAGTAAAGAACAAATATTTGTGTGAGTCATGTGATCCAGACCAACCAAAGTATCACAACTTCTGTAAGGAGTATCCAGGGCCACCAGGCGGCACCAGGTAGACTCTATTCTACTTCCTCAAAAACATTGCAGAACAGCTACAATTGTTACCAGATCATTACTGGATATGATGAGATCCAATGGATCTAATCATTGGAGCTTTAGGGAAACAAACAAATTGGGGGTAAAATATGAATGTCATGACATATAGATGATGACTGCTGTCTAGCTTTCCATGCTACCTCCAATTATGTTAGGTGAAAATGTACTAGTTACCTCAGGACTCCGGAGTTGCATATAAGTATATTTATTAGACAACAACTATTGCAATCGGGCTCACTCACAGCACAAGGCTGAAAGTGAAGCAATATTAAACATACGCAAAAGGTTTATAAATACAGAAGTTAAGCGTTCAGAAGGGGTAACCACGTGGTGGATCTCTGACATCCGAGGCTCCCTGTCTTGAAAGGATGGCAGTTTTGCACAAGGTTGAAAGAAGCTTATCACATCTGGTCTTAACATGATATTGTACATTATTGTACAAGGCACTTGAAAAATATATTCTGAAGTCATTAACAGTGGTTCAAAATTATCTCCATCAGATAGCCTACCACACCAATGTGCCTCAGCCTGCTCTGCCCAAGCCATTGGCCGTATGCAGGCAGAAAAACATCAGTTTGCTTGTGAATTTTGATACTGTATGTCCTGGCACATTCAGAGTATTTAGGTCCTTTTGGTTTTCCTATCCAGTTCATCTTGAATATCTTTCTAATTCCAATTCCAAAAATAAAAAACATACAAAATCTTCATTATATGAAAACTTTATTTTAGTATTCTTATTTTTATTATTTGACACATGAAGAAGTTTCTTAAAGCTTACATCAATACAAAATAAGACATTATTCTAGAAGACAGATGCACATATGAATGCTTGTAGGTTCATTTAAAGGATATTCACACCACAATTGCATTTAGAATTGAACTTGGTATTTATTTACACCTTCGTCTTCACCAATTCTTTCTCACTCTTGATCTGTTTGATACGACAGAACCGATTAGAAGATTTCGCTTTAGGCACCACCTCCTGATGGTCGGGTACATTTCCATCCTCATCAGATTCCATTATAAGACAGTAACATGAAATTAACATTGTCTCTGTAAAACATGCAAGCAGCTTGTAAAAGACATCAAGAGCAGCAGAGGGGCAGAAATGAAGAGAAGGGAGATAAGACATGAGAGATAAACATGGAGGTGCACTAGGGACTTCACTGGTTTGGGACAGAGAGAAAGTCCCTTTCAGAGCACCTCTGTGCCTGGAATAGTAGTCCTGATGGATTCCTCATGGGTTGATCTGGTGTACTCGTCTCAGACTTAGAGTGGTAGTGGTGTTGGGTAGACCATTACGGATAAGCTCCTCTTGAAACTGACAATTGAGACAATTTGTTACAAAAAAATTGTATGATTAGGCATATTAATACTTTATTACACAGAATAATGGGTTTATTTGTACTGTCTGAGCAAATGATTGAAAACATAAGTGAAACTTCTGAATCTTTGAGACAGAGTGTAACTGAAATATTTGATAACTTCAACCTTGTGTTGAAGCAGTAAGATAAACTCACCAGCTGTATGGCTGCTTCTTCAATCTCAGTCTCAGTTAGGGAAGTTTTAGATGCAATCTTCATCCTCAGGCCAACAATCTCTGTCAACAGTAAGAGGAATTGTTAAACATCGGAATGAAAGAAACACAAAGATGAATGAGAATCAGTATCACATTGATGTTTTATGCTATTAAAATTACAGTGTATTCCCGAAGTAAATTGTGTAAAGAAAGAAGTCAATTATCCAATCTATAACAATATGAAGGGGGTGATTATAGAAAAGATGATTAGGACCTGAATGTATCTTGAGCTGATAAGTTCAACACTTAATAAATACTATAGTATTTCATGAATACTTTATCAAACTAATACATATCGGTTTGGACTTGTTGATCTCACAAATATGACAAGAAGCCAAAATCATATGAATAACGTTGTCTATAAATCTAAAAATACCTTCTTGCTTGGAATCTGCACAAGCATCTAGTCTCACTTGAGTCCATAAATGTAACAAAAACCACAGAAATGTTTACTTATCTGGGGACTAAGATCAAAGTGGAATACAATACAAAGTGTCATCAAGGTTGTACAAACCTCTAGCAATTCCAACTTCAACAATGACGCATCTCATGTCAGATTGATAGTAGGTGTTACTGAAAACATTTAAACCACATAATTAAAATCCCTTCATTCAATTCTCTTTCACAGCCATTATGTAAGTCTTCCATCACCCAATCTGTAGTTTACATTGGATGTGTATAATAATGAAAAAACAATACTCATCAAATCACAGGAGTTAATATACACATTTTACAATAATCGACAAAATTGGTGTATATGTAGTGCAACATTAAAAACCAGTTAACCAGTTTCACTTTTAGAAAAGAGTTTCGACACGTCTATCAAAGAATACAATGTTTTTTTGCAAATAACAATTATACTCGCAAACAAATGAAGGAAAAAACAAAAAGGGCAAAACATTTTTTTAGAGTGAAACACATTATTTTTTACTAGAGGGCAACCATGCAACCATGTCATTTGTGGATCAGGTGATTTTTGGCACTGTGTTTACGCTTGTACGAGTTGCAAAATTAAACGCTTGTACCTTTGAAATTGCAAAGGTATACCAAAACAGCAGGGGCATCTGCCTTCCATTATCTTTATCACAGTGCTGATGGATCTATAGCTAGAGAACTTTACTTAAGTGTTATTGAGCATTCAGCTATCAAAAATAGCACTATTAAGAGAAAAGCACTGCAGGATGTCCTGTATGAACCGGAAGAAGCTAGCTAACATTATAGCATTAGCCATACAGCTATAGCAGTACAGCTAACAATATTAGTTAGTTAGTTGTTGTTAGTTACGTGTCTGCAATGTTTAGTGATGTGTGACATATCTTAACATAATGTTGAAGATAGAGCTATCTATAAACATGAAAAGCATGCCAAAAGGTGCCAAAAATCATCTGATCCACAAATGTTGTGTAAAAAAATGTGTTGCACTTATAAAATCAATAAGACAGACTCACAAAACATGGGCTGTGTCTCAAATTGCATACTTGCACACTTAAAACACTGACTTTCAGGGCATAGGCCGTTCACACTCACAAAACCAGCAGAATTAAGCGCATTGAAAGTACCCGGATTGAGTCCTGCAAACGGTCCACAAATGCAGTGTGAAACAATGGACCCTTCTCGCCTTAAACGGGATCTATCTTGGCTACTTGGCGGAAGAGGAGGAGCCCTTTCTGCAGATTTTCAGTTTGGAAAGTTGGCTGACTGATGCCTCGCAAATCACTTCAACCATTATTGCTGGTTACAATAACTGTGTTATCGGATAGAACAGTGTCTGTTTCTCGGTAACTTTTGAAACATTTAAGCGAGAAAACGCCCCAAAATGTATATTTACATACAAAACACGGCCGTCACTAGAGTTTGGTCTGCATCTTTGTTTAAAATTTCCAGTTGGCTGGAGGTAGCTGGTGCACAGATTTATGGGTAACAGGCTGGCAGATTTGCAACGTAAGCATAGACATATCTTAAGTATTCCATTTAAGACAACACTAATCAGCGACAGAACACACTAAAGCTGTAAGTGCGTATGGTGCACTACGCTTGCATTGCAGTGTACTTCGTAAAGTACTTGATTTGAGACACAGCCATGGTCTGCATTTTTGCAAATCGCTGGACATTTGTAGATTACATTCTGTTTGTCTGCAAATTGCAGGGTAGTTGACACTAAATTCATCCCATATCGTATTTTAGAGTTTTTGGGTTGGTAGACACTCCAGATACCCCAAATGTAGCACTACAGTACTGATAAAGTGGGCTTTTTGAATAATTAACAAAACTGACCATTTCCATAAAGAGAATACGTGAAAGAATTTCTTTCTTCATTTTCTTGCCTTCCCTGGTTACTTTCAACAATGAATCAAATGGGTAAATATTCCTTTTTGATGCCCTTGAACTTTAAAATCAATATTCATATGAGGTAACCTGACTGATTTTCACCAAAAGTATTCAAGAAAAACAGTGCCCTCCTTAATATTCTTACTTCACTGTGTGACTTTCAGCAATGAAACAGATGGGAAAATATTCCCCAAGATCATCGATCCTTGGAGTCCATCTCAGAACAAACTGTTCAGAACCATTGTTGTACTTGTTGACTGTGATGTTCAGGGGTCCACTTATGATGATGTCATGAACCCTTCAAAATGAGAGATACATATTGCAATCAGGAACAAAATGCAAAACATGCACTCAACCAGTGCCACTTTGTCATCATAGTGTTTAACTAATACAACCCTGCCTGTCTTACACAGTGGCAGAGGCTGTTGCTCTGATTATGATCTCAAGCTCCTGGTTGATCTTAGCGTGAATTTGTTCTCCGTTCTCTGGGGTAGGGTGAAGGAACTTTGGCAAGTATACTCCCTCATCACAAGATTCCACAGCGGGGTCAACTGAAGAGGGGCAACATAGCTGGATTTATTATCAATGATACTTTTAAAATGTAGACATCCACAACAGCAGTTAACTCAGTCAAAATGACTTAAGAATAGTGATCCAAGCTGGCAATTTGTTTAAGAAGTAGGATCTATGTTACGTGAGGGAGATATATTACATTGTGTTCTTGCACTTCATTAATACAGTATATATCATGAAGGAGGAGGTGTCAGTATAGCTCACCTTTGACAGCAAAGTGCAGAGGAAGTTGGCTAAGTGGAAGTGTGTTGATGCCAGTTTGATTAAATGGACTCCTGATAAAGTGGGAACCGTTCTTATAAGAGAGACTGATGTTTTGTTTGGGGAAATCTTCCACAGCCAGCTCTATCCCATAGACACCAACTAAGGAATTGTCATAAATTAGAGTGCAGAAATCCTAAGGAGGGAAAAATAAATGTTTAAAAATATAATATTATGACACATTTTATTCACTTAAACAGTATGTCTGTCTGCTTTATATGCATAAGGGAAAAGGTTCTTAACAACATCTATTTAAATGGGCCATCCCAACGTTTGGATGTCCGATATGTAAGAGAAACCGAGGTGTTGTGTTATACGAATATTTTGGACGAGGTGGAGGCAAATAATTCCACGGCATGAAGTGAAGAATTCACATGAATTATAGACAATAATTGTCTGGATCCTGTTTGTCCTGTCTGTATTTATTTTTCAATAATGACCAGTGGACTATAGGTAGTATTATACTGCATATATCATTGCTATAACTAAGAATGCAGAAATCCTCAGGGCAGAAACTTTCATCAACATCTTAAAATGATGCAGTTGTCATATAAACACAAAAATATATGTATTTACCCTCTACTGAAGACTGCATGATCTTCATGTGTATATTATCCTAATTGTGTATGTGTGTCTACCCTATATGTGTGTGTATTATGTTATACAGTGCCCTCCACAATTATTTGCACCCTTAGTGAATGTGACCAGAACAGGCTATGAAAAAATATATCTTTGCTGTTTATCATCTTGGTCTTTCCCTCGAAATATTCACAAAAATCTTACCTTTTCATCGAAGTAAAATTCTTGAAAGAATGTATTTTTTTGACATTGCATCAAATATTTTTCTCCAAAACATGGGTGCCACAATTATTGGCACCCCTAGAAAATCCTATAATTAAAATCTAACCAAAGTATATTACCAGGCATGTTTTACATTTTTGAGTTCACCTGTTTCATTAGGCTCCCTGCTTCACAGAGGTATAAATATTAGGTGACACAGGCCAAATACCCTTAGTCATTCATCAAGATGGGAAAGACAAAAGAACACAGTGTCAAAGTGCGACAAAAAGTTGATGAGCTGCTGACATCCAGATTAAGGGAAATAAGAAAATATCTAAACAGTTGGAAATACCCACTACCACAATCAGGGCAATAGTTAAGAAGTTAAAAGCGACAGGAGATGTAAGGAATCAGCCTGGAAGAGGACCTATCTGTAAATTGACCCCACGCACCGTGAGGAGGATGGTTCGACTGGTAAAAGAATCTCCAAGGTTCACAGCTGGATAATTGCATATGTTAGTTAAGTCCTGGGGTCAGAAAGTCTCCAGAACTACCATCAGACTGCACCTACATCACCACAAGTTGTTTTTGAGGGTTATCAGAAAAAAGCCTCTGCTGTCAATCAACAAAAAACTAAAGTGCCTACAGTTTGCCAAATGTAAGTCAGACTTTTATATTAGAGTTATATGGTCAGACGAGACCAAAATAAGGCTTCTTGGCAAGAAACATCAAAGGTGGGTTTGGCGTAGACAGAAAGATAGCCATACAGAAGAGCACCCCATAGCCACTACTTTGAAGTATGGTGGCGGATCTCTGATGTTGTGGGGCTGTCTTTCTTCCAAAGGCCCTGGACATCTTGTTAGGATACATGGCATCATGTACTCCATCAAATACCAGCAGATATTAAATAAAAACCTAACAGCTCCCCTCTAGGAAGCTTAAAATGGGCCGTGGTTGGACCTCCAAGCAGGACAATAATCCGAAGCACACCTCAAAATCAACACAAAAATGGTTCACCGACAGCAGAATAAAGGCTTTGCCATGCCCATCACAGTCCCGAGACCTAAACCCCTTAGAAAATCTGGGGGAAGAGCTGAAGCTGAATTTGCAAATGTGTTGACCTCAGAATCTGAAGGATCTGTAGAGATACTGTATGTAGGAATGGTCTCAGGTCTGTGCCTTGTGTTCACCAACCTCATCACGCATTATAGGAGAAGACTTGGCGCTGTTATCTTGGCAAAGGGAGGCTGCTCATAACATTTAATTAAGGGGTGCCAATAATTGTGGCAACCCTGTTTAGGAGAATAGTATAGTTTGGTCACATTCACTAAGGGTGCCAATAATTGCGGAGGGCACTGTATGTGCAATACAGAGCATCAACCAAACATGATAAAGTATATAAAATGCATGCCATACATATTACAGAGATTCCCAAACAGAAATGTATACACATACTTACACACACTCACACACGAACTTAACACATGTTGGGTTTCCAAAGAAAATTTTGAAGCAGGAGAAGAATGTTTGTGTGAAGCAGGTACACACCTTCTCTTTGATTCTGGTTTGGTTCAGCCTAAACCCTGCAGGAAGCTGACAGCCAGAACATTCAGAAACCCGGTCAGTGCCATATCTGCATCTGGCTTGGTCATTGTCTGGATCAAACGTTATCAGCTTGTATGTCCGTGGGCAGTTTTGAGGCACTCTAGTGGGTGAATCGATATAACATAATAGGCCTACTGATTTTTATGTTGTATTGTTCATTAAATGTTTGTTCAATGTTATTTCAAAAAAGGGGTAAAACTAAATCACAACATTAGTGAACTGAGTAATGATGTACTTCTATTACCTGACAAACGATATGCTTGTAGTGACTGGGGATCTGTTTGCTTTATTTGTGTCTGATCGATTTCCAAGATCTACAACTGTGAGCAGCCTCCAATTTCTAAAAGAATTAGCGAGGTTTACCCAGTTGCCACCGTCTTCCCTGTAACCAAAAGAAAAAGTGTCAAAACATTTTTAACCAGTGAGCCTTTTTATGGCAGTTGTGGAACAAAGTTACCTCAAAGCAAATATGTGGTCAGCAGGAATCTGCCTGGTCATAACCCCTTCTGTCTGGCACCAGTTGAAATGGTCTGCATTCCTCCCAGCTGTGTCGTAGATCTCGCCTTTTTCTAAGCTGATTTGGGTTCCACAGTTTCCAATGACACAGGTATTCCAGGTGAAATATTGGCAAGAATCAAAAGTTTGTTTGAAGCGAAACTCCACCTTAAACCAAAAATCAGATCTGTTCAGCAGTAGCAAGAGAGAGATAGAGAGAGAGGGAGAGAGAAGGCAAAAGGAGAATTGATATGCCGCTCATAAAAAAATGGTCCATGCACGATAAATGCTGAACAGTTTACATTACCTTGTAAGACCCATCTGGGTACACTCCTTTGGGGGAGAAAGTCATTGATCCGCCCCAGAAGTGACTGGCAGTGGAGATCGAAAACTGCATCAGCAAAAGCAGCACAAGTGTAGAGAGAGGCATTGTGTCTGATCTTGCTCTGTATGCTCGCCTTGGTTATATGGTCCTGTATATTCTCCACGAGACAATGCCTTACTCTGCGTGACACACTTGTGTTGCAGTCTAACTGGTTTTTCTGCTGCTGAACCAAAAAGGGCACTTAAATTGTGCATATGTTCCTGTAGGTGCAGCTCTAGAAGTAATTGATTTACATTGACCTACTGATTTACATTAAAATGTATTTAATCCACGTGTGTTTCCTGACTGGGAATTGAACATATGATTTTGGTGTTGTTCACCTTGTTTTACCAGTCCTACCATACAGGTATATATGAATTAAAGTATGTTTATCACAAATTCTACTTTCTTTAACCTAATGATTATCAAGACATATGACACAAAGATGTTTGCTAAAACTAAATTATACTTTAACTTAGCAAGTAGACAAAGGAGCAAAGGAAAGGAATGTTGTGTCGACTGGACTGTCTGGTTTCTTGCTTGGTTGTTACCAAAAACAATGGTGCCAGGGACGTAAGGACTCAGTGATAGGATTTCAGAGGGTTGATTCGGAAACCGCCAGGGAACAGCGAAACAGGGGAATAAACAGGAAAACAAGTGCAAAACAGGGTTGGAACACGGCAAAGCAAGATTGCGGGGGCTCAGAAGCAAACAGGACATAAACGGAAGACAGAACGCGGAGCAGGGGCGATCGCGGTAGCTTCTCGGAGGATAGTCATAGTTTTAACAGGGCCAGAATAGAAGGGAAGGGAATGAGAAGTTCATATAGTGGTGGAGGGAGTGACAGGCTTGGGTAATAAAGCAATCAGGAGATTGGGAAGGTGACTGAGGCAGTTAAGTTTAGGCAGGAGGGGGCGTGGCAGGAGCAGGGCTCAGCACTGGGGTGACAAATGGATAATAGGCACTTAATTTAATAATTAAAGGCACTTACATACATGTAAAAGAGAATTTACAAATCACTGTTTGTCAGTTTTAATTTAAATTGAACATACCATCCAAGCTTTTACTGATTAGGGGTTGTATTACTTAGAGTTTATTTTTTATATTTTTTACAATTTCTATATGGCAAATTAAGTATTGTGCCTAATGTTTTTTTTTTCTGTATGCAAGAGATTTATGAAACCATTTTGTACAAAATGATTCTATATTGTACTGTGTGGAATTTATTTGTGAGGCTACTACAGCTCAAGGATGGTGTCAACCGAGAATTTACCAGGTCTGTCTGACATTTAATTTTTTGTATGTTGAGTGTAAAGCTTTCTTCTTTCTGTTCAACATCTGTTTGTTTCCATTAAGTGCAATGTAAAATAATGTGATATGGTGCAAAATAATACTATATTTTACAAAAATAATGTAAAAAAAAAAAGTTGTCAAATCCCATTCAAATAGGACAGGCATGTTCTCTTCTAAGAGGTTGGTATTGTGTTAATTACAGTGCATGATATGCCCTGTATTGTTATTCCTAGGCTTCTTCTTCTTCTTCTTCTTCTTCTTCTTCTTCTTCTTCTTCTTATTCTTGTTACCTTTTTCTGCGATTAATTCAGCCCGAACCACTTAACGTAGAAACTTCATTCAAACTTTGTCGCATAGGTCTTGTAAACGACACTTATGCTATGTATTTTTCACTTTTCTAAACTTTATACTTTTTAAGATATTAAAGAAAAACGAATATAAATTTCTCCCATTGACTTACATTGGGCCATTATGACATCATAATAGAGTCTTTAAACTGGCTTGCACCTGCTTTACTGACACCTGTGCCAAATCAAAGAAACCTCTTCTCTCTCTGTCCCTCTCAATTTAACTGTAACTAGGAACATTAAGACACCACCCATTCTCTATTTTTTTTCTCCATCTCTCCATCTTTCTCTCTCAGTCAACTTTCTCTCACACTCAATCTCTCTTCTTCACTCCATTTTTATCCTTTTTTCAATATTTTCACTCTCTCTTTATCTCTTCATCCAGAGCCACTCTTGTTCACTCTTCTTTCCTTCTTCACTCTTCTTTCCTTTCTTATTTTCTTCTTCCATTTTTCTTTCCTTCTTCCACTCTTATAAAATAGGGGTTGTTGTTGAATCCCCAGAAAGGACTGTATTGCTGGTTACTGATTGTTGAGTGACAATCGCCACAGGCTGTCCGGTAAGAACAGTGCAAGAATGCCAATGTCCAATGATGAAAAGGTTTATTGCCAACACACAGTGAAGATATGAATGAATGCTGGAATTATCCGTGTAAAGGACTTCTAACACGCATGAATCCGTGAACTGAACCGTGAACTGAATGAGACAATGATCCGTGGTTTGGCAAGTGAGTGAAAGTCTCTGAATGAAAGTCTCTGAATCCTTAGTGCTCCTCTCTCCAGCTTCTGCTCCCACAAAATGGCCAGAGAGGGGGTCGGGCTTATATAGGGGCGAGAGGGGCTGAGATGCATGTCCAGGCATGCCTCAGGGGGAGACTTGAAACAGTCCACAGAGGAATGTAGGTTTCATGAAACAGTCTCTGTGGTGGCCAATAGACAGTGGCATTCCACGGTTTACGACCCCCCACAGAACCTAGGGATCAGCTGATAGGCTGACCTCTGCCTGGACCCCAGGTACTGTGAGTGGCCTACACCGCAGGGTGCACTGCTGGATGCAGCTGGGAGAGCAGCCTTTTGTACAGCCGCCCCAACTTTGCGTAGAAAAGTTCCTTCCAGTAACTCCAGCCAGTTGCATCCGGTGGGGATGATGGGAGCTTGGTGATGGGGTGATGAGGATTCAGCACTATGGGGTGCAATGTGTCTTCCTCCTGGGACTCACACTTGCGGAGCCGCCCCCCCACACAGATCAGATGGGCCTTGGTGTCACCGTCTGGAGCCAACGTGTGCAGTCTGCTGGCTGCAGAGACAGGTTTTCCTGATGAAAGAAGAATGAATTCCTCCGGGTAGCAGTCTCTCTGGACTGTCCGGAGGAGAGCAAGCTCAGCTTGCCTGAAGTCCCCTGCTGTGGGGTCTGTGGGTGTGGCCGCCCCATGACATGCTCTGATAGAGGCCTCCAGCAGCTCTTGGCAGCTGCTGAAACCCCCTGCCTCTGGATGAGAGTGAGCAGAGGTCACAGAGACGTTGCCACTGAAGGCTGATTTCAGCAGGTCAGCAGGCTCGTGCAGGGATGATGATTCTCTTCCTGCTGGCTGTGATGACCTCCTGTCTTTGCTGCGGGCCTCAGCTTGGATCGGCTCCTGACCCAGCCGTTTCCTGTGAACAACCCTCTGCCTGGGCTTGGTCACCTGATGTCGATGCTCAGTTGAAGTAGTCTGAGTGCCAGTGAGCAGACACTGAGGGGTGGAGGACTGATGCATGGGTACCTTGAAAGGGCCTTGCAGTGTCCAACCGAGGCGTGTCTTCAGTCCGGCCGGTCCACCTGGGGGGCCGAGGTGCACCCGCTCAACTGGGGTGAGGAGATGGGGGTAGTCAGACCCGATGAGGAGAAGAGGTTGGGCCTGACTGAATGACTGCAGAGGCAGACCTCTGAGGTGAGGATAGGCCTTCTGCAGGGCTTCGACCGGATATGAGTGGGTAGAGAGGCCAAGCTCTGATGAGGTGAAAGCCTGCTCTATCCTAAACCGATTGTCTGGTTGACTGGCTGATGCCACGGAAAAGGACACTGACCTCCCTGGCACTGACTTGATGTCGTGACGGATAGTTCTGAGTGCCAGCTCCTCCCTCCGTCCTTGAAGGCCCAGTTCCTGAGCCGCGCTGTGTAGCAGCATTGTGCGCTCGGAACCGTCGTCCAAGATGGCGTATGTTTCCATCTTGGTGTTGCCATTGAACAGGCACACCTTCACCAGTTTCAGCAGCACACTACCACCTCTCCTTGCATGATCGAGGTAGTATGTTACTGGCTGATGAATGGCGGTGGCTGGCTTCTTCGGTGTGATGTTGACCTCATGCAGCACTTCCAGATGCGTCAGGTTGCAAGCCTGGCATCTGGCCTTGAGGTAGCACTGCACGGTTGGATGGTCTCTCCCACACCTCCAGCATCGTTTCCCTGTAGTGATCCAGCTGACCTTCTGATCCTTGGTCAGCTGCTTGAAGGATGCGCACTGATTGAAATAGTGCTGGCTGTTGTTGCAGAACGGGCAGTACTTCTGCGGGTGCTCTGTCTTCCGGAGTGGGGGCTGTGTTGACTTGATTGATACCACTGCCTTAACAGGGGAGTCACACCCAAGCAGGACAGTGGTGGAGCGTGCGGCTGGGCTCTGATCCCTCCTGGCGCCCCTCTGGCGGTCAGGTGGCTCTTCCAGCGGTGCTCTGGATTGGATGAATGGCACCTCATCCTGCTGCACTCTGACCTCCCTCTCCAGCCACTCAGCAAAGTCCAGAAGTGTGGGGATTGGTGTCCGCATGGGGTCGATGTAGCGATTGAACTGGGTGCACAGGTCATGTGGAAGCTTTGACAGCAAACGTGACACATGTGACCCACACTCCAGTTCTGTTCGCCCTTCTTTCCCCAGCTGGTCCAACATACCCACAAGGGCCCGCACCTTTAGTGCGAACAGGCGGAACCCCCTGCTGTCACTGCTCTTGACTGGAGGTTCAGACAGGACCTCATTCAGTGCGGGCACATGATGGCAGCACTCCGATCCTATCCGATTCTCTCCATGGGGTCTCCATGGGGGGTTAACTGCTCTATCTCAAAGCACATGGAAGTGACAAAACTAGATCAGTTCAAATCAAATGCGGAATGTTTACATCTGCTACCGTTGATTATACAGTAAATACGTTGTGAAATGAAACAAAACCGTTGATTATACAGTAAATACGTTGTGAAATGAAACAAAAACACACCACAGTTAAAGTTGTATTAGTATTGATTGATTCACATCGATATGAATGGATTACATGACTAACAACGGGTGGAAAAGTAATAAGAAAATATTTGTTCACTGAATTAGCGCGTTCTGTCCCAAACAGTTGCGTTCCAGTTTCTAAGTTTCACTTTCGCTTTCAGTATTTCAACGTGAATGAGAGGGAGCACAAGAACTGAGCGTCTTGCAGCGTTTATCATATCATATACATTATATATGATGCATGTATATGTCTGTGGGCACGATCTCAAGCACGTGCAAAAGTTGTTGTTGTCCAATTTGAATCAGATACGAGAGACACATGCGCGCCCAGTCCAATTACCAGCGGAATCGAATCGTGTGTCTGGGGGTTTACATCGGAGTCCAGTCGGACTCAAGTTGGACACAATGAATCTAGTTCTGGGGAGTCACATGTGTCCAATATCCAATTTAAATCGGACTGAAATCGGAAATTGGACGCATGTGTCCACACTGATAGATGCGCTGCAGAGCCAGCCTGTGTGGCTGGCCATACAGCTCTGTGAGTGATGCCATGGTGTTGGTGTATGGGTAGCGGCTGTTGCTGTAGGAGTCTGCTATCAGCAATGCATCCTCCAGCTTCAGGTGGTCGACCAGGATCTGGTACTTGAACCGCTCAGTTGCATCCGCAGGCAGGATGTTCTCCAATGCCAGCTTCAAGCGGGCAAACTGGCGGGGGTCTTCATCGGTGAAGCACGGGATGTGAGGCTTTGGTCCTCTGTATGTGCTCTCCCGTCGGGGAGGTGTAGGTGGCCCATCATAAGGACCATGTCCCAGTGGTCTCAGTCCAGCAGCCGGGTGTGCTGGGTTATGATGACCGGCTGATGAGGTGCGAGGAGGCGTGAATGGCACCATGTACTGCGGTGTTGGTGCCTGAGATGGTGGTGCCTGATTAGCCGGGCTGTGCTCTGGACGCATATGCATGCTCCGCATATGGTCAGTCAGCTCAGCCACAAGCTGTGGTGGTGGATGATGTGGGCCTGCCACCAGCCACGGTGATCTCTGTGTAGCCGCGCTGACCATGTCATGGTATGACACTGGCGGAGGTGGTGGCGGGAACGTGTCTGGTTGGACCACCAGTGGAGAATGGTGAGACGCAGGCCACGGCACACCTCGCAGGTCATCCCCTGGCTGATTGAAAGGCTGCCTGGTTGTCAGCGGCGTGGATGAGAAGCCCGGGTAAGGTAGCCTGGAATAGGATACCCCACTGTCTGCGACGTGGGGTCGTCCTCTGGATGGGGAAGCGAAGCTGGTGGGTGGCGCTGGTGGTGCATCTGATGCACGCGATGAAAGGGCTTGGACGATCTGTTGCATGTCCATCTTAAAATGCTGGTAATCATCCCTCATCTCCCTCATTGCTTGAAGGTTACCATCCCTCATGTTCTTCATTGCCTGAAGATTGTCATCCCTCATCTCCCTAAGTGCTGAAAGGAATGCCTCTGGGAGTGGGCTTGACTGTTGATGTCCAGCAGGTGGAGCTAGAGAGTCCACATGACCGTGACTGCTGGCTCCACCAACGGCTTGGTCAGAGAGTGTGTGTGGCAAGTGACGTTTGGGAAGGTCCACCAAATATTCATCCAAGTAACGGGGCTGATGTCCCTCACGGCGAGCACGGGTGTTGTCTCTTGGCAAAGACATCGTAACTGTAGCAATTGAAAGACTCCGGCTCGAAGGACCATATAAAATAGGGGTTGTTGTTGAATCCCCAGAAAGGACTGTATTGCTGGTTACTGATTGTTGAGTGACAATCGCCACAGGCTGTCCGGTAAGAACAGTGCAAGAATGCCAATGTCCAATGATGAAAAGGTTTATTGCCAACACACAGTGAAGATATGAATGAATGCTGGAATTATCCGTGTAAAGGACTTCTAACACGCATGAATCCGTGAACTGAACCGTGAACTGAATGAGACAATGATCCGTGGTTTGGCAAGTGAGTGAAAGTCTCTGAATGAAAGTCTCTGAATCCTTAGTGCTCCTCTCTCCAGCTTCTGCTCCCACAAAATGGCCAGAGAGGGGGTCGGGCTTATATAGGGGCGAGAGGGGCTGAGATGCATGTCCAGGCATGCCTCAGGGGGAGACTTGAAACAGTCCACAGAGGAATGTAGGTTTCATGAAACAGTCTCTGTGGTGGCCAATAGACAGTGGCATTCCACGGTTTACGACCCCCCACAGAACCTAGGGATCAGCTGATAGGCTGACCTCTGCCTGGACCCCAGGTACTGTGAGTGGCCTACACCGCAGGGTGCACTGCTGGATGCAGCTGGGAGAGCAGCCTTTTGTACAACTCTTCTTGCCTTTCTTTTTTCCTTCATCCACTCTTCTTTCCTTCTTCCACTTTTCTTTCCTTTCTTCACTCTTCTTTCCTTCTTACACTCTTCTTTCCTTTATTCTTTCCTTCTTTCACTCTTCTTTCTTTTCTTATTTCCTTCTTACACTCTTCTTTCCTTCCTTCACTCTTCTTTCCTTTCTTCTTTCATTATTTCACTCTTCTTTCTTTTCTTCTTTCATTCTTCCACTCTTCTTTCCTTTCTTCACTCTTTCTTTTCTTCTTTCCTTCTTTCACTCTTCTTTCCTTCTTCCACTCTTCTCTCCTTTCTTCACTCTTCTTTCCTTTTTTCTTTCCTTCTTCCACTCTTCTTTCCTTTCTTCTTTCCTTCTTTCACTCTTCTTTCTTTTCTTTTTCCTTTCTTAACCTTTGCATTTCATGCACTGGTATTTCCTTCAGGAAATGCATTTTCTAGTTCATGCTTGCTAACTTGTTATAGCTTAAGGAGTTGCCATTAGAGAATTAATGCTAACTCAAAATTGTGGTTGCAATATTTGCTGACATTTTATGTCATCTTTCAGAAGTGTTGGCAGTGTTACTACACAGTGGTAAGAGCAGTCATTCTCCGTCTCTGCTCCAGGATGGCAGCAGGTGAGCAGGCTGGTTTAGTAGGGACAGAGAGAGCACAGAGCCAGCCACAGGTTGTGGCTCAGTCCTCTGTTTGCTGCCTGCCTCTCTACCAGTGGCGGCTGCTGGTCTTTCAAAGAGGGGAAGCTCATTTTCGGTTTCGGAGGTAAGCAGGTTAACCACGAATATATTATGTTGTGTGTATGATTTAGTCTTTTTCAAAATATTTTTTGAGGATTCAAATTCCTCCTGAGACTCTATCAGGGGAGGAGAACAGCCTTTTCATGGAGATGGATCAGCTCCTTAACAGCCTGGATCAAGAGGTGAATTCTAGATAATTTAATAACTCTGATCATTATGGATATAAAAAGGAATTTTACCTTGAAATGACAACCCCTCAGAATAAATGCATGAGTATCTAAGGGACACAATAGCACAAACAAGCGAACCAATACAGGTAGTGGTTGATCAAAGACATAAAAGGACTGAGATATAGTGGCTTTTTCTTGTTATACAAAGGGTATCTTAATCTTTAAAAAATAATAATGCTCTGCGGGGAGCCTTTTCATAATGTTGTCAGACACTGAAAATTATATTAGCCTGTCAGTGACACAAAAAGCACTTTCAGTGGACATACCTTCACAGTGAGCAGTAGGGCCCAAGTTACCCTTTCTTTTATATCAATTTCATCTTGTAATGTTTCATGCAACTCTTGGTTCAGACATCTGAAATCACTGCACATGGACAAACTGCAGCTTTAAAACTCATAATTAATTGTATTTGGAAAAAAGTGTGTATCCAATAATTTGGAGTTATTTTACAGTAAGAGCTTATTCTGATTCACAGTATTTTAATGACAAATGTCTTGCAATCCATGTGTTGGTCTTTTCCTGTCTGTCAACACAAGGACGCTGACCCAGAAGAGGAGCAGCCAAAGGGCCTCATTGTGGGTATCCTCACTGTGTTGGAGGATGATAACAGCGCAGCACCTCAAAGTGTCATGAGTGTTGTTGCTGTTGTTGTGGAAGAAGAGATTGTCCTTCAAGATCTCCGACCTGCCAACTGCTTTTGCTTACCTCTTTGGACTGATCTATGCTTTAAACCTTAGGTACCCAAAGGATCTCAGGTACACATTTGAAAGTGTTCAGAAGGATCATGGAACTTGGTGCAGACCTCTCTGCCAGGGTCAGATCCCTCAAAAACAAACGTCTTCAGTGAATCCACAAGTTTACTGATAATGTTGGATCTAGAATTGTTGACCTCTAAAAGTTCCCTTCTGTCCAGCCAACACCATGTTAATTTACTCTTGCTATTACTTGCTCTCAACTCTTATGTACCTCGATCTCCCACTCTCTAACAGTTATGCACTTTATTGGGTTCTTCTTAAACATGTTACATGTTAGTATTCAGTGTTTGTAAATTATCACATAGTATTGAGCAGTATTACAAAAAAATATTTTGAGACCGGAAGTTATGGCACTCAGTATCCTCGGTAACCTTGTTAACAGATTTATTAGATTCATAGTTGTGTATCTTCTGTATGGTCTTGTATACATGACTCAGTGTTTGATCTTTTATTCAATCTTAAATTTGACAAAATGTAGCACAAGGTAACGACTGGGAGAATTGGGTCTCATTAGTTTGCATTAACTTGGCCCTGTTAGAAGGGATTTGATGCTGGTACAGTGTAAATAAAACAAATGTTTTGAATGTATAGAGGTATGTTGCATATGTAATTATTTATACATTTGATTAGAAGTTATTGGTTCTAAATTATGAAGTTGAGTTATATTATAAACTATTGCAGTGTGCAATTTTAAATTCCTCTAAAATAATTCTGCTATACTAACTTAAGAGTTATTACAATGTAAAATTATAGGTTAGTACAATTTACAGGACAGTTAGCAAAAGTTAGGATTACAAATTATTATAATATTAAATTATAAATTAGTACAATGTACTGGACAGTTAGCAGAAGTAAGGATTACAAGTTATTACAATGTAACATTATAAATTAGTACAATTGAGGGGAGAGATAGCAATAGTAAGGATTAAAAGTTATTACTATATAAAATTAAGAGTTAGTTGAACATACTGTTGAGTTGACAAAATCAGAATTCAGAGTTGAGCAAACTCAAAAGCAAAACTTAAAATATTAAGTTTAATTACCAAACTTTAAATTTTATCGAATGTGTTGCCTTGAAATTGAGTTAACTCAACATTTCTTTTTTTACAGTGAGCATGACAAAAACTGAATCAACACTCCTTCAAAAAGAGTGACAAGTCTAAATCACCACATCCATATTTGCAAACAATAAATGACAACATGTATAGCATTAAACAAGAATTAATTTACAACTGATCTATACTCTTCATAAAGATGTTCCAAAACAGTGAATAGGTGTAGTGGTTTAATGTGCTTTGCAAATTGCCTGACCACAAATGAGAAATACACTTTTCCATTTGGCCTCAGAACTGTCAACAAGCAGGTCAGACCCCTAGAGATTTGCCTTGTCTTCCACCTCCAAGTTGCTCCTGTTCACAGTACTGGAGCCAGCCGGTGACATTATCATCAGTTTCTCTCCTTCAGCATTGCTTACTGTTTGATCCAGCCTTGGTGTCATGACATCCCACGTTTTGGGCAGTATGCCACGGCGGAATAGTTGAGTGAAGAGGTAAGAGAACAAAAGGATGCAGAGGAGTGTGAAGAGCATAGCTATTGATCGGATAGGTGCTTGCTGGATGAACACACCATCGGTTATTTCACCACCTGGAAAATGGATAACTGGCGGAAGGCCTATCAGAGGCTCCCCACTCAACAACCTCAGCAATATGCCCATGAAGTACCCCACACCTGCCCCGTAAACATTGGAGACAGGGCAGAAGAGGACACAAATCAGCTGCGGGAGGATGACACAGTACGCCGCATCAGCTCCAAGGACCCAAAATGCCAAAATGCTGTTATCAAGGAATGTCAGAGCTGTGCCTGCCACGCCGGTCACAACAACAGTGATTCGCATCACCCACTGGATCTCTCTGTCTGATGCCTGTAGACACACAAACAAACAAACAAGCAAGCATACATACATACACACACACACACACACACACACACACACACAGAGACACACACAGAGACACACACATTCACACACACATACACATACACATCAGGGGCGGAGATCCCATTTCATTGTAGGGGGGGACAATACATGGTAACATTTCAGAGAGTAATTCCGGGGGGGGGGACATGAAAAAAAATGCTTTCACGAGAGCTAGCATAAACTGCTAAATACCGAATTATTGTATCACATTTACAAACAGAAATTCGAAGTGATTTTTGAATGACCTAAACGGCATTATATGAACTAACGCGAAATATCTACTCACAGACAAATAATGTCCAAAGTTCAAGAGAACTTGATGCTCAAAGTAAGTTCTCAAAAGGCTCAAGGACGTTTCGACTGGGAATTGAACTAGCAACCTTCTCAGTAACTCACGACCCCTCTATCCACTGTACCACTCTCACCCGATGCTGAAAATACCAGTATTATTTATTGACCCCACGAAAAAATGACATTAATTTACTTTCAGTTAATTTAACTAATCTGGAGAGGCACTGACATCTAGACCTACGTTTATTAACAAGCATTAACCTGCCCCTGACAGGACCGTGTCCTAACTGTCTAGCTAGCTAAGGGTGTTAATTATAGATACCTGCGTGTGTTATGGCAAACGTTCACGTTGTCATGTCAATCCATTAATAAACGTATTAATACTTGTGATTATCGATTGGAACTTCGTAAATGGCGTTTAGAAAAACTTCTTCTTACATGTTGTTACTTCGTTCGAGAATGAGGTAAATATCTTTACATATCGTGTATCATAGCGGGAGGGGGAGAGAGGAAGAAACAATCTCACAACCTGACCGTGTGGGCAGATTGACTAAAACACGGTGCTCGCCCCGCCCTTTGGAAACAGCATACCCGAACCACTTTGAGGAATAGGGGGATCATGATTTTTCAACACTTAAAAAGCACATTATTTTACGTTTATAATAAGCAGCGCTTGTGTAGTCGTGCGTTTGTTTCATATTACTTTTTTTTTTATTTTGTTGAGGGGGGGACAACTTTATGGTCCCCCCCGGGATCTCCGCCTATGATACACATACATTCATGCCCACATTGAGAGCTTTCTTAAAGTAAATAGTTACAAATTCATAATCATTATTCCATGTTGTAGTCTTTTACATTCCTGTAGCAGATCAGACTGACTTGTGAGTTTGCAAACCTGTTCTCTGATGTTCTTGTAGATGTTAGTAGAGAACATGGATGTACTGGAGAGGAGGGCTGAATCTGTGGAGGACATAACTGCTGCTGCCACTGCTCCGATCCCTAATATGGAGACATAGGAGGGAGAAAGGTACTGCAAACAGATAGGCAGGATTCCATATGCCTCTCCGCGCTCGTATGGAGAAGGGGTGCCATAATCAGTCTGATTCCAGTCTGTGGAAATACATGTACACAGCATCACATACCTAGAAAAGCACACAACAAAGGACTTTTAGCTACCAACCCCAACATATCTAGGGAAATAGGCCAGACCATCTATTTAGTGGTTCCTGTATTGGTGAGGTCACACCTTTAAACGTTTAGGAACAGAGTTTGAGCTTAAAAAAATCTGTAAATGTACGTATATGAATATAACATATATTTATGCTCAGTCTCAATATGTCCTTATATGGTCAGCAGTCTGATCATAGGTTCATTACAATCTATAGTGTCTGCACCTGATCGTGTTTTTGACTAGAAACTCAGTACCTTAGTTTATGCACACTAATCAGCCTCCTTGACACCTCTACCCTATTCAACTCCAGACAGCCAACCAAAGAGTCAGTTGGGCAGAAGGTCTTACTTAGAGCACTCTTTCTTTCTGTCTCTCTTCTATTTTTTCTGTGTTGGCCCTTCGTTTGTTCTCACTCAAACTCTCATTCTCTATCTCCCTTCTCTTTTCTCTGTCTATCCCCTTGTCATCTCTTCAACTCTTTCACTCACTCTTGCTGCGCCATGCCACACCGTGCCACTATCTTATACACTGCTTGGTAAATTTGAGGTCATTTAATCATTTCATGTTGACAGATTCATTGTATATTTCCATAATACCATACCACTATAATGCATTCTATTGTCCCAATGTTTATACATTATGTATAAACCTCCCAGCCTGGTGTTTTCTGTCTTCGGTAGCATTTTGGCTGCGTATTTGTAAACGTTCTGGCCAAAAGTTGTTCCTTGCAGCTGTGGACTGTGCACTAACACTGAAGACTTTTAGCACGCACACTGCATGGACAGCTAGAGGACCGTGAGGAGCAGTGTGTTGAATTTGACAAATAGCATAGTGAGTTAGAAGTGCGGACTGTGCCTTTAACAGGAACATTGTAGAGATAACTTTTGTTTATTGTGGATCAGGGCAGTGTGCCATTAATGGTCGGCTCCCTGTTCAGCCTATCTATAAATCATCTGATTTATACATTTACATACAAGTTAAAATACAATGTGGGATCAGTTACATCCTAAACATGGCTTAGCGCTTAGCAATGGATAAGCAGCCCAAACCTGTAGATGCAGCCACTGCTCCTATCAGTACAGATGGAATGCCCAGGATGAGGATCAACACAGCTGCAGCAAAACATGTGATCTGTGCTTTGGCTGTTGAGGCAGAGGACAGGGTCCTCTGGTGAAAAGTCTGGAAACCTAGGGCTCCGATGCCCTACCCAGAAAAAGTATAAATACACATGAAAAAAATGAAAAAATGACACATGTACTGAATATAAAATTAACATTATTTAGTTTATGTCACCATATGAGAACATGTACTTGCTGTGTCGATTGCAAAGTCAATGACAATTTGAAGGCTGGGGCCCACTGAACTCAAGGAGTGGAGTTGGATTAGTAGTGATTTCATTTAAGTAGTGATTCCTTTTAGGAAAAAAGCAGCTCCAAAATGAATGGAAACGAACAGATGTTGAAGAGAAAGAAGGTAGTGCGTTGTAGGTAGGGGCAGAGTAGAGAGTATGTGGTGCTAAGGATGGTGGAATTCAGGTAAAAAAAAAAAAGATAGCTAGGGCAACATTAAAACAGGATCCATTTCAACCCGTTAAGGCACTATTTAGTCAGGTGAAGGAAGGATGTTTAAGTTTATCTACATACCAACACAAAAAAATCATCCAGCCATTTCCAGATGTCCCGTGTCTCTAGCCGACCAATCCAAGGCGGCTGGTATGTTTGATTGAAGGCTGTGACGGAGATGTCAAGAGGGATGGGATTCAAAAGGATGAATGGCACACAGAGCCACTAAAGAAGAAACACAAACCAGCACACTTAATATCACGGTTAACGATTCATTGAGGTCGTCCCATTCCACCATAATTTCAATATACAGTATGTTAAAAGAATAAAGATGCTTTGGGTATATAGTATATGGGTATGGGTATATCTGGGTACATCATTCTCTTTCCACTATCTATGGTCATGCATTGGCTGAAACTCACCAAAGCGATAAAGATTAGGATCAACTGAATGACATCGGTGTAAGCCACAGAGTACAGCCCCCCAAGGAGGGTGTAGATGATCGCCACAACGGCTGACAAGACCACAGAGTAGACAAATGGCAGATCAAGGATTGTGCTGATTGTCCCTCCTGGAAATATCAGACAAATGTTAAAACCTGCATATTGCTTTGAAGTAGCAGTAGAGAGTCTTGGTATAAAACTAGCAGGTTGGCACTGATTAAAGCTAGCTAGCTTTTTGATTGATGTATTTTGAATTTTTTTGTAAAAAATGCTGATTGAATAATTTAGATTTGTATCACAAAACTACGATGTGAATAGCCAGGGTGGCTATTTATCTGTACTTCTAAACATGACAATAGGCTACTTTGGATACTTGTCAGTGAGTTATATTATTCTTTACTTATATAATAATTGATATATCGTACTTAACGATTCATTTACATATAATAAATAATATGTAATTATTTTACCCAGAGCCATGAGGGTACATGACACCCACATCACATCTCCAATGATGGCAGGGATGACCAGAAGACCAGTCATAGCTTTGCCATATTTGATCTGAAATGGATCCATCATGGTAACATACTTCTTCTCCCTCATTGGTTTAGCAAAGACTAAACCACCTGAGAAATATGAATCCAGAAAAAAGACAACAGATTATGTACTGTAAAATAATCAGTTTTAATAATCAAATGAATCTTCCCTCATAGCTGCTAAATGTTATTTGGATCCTCTGAGGAAGCTTGAGTTGATATCATGTTGATTTTGAAAATGTTAGGTGAAAATTCACTCAAGTTATCACATGACTCCGGAGTTGTAGTGGCACGATCGTGGCAGCCATTGTGGGCAGGGAAACTAGCCAGGTACTTAACTCCTGGCTAATCAAGGGAAGTGGCAATCCATCACAGGTGAGGACACACAGAGGGAAACCAGTGAGGGCACACAATTGGAAACAGGTGAGGGCACACAATAGGTAACAGGTGAGGGCACACAATGGGTAACAGGTGAGGGCACACAATCACAACAAAAGCACATGTGGACACATAACAAACACAACAAAAACGCCAAGTCCGTGAAAAGTCCACAAGAGGTCGCCAAATCGTGGCAGTGGCTGCCACGATCGTGACAGTACCCCGCCTCTAAAGGCCGAATTATGATTATGCTCTGTTTTAGACGTAACACGTAAGCACGTAAGATACACAACCCCCCCTTGCGCGGTAAAATACCCCCCCTTACGTGCTTAAGTGCGTCGCCCAAAATTTCTGACTATGCAACTAAAACACTACGGCCCTACACAGCTCGCAAAGGCTGTGATTGGCCGGCTACCACAGCCTTTCACAGAGTCTCACGTTTCCGGGTTAATAGCATAGTCTTTTTTAGACCCAGACATTTTTTTTAAATCATGAATACCCTGCAGACCGTCTCACAAGCCTTTTCTTATGGATTAGGAACAAACATAACAGAAGAGGTCCGAAGACATGAACTCCTTTACAAATCCTCTTTAAACACTTATAAGGACGCTCAAATTACCGCGAATATCCCATTCTCACCCGCGATTGTTTGGAGAGAATGTGGTCATTCATGAACAAATAGGTACTTTCATATTCATTTTCCGCCACTTGTGAGTCATGGTGATATCTTTCATTGAGTTCATATTGACGTGAATCCATCAATTGCACCAGCGAGTTTGATAGAATGAACCCGGTCTGCTCATATACAAAAGTTAACAGTAACCTGCCGTTACCTTGTGGCCAGCACCATTGTAGTTACAAGCATTGACAACATGATGAGATTCTCTCGCCGTTTACCACCTCATCTTTGAATAATGTAACTCATAAACACATCGTTTTAAAGCCTGTCGCAGTAATTAAAAGATGTCAATAAACGAACTTTTGCGTCATGTGCTGTCTTTTTCGCCACTGGTACTGAATTGCCAACATTTGTATTTTGTGTAACACATGTATTCATAACATCAAGCCTTTCGCCCACTACACTTGCTCCGGTAAGTTTTTTTCCTTTGTCCTGCTGCAATAAATAGGCTTACTTAACTCAAAATAAATCTACAGTTCTGGCGTCAATTTGCTTTACAACACGCAACACAGCTCACAAGCCTTGCAACACGGCTCTGCGTCTAAAACGAACCTTAAATCAAAACTTGTCTAAAACAAGTTCCTTGTGTAAATTACGTGCTTACACCTCTGCGTCTAAAACAACCCTAAATTGGCCTTAAGGGCTGATAGAGATTATTTCCAAACACTGTAAATTACTTAAGAATATAATAATCAAGTGACTTGTTTGAATATATTCCTGTGAATTATGTGCTTATGAAAGCAGGAGCATGGCTTTTCTCTCTGTGTGTGTAACTAGAATATTAGGTGCCATTAAGTCTGCATATGAACAAGAGCATGTTTAGACCAGAGGAGATAAGAAGGGAACTGTGCTTCTTCCGACCTTGTGCAAAACTGCCATCCTTGCAAGACAGGGAGCCTCGGACGTGAGAAATCCACCACGTGATCATCCCTGCTCAAAGCTAAACTTCTGACTATATAAACTTTGTGCGAAGAGTTTATCAGGGCTTCACTTTCAGCCTCGGCTGGGAGGGGAGCCCAATTGCAATTGTTGTTGTTTGTCTGTCTAATAAATGTACTTTCATGCAGCTCCGGAGTCCTGAACTAACTAGGGTGATTTTTCACCTATCAGAATTGGGGGCTCGTCCGGGATTCCAACAACCTCTTCGACTCTCCTTGCTGGGCTAATCATCAGGACCTGAACCGTATGGAGGAGTACGAGACTCCAAATTGAATTGGATGGAGGCCAGGGCCTGCCAGCGAGGAGAGCCGAGAGTGAAGGAATTGAATTTGACTATAGGGGGGGACTCCGACTGTTTGTGAGTATATTGGTTGTTTTATTGTAAGTGTACGATTGTATGTGCTTCTTGTTAGTTTCGGTTTTGCGTACACTTGTTTTCAAGTGGGGTCGACACTAACTTTTTGCATGTTTGCTGCGGAGTGGATAGGGGAACAAAATTGATAGGACTTTCCTGTATGCCCCGTGTGTTGAACGAATTGCTAGAGTTAGAGAGACTTCTGTTATAGTTTTCATGTTCTTAGAGCGCTCAAGGCATATGTTGGTATATTCCTGTTCACCTCGAAAAGGGTAGTGTTTGTTTTTTGAACGACTAAAGGGTATAAGCATGAAAAGCCTGTTGCCGTGAAGGGCTAGCGCGCGCTATATGAGATATAAGCACTGTTCACCTCGAGGGAAGGGTATCGTTCGTTTTGGAAACGATAAAGGTTATATATAAGAGCGCTGTACACCTCCTCTGCCTGAGGGTTGGGAGGAAGGTGTCATCTAAAGTTGAAAACTCCCTAGGCCTATTTTCTCCGGATTTTCTGTATACATTCTTGTTCGCCTTGTATGAAGGGAACACACTTTTCACTTTTTGTTTTCCTGTTGGGTCTTCTGGTAGGCCTCTTGGTGCATTGTTAAAAGAAAGAAAAAAGGGCTATAGAGAAGGATATAGTCTGAAACGTATAGAGACATACCTGTCTAGCCGGATTTTAACAATAAGAGAAAATGGGAAACAAAGGATCTAAAATTGATGACAAATCCCAGTTAGAAGGGGACATGAATCATGTGGCAATACAAGGAAATGCTGACTGTGTAATGCACAGACATATGTGGAAACAAGATTTTGAATTTGAAGGAGTCTCCTTAAGAGATAAAGAAAAAGAGTCAGAGATACTCTAATATACTAATACTTGTGTGTTATTTTTCTGTGGGGTTGAGACAAACTTTTTACAATGGGTAAAACCAGATAAATATAGTTATAATTTATGTAATTAAAGATTTCGCATTACTGAGATGCCTTGACCCGGAACCAGTAGGGGACTGATCATCCCAGGGAAATTCCCTAGCCTCAACCTCCTCAAAAAAAAACGAGTGAGACGGAGGACCTCTGGTCGGGCTCGGGTTTACTCAGCATTGTGATCTCAAGAACAAACTATGAGAGTCTGAAAATAGAAACATAACTAACCCTAGTGTGAAGAATAAACTAAAGGTAATTTAAAGGTTAGGTTTCAAATATCAGTTAAAGGTATTAAGAGAAATACATAAAATGACTTAGAAATGGGTAAAAGTGCGTCAAAATCAGAAGACGTACATGATAAAGAGAATAAGAGATGGATTTAAAATGTCTACGACAAAAAGAAAATTGTAAACACAGCTTTGAAAATGTTTTTGCATTATTGGTTGCGCCAAACAGAGAAAAGCTTACATTAATGGTGGCAAGAAAGCCAACACATTTTTTGTTTAGTTTGGTCTTGGCAAGAAAGCCAATGATTGTTTTGTTTTGTTTTGTATGACTCAGGTACCTGCTGAACAGTAATTACAGCATTGCATGCCCAGAACAGTAAGGTTGTCAAAAGAAAGAGACATCTAAAAACAGTCATTCACATAACCCATTACTTTTGAAGAGTCTGAAACGGGACAGATATTTAAAGTGCAGATTATGTTTAAAAAACATGCTCTACAAACTTATTAGGAAGAGATTTGATGTGGGTTGGGCATTAAAATTGTTCCAACAATACATGGGTTTTAGAATAAATTAAACAATGGTGTCCCAAAATATTATTTATTATGTATTGAATATACACTGTTTAGCCACTAAAAAAGATGTATAGAGGATGTAACCCTGTCACACTAACTATATTAACTTAGATTGATGCATTGGACTAACACAGGATGGGTGGGGGCTGAGTGCTGGCTCAAAAGACTATTTTCTCACAGGCCATGAGCTCAAACTTAGCTACAGTTCGAGAGACAGTCAATTGTTGTTGAACATCTTGTGCTGTTCTCCAGATAAGAAGATTTTAGCAGAAACAAGGCCACAAAATTAGCAGCTGTGGTTCACTAAAGTAAAGCTATCTTTTAAAAAGCACCTTTGCCAGACACAAAGAAATAAATTATGTATTTTCTGGGAATAACTTAATTTTGTAGATAATGGAATCCTAACCATGCGTTAGAAACACAAATGTTGCAGAGTTTACTTTATTCTCAGACCATGTCAGCTGGAGATATTATTAAAAAGCCTGAAGCGGGAAGGCAAGCATTTGATCACATTAAAAAACTGTTGGTTAGTTCTACTGTCTTAGCACATCCATGACATGACAAAGCTATTCGTACAAGCTGTAGACTGGAAAAGAAAAAAAAAGGTTATATGATATTTGTGTTAATGCATAAGTGGGGACTTTAAGTTGATATGAGTGGCATACTATTCCACACGGCTAGATCCAGTAGCACAAGCAATGTCTGAATGTTTACAAGCAGGAGTGTCTGCAGCCTTGGCGGTGCAGGCCTCTGCTCCTATTGTACTAAACAGACACTTACACTGAAAGTTTCACATGCTTATTTTTTATTTGATTTGTTTTGCTCTCACAGCCTCATATCACTTTTGAGCACTGCGTGACATTTAAGCCAGCTACACTTTTACGTACAGCCAAACAGATAAAAACTATGCCAGCCAGAGCTGACCTACAAGATATGCCTATTCCAAAAGCTGATTTAACCATTGTTGATGGTTCAAGCAAATAAACCTTGAACACATAGCCACTACTTCCACACTATTCCGCACAGGCAGCGGAACTTATTGCCCTGATTGTGCACACAGGTGCAAAAGGGTTTCATTGAGAAACCACAAAGCAGACAAGGCCACTAACCAGGCAGAAGGGTTTATTTCTTTTATTATGATTTTAGTAATCCAAGAAGCCTATTGGAACATCAGGTTCTGATACGATGTTGACCATTATTTTACTCCAGATATTGCTATTGCTACTTGCTTTTATTAATTTTATGTAAAACACTTTGAGCTGCAACAACCATCTGAGACACATACACATTTGAAGAATTAAAACACACAATACTAAAACATATGCTGCAATATTGAGCCATGGTGAAAACATGCCTCAATAAGAGGGGATAGTAAGCATATATTTTTACTTCTTGTTTTTACTTCTTGTTTTTATTTTATGAGAAAGAAGGTTAATCATTCATCATTGATTTTATATTGTTTTAATTCTTATTACATTATTTAGTTTGAAAGATGTTTTAACATTCAGTTATAGATTTTATTGAGTTAAATCCCAACGAAAGAAAGAAATATTGTCTAGCCATAGACAATCACTGCTCATACAACCCCCAGTCAGCCGGACTGGTAGAAAAGAAAGAATTGATCTATTGAAAGCCAATTCAGAGAGTGAAATTAGTGAAATTAAGCATGCATGTTGATATCACTGTTTGAAATGATGAATGGAAGAATCTACACTGCCTAAACCATTTGCTAAAACAGACGAAGAGATTGAAAATACATGGCAAAGATGATGTTGAAACTAAATGCTCTAAGACTTCTCTCCCCTACACAGGAACACTGTGAGGCTGAATCCAAGGTTGGGCCACGAGACTGGGTCCTAATCAACAGTCTCAAAAGAAAACACTTCCACTTGCCCAAGTGGGACAGAGCATACCAAGAGCTACTGTTAACATCTACCACAGTCAAAATAGCTGAGAGAGCCACGTGGATACATCTGACTAACTGTAAACGGGTAAGCCTGCAGATGGCGGATGCAGAGGAGTAAGGACCATCTTTCTTTGCTGTTTCCAGGTATTGCCCGCAGTGACAGAAAGACCAGTCTATAAAGGGGGGTTGATGTATAGATTCTTCTCGTCTCAAACGCTGGCAGTAGATATAGTACTGTCCTGTGGGATTAGAACCGAGTGGAAATTGTGGAGTAAAAGGTCTATTCCTCTGCAAAGTCATGGGAGGTTACGCAAAATGGGCCAAAGTATGTGGGGGACTCCTAGTAACGACTGTGGGATTTTACATTGTTGGTCTAATAACATGTTTATAAATGATAGCTATACAGCATCACTATTCACATTTTAACTGGCCCTACATGCCAGAAAATGCTTCACCACCTCCACACATCATTAGCAAAGATGCTCTGTTTGAATGCTATTTAAAACCTGGGGAAAAGAACGATGCACACCTAGGACACTGGACACAATGTAAAACCATTACATATGTGCTTGATAATGGAAGAGAAATACAGTTAAATACTTCATCTGAATGTAAAACTGCGGGGATGTGTTTGAATGGCAGACTTCTTGAAGTACAGGATATAGCCATAGCTGATATGTGGTGGTTATGTGGGAATGGTGAACTAAGAGCTACACTGCCTGTGGGTTGGTCTGGGACTTGTGCTTGAACAATGTTAGTACAACCTTTTCAGATTACCCCCAGGTCCAAGATACACCAGTACCTGAGGAACGTTCCAATGCATTCCGTACGAGGGAGGAGAGAAGCAGGGTTCGACAGCCTGGGCATTCCCCAGGGCATTCCAGACGACTACAGGGCCTTGAACCCAGCAGCGAGTGGCCTGGCATCTACCCCCTGCCCCTGGTGCGTCATCGGAGCACACACAGATTGGATTAACTTCCTTTACTACGCAGAGATGAAATTCCAAAACCTGACCAGAGACGGACTACAAACGTAGTACTGACCAATGTTGCACACATGTCCCTGACAACACCAGAGATGGGGACTACCTAAAGATCATCCGTGATGGGGGAACCAGACTGCCCAAACACATTTTCCACAAAGAGACTGTTTACATTTTCCTGCCCACTGTAATATTCAACAACCGATGTGTTCTGCAGAAGGCAGAAGGCAGAAGGCCTTCAAGGACACAGCAAAGAAACCTTGTTTGAATATTATCTGAATCCTAGGCGAGCTAATGAAACACACATAGTCGACGCTCACTATGTTGGCCTACAAATGCAAAGTATTAAAATGTGTGATGGGAAATATGATGACATTTTTGAGTGATTGACTGATGATGATATGGAGTGATGCTCAGTAATGTTCTCTGTTCCGAAAATCCATGTGATGAAGCTCAGAATGATGATTTTGAAGTTATCCATTGAAATTGATAATTAACGCTGAAGAAAGATGATTTGTGATTTTGATTGTGTTTGTAATTTTTGATTATCCATTGAAACGGATAAAAGGAGGGATTGATAGAGATTATTTCCAAACACTGTAAATTACTTAAGAATATAATAATCAAGTGACTTGTTTGAATATATTCCTGTGAATTATGTGCTTATGAAAGCAGGAGCATGGCTTTTCTCTCTGTGTGTGTAACTAGAATATTAGGTGCCATTAAGTCTGCATATGAACAAGAGCATGTTTAGACCAGAGGAGATAAGAAGGGAACTGTGCTTCTTCCAACCTTGTGCAAAACTGCCATCCTTGCAAGACAGGGAGCCTCGGACGTGAGAAATCCACCACGTGATCATCCCTGCTCAAAGCTAAACTTCTGACTATATAAACTTTGTGCGAAGAGTTTATCAGGGCTTCACTTTCAGCCTCGGCTGGGAGGGGAGCCCAATTGCAATTGTTGTTGTTTGTCTGTCTAATAAATGTACTTTCATGCAGCTCCGGAGTCCTGAACTAACTAGGGTGATTTTTCACCTATCAAGGGCCGGATCCCTGACGGCCCAAAGTCAACCAAAAAAGTCCACAAGAGGTCGCAAAATCGTGGCAATGGCTGCCACGTTGTGACATGTAGATACTAAGTATATTTATTCAACAACAATTGTTGGTCTCAGCGCGAAGATGAGAGAAAAGCAATTTCACAAACATTGCACAGGGTTTATATACATTAAGATTTATCTAACTCTGACGCCACAATTATATCACATGTCAGCAGAAATAGACACACATAAACTAAGCTCTCTCTGTAGCATCCCGGCTGTGCTTTCTGTTACGAATACATGTCAGTTAGAGACAGCAGGACAGGCACAGTTCAGCTCTCTGCCACGCATACATCTCAGTTAGAGATAGCAGGACAGGTACAGTTCTGTCACACATACATGTCGATGAGAGATAGCAGGACAGGCAAAGTTCTGCCACGCATACATGTCAGTGAGAGATAGCAGGACAGGTACAGTTCTGTCACACATACATGTCAGTGAGAGATAGCAGGACAGGCAAAGTTCTGCCACGCATACATGTCAGTGAGAATTAGCAGGACAGGCACAGTTCGGCCCTTCGTATGACCTCTAACCTCATCCAAACATGGACAGAAGGTTACTTGCCTTACCAACTTAGCTTGTTGTCGTTTTCTCTGCTGTACACTTCCACTTTAGGAATGTTTGTTTTTATATTATTTGTGTATTGTCTGGGATCCGGGCCTAATATGCTTGTTTTAAAGGCACCCAGTGCATCTTTCGAGGCTTAAAAATAAACATTACATTTCTAGTCTTTTTTAAACGTAGTAAGTTTCAATAACTCCATACCATTACATATCGACATTCAAGGAGCAAAGATGAGACGTCGTTGTGTGGTGAGAACTGATAACTGACAACAACAATCGCCGCCATTTTCTTTATTCATTGGTGCCGCAATAAATAAAGCAAGATTCCAGTCAATGGAAAAATGGCCTCTCCCCACCGGCGATTGTTGTTGTTTACAATTTTCTATCAGTTCTCACCACACAACAACGTCTCATCTTTGCTCCTTGAATGTCGATATGTAATGGTATGGAGTTATTGAGACTTACTTTGTGTAAAAAAGACTAGGCTGACTAATTGAATGTTTATTTTTCATTGAATGTTTATATAAAGTTGCACTGGGTGCCTTTAAGATTCATCCTGGTATGTGCTTCTCTGTCTGATTGACAACCTCTGTAATAGAATAATAGTGGACATCCAAGGACATGCTTTGAGAAGGATATTGGCAAGAGACTGACCAACACCTCTACTCCTCACTGCCTGATGTCCAGAAACTTAGAATAATCATTTGGCTTAACTAAGGGACTCTATGGTTACTGTATGTAGTTCTGTTTTCAACTGTAACTTAACTAGGGCTGAACGATTTGGGAAAATAATCTAATTGCGACTTTTCCCAAAAATATTGCGATTGCAATTCGATCAATGCGATTTAAAAAAAAAATCTTTCCAACAAAACGTACTGAATTATTTAAATATGACCAACACAATATTAGATACATTTAGTGTAAAATATTCTTTCCCACATTTTAGATTTTTATTTAACTGCTCATTACAGAAACAAATCGGTGGCTTTGCCACTGTGCATTTAAGTAATTTAAACAAAGTCAAGTATAAACACAAGGCATGCACTTTTTAAAGTGGCCTTATGCAGTATTGTACTTCAGGGTTAGGGTTAGGATAAGCAGTTTTACCTTAAAATAACAGCTTTGAAAAAATGTGGGCACTACAATGACTTTTAATATGGAGAATCGCCTCCAATGCCATACCAGGGTCCGTAGGCAAATGACTGTGTTATGTAGGTGTGCCTGAAGCCGCCTGTTTTTTACTGTCTGCCGAACTAGTAAGTAGCTTAATTGCCATCTTGTGTTGCACTTGCTTGATGTTTGACTGTGTTAGGACAGTTGTTGACTAACTAGTTTGTCATAGTGTCAAAGTAAGCACATTTCAAGAGATTTCGCCTTGTTGAGCCACTAGCATCTCGTTAGTGATTAGCAATTGATCCGTTATCCTGCTTTAATCAGGATATTTTTGCTGTGCAAAATTTTCCATCTTAAAAAAAAAACACCACGTTTTTACACCACGTTGTAATCGCGGACGTTGCGGTTAGAAAATCGAGTTTTACCATATGCAAATATGCAAAAACCATATTTATACATGGCTTTTTGTCTTGATTTTTGCTGTGGCTTTGTCCTGGTTTCTGGTTTATAGTTTTCTGATTTCAAGTTCGCGACTCTACAGTCTCCTACTCTCTCCATTCTCCTTTGACAGTCTTTCATGAAGTTTTTGTGAATTCCTAGCCTCTTGTTTTGTTTAGTCTTTGCTGTCTTGTTCATCTTGCTGTTTTTGCCCTCTGTTTTTGATACGATACTTCTGAGCTTTGACTTTTAGGTTTTTGTCATAATCCTCTGTGTTTTTGGATTATCCCTTTTTGAGAGTTATTAAAAAGAATGGCCCTCATTCACGATCATTTTCTGTAATTCTTCAGAAATGTTTCTTACACGACTTCGCAAGAACAACGTAAGGGAAATGCTTCCGCTGCATTCCCGCACGCTTAAAAAATGCGTTCATAAGCAGCCAAAGTCTTCTCAGCTGTGTTCCTTCGGATTAGTTTCTTAAATTGATGCACGGTCTCATGAAAGTGGATTTGCATACATACACGCCCCACCAGCCCCTTATTAGGGCACTCAGCCATAGCCACGTTTGCTGTCGGAATCTCCCGAATCCAAACGAAAGCAACTCGTAACAGGTGTTCATTAATAAGGTGGAGATCTTTTCTTACGTTGAACTTTCGAATTCCATAAAACAATAAATAATTTTTTTTAATCGAAAAATAGCCACCATAAGTGTGAAAACAGGTCATGAGTAGGAGTTTAAGTTGCAGTCAGTGCTGTCATTCAAAATAACCATCATAAGTGTGAAGACTGGTCACAAGTAGGAGTTTATATTGCAGTCAGTGCATGTTCTTGTTTTTAGAGATTGGGTTTAGTGTTTATTTATTTATTCACTTACATTTGCAGTGTTCGTGTACATTTACATTTACATTCAGTCATTTAGCAGACGCCTTTGTACAAAGTGACGTACAAGGGAGAGAACAGTCAAGCTACGAGCAATAGAGACCTAGTGTAACAATAAATACTACCTCGTAAAATCATGACTGTAAATGTGAAACGTAATTGTTAAGGATGCAAATATTCTCCTATTTATTATTAATATTATAATTATTTTAATCCGAGGATGTCTGTAAAGTTTATGTGAACGCAATCACCAACCACTTCTCACAAATTCAGCCATTCAGCCTTTTAACACAGACAGGTTTTTGGCAATTGGGTCATTCTTTGCACAGTGAGTTCGGCACTGAACCGGAAATCCAGCAGCCTGAGTTCTACCCCGGATTCCGGCCCTTACAAATTGTAACTCGAACAACACTTGGGAGTCCTGTCCTTTATTCAGAGATAGTCTGCATTCATTTTCAGTTTTAATGAGCTCAGTTAAAAAACACAACGCAATATTTGTGTGGCGTATGGATAGTCAACAAACTGTGAACTAAGGTGGAAACGGACAAAGACAATTACAGTAGGAATATATGAACACTGGAAAAAAACATCACATGACCATGAATTCTCGGGTGCATAAAGGGGTGATGTCATAGATTACAGATATAAAGTGGCTGTTTTTTTTTCTCTGCTCCACTACTATCAGGCCTTCTGGTTTGCTGAAGACATATGACTGCATGAACGGACAAATTCCCTCTTCATTACTTCATTCATTCACAATTACAAAATTCAAAATAAACTTACCCACAATAAATGATACTGAATAATATAGTGGCATCAATGCCCAGATAAGACCCTTATTTGGGCTGTAGACAGCTTCCGCCACCCCGAGAATGAATCCACCTCCAACCCAGGTAGCTATGAGAAACATACACACACACTTTAGTGAGGCACATAAATACACCACTAGTAATTCAACATTAAATTACAAAGAGTTAAAGAATGTAATGTTTGGTGAAACACCTCCTGTACAATTTTGCACGCAAATTGAGATATTCAGGAAAATCTATACTGCTGCTGGCACGACCACAAATACTCACCTGTCATAGTGAAAATCCCCACAGCCAGATTTACGGAGCGTCCCCCTAACAGAGCCACTTCTGTGACTGTCCCAGTGGACCTTATTGCTTTTGATCTCCTGGCAGCCCATATTCCTGTGGCCAGGACAGCAACATAAAAACCTACAGTGGCTATCAAACCTGGAACGTTAAGGCCCATGATCTCTAGTAGATCTATGACTGCTGAATGAGAAAATTGGTAAAGAGCAAGAAATCCAGGGTCAAATTCTTTTAGTAGAGTAATTTTCCATTGAGGCTGCTGGTTATTTGCCAGGTTTAACAAACACACACATTTAAGCGGTACCCATTTAAACACACACACAGGCACACGCCCCCCAACAACCACAGAAACACACTTACTCATATGGTAATCCTGAAAGTGTCATAACTGCTCTCGTAGTGGTATGCAAATGTTTTTTCAAAAGTTCATGCTTTTTCTTTGAGTGACAATATAACCTGCTCCATTTACCTATCTATTCCTAAAGAAGAAGAAAAAACCGTTGACCTGTACAGTCTGTTAATTATCAATGAAAAACAAATGATGACTGCCAAGCAGCAGTGGCGGTGAGGGGAATGTTTGAAAAAGTGTTGCTAAAGATTTTTTCTGGATTAATACAAAAAAATAGCCCCGGAAATATCCATCTGTCATTCCAATCATGCACTAAAGCCCTCAGAAATAATATGATATCGTTGATCAAAAACACAATTATGTTTTGAAGCAGCAGACCTACTTAACATTACTTCACTGAATTCACTGAAGCAACTCTTAAAAGCTATGGATATAAGAAGCTTTTTCAAAAAGTAAAGGGAGGAACGATGCGATTGGATAGGCATCAACCATTCAACACAAAGGCAGATAATTTAAGATGAACACCTTATTATATATTAAACTATCAATTTGGAAATGTGTAGTTATTCATTTAATTATTTATTTAAATATAACCTTACCTTATTAATAGCAAGGTTGAAGGTCATTGGAGTTCTGAATAGAAACGTTTGGCAGCATTCTTTCTTTTGTAACATTAGATAGACCAGTGTATATAATCAAAGTATTTATTTACACACTGATAAGAAATAGCACACACAAAATGTAATCTAGCTAAATGTAACTATCTAATTAATTGAGGTAGTGTGTGTATGTGTAAGAGAGAAGGAGTGTGTGTGTGATCATGTGGGCTCGGGGTTGCGCTTTAAGGTGTGTTTTTAAAAGTACACATTTTTAAAAAGAATCTTAAACAATTAAGGCTATCATAACGCCTTGCCATACCCTTAGTTTGGATAACATTAGATCAGGCAGTGACCTAAAGTACTGCTCCAAATTATGCAAGACCTATTTGGAGAAGAAGTAATGGATCTCAACTCTACTGAGCTGTTGTGGGGAAAGCTTTACTGAATGGTATGAAATAAATACCCATACAGCCAATCCCTCGTAGGAGGTATATCAGACGGCACAACGTGAATTTTCTACAGATTACCTCAAAAACTGGAATGCCAATGATCTGCAAGGCTGCAATTGCTGCAAATGGAGGATTCTTTGATGAAAGAAGTTATCACACATTATTTTGCTCTATTGTGTATATGTTTATTGATTAATTGATTAATACTGAGTGTTTTAGCTATATAATCAATGTACCCACATACAAACAGTAGGCATAAGTAATATACAGTAACCTATTAAATCATTAACATTTTCTTGTGCTGTTAATTTTTACGGTCACGTCCACATTTTTCGGCACATTTAAAATAAAAAATAAATGAAAACATTTGAATGTTACATTTTCAAATCAGCATTCATTTATTAAACGAATAAATTAACTAAACAAACTATTACTGTAATCATAGTTTTAACAATAATTTCCTCAGTTTGGTCAAACTGAACATGAGCATTAGACCTTATCTCTTGACAGAATCTGACAAGGTTTAGAGAACATTCTGCACATCACTGAGGGAATTCTCCTCCTCAGAACCCCTTCCGGCCCCGAGGGCAATTCCTAGTTTCTCCCAAAAGACCCGGGGGTCCTGTCTCGCTTTGGGCCAGCTGAGGTATGTGCACTTCTTCACGAGGCTCTTCATCCTGTAGTATGGGGACAGCCGATAGGTTGGAATGTCCTCCAGGAACACCAGGATCAGAACATCCTTTTTCTCATCGAACAGACGGAAGCTGGCCACTTGCACTTCCCTGGAGCACCACTCACTCTCCAAGTAGTGTTGGCTGATGACGCAGATAGTCTTGCGGCTACCATAGATGCCATCCACGATATTGTCCACGATGGGCTTTCCTGGTTGGAAGTCCCGGTGGTGCAGACATATTCTCCATCCCTGTTCCCACCGCTGGATTGGGCATAGGGCATGGCGGGCAAATGCCCGGTGGCCTGAAGCCTTTCATTATTTTTTTTATTCATGCCAAACTCGCGTCTAACGGAGCAGGCCACATTAACTTCAATGCAGGCCACATTAACGCCAATTTAAGTTAAACAGGCAGATCTGCCCGCGGGCCCTGGCCTTCAATTACTCTAGCTAAAGTTTTCAGCGCTAACTTCCTTAGTTTAAGAAGTAGAAGTCTCGACAACTATTTATACTCCTATAATACCGTACGTATCTTCGTCATGGTGGGTATTATTTTTGCCAAAAAAATAGTAGCAATTTAGAACAACAGCACATGATTAACCTACATACACTGAAGAAACATTAAAGAAAAACGATTCAATGAAACGAATAAGTTATTTTCTTTGGTATTTTGTCATTCAGAATTTCAGATTTGCAATGGGGATTTCTGGGTAACATGTTTAACACTGTTAATGGACCAGATAATTTAAATATTCGTCTCGCGAGAAAGGTAACAGAGTGACATTAAGGCTGCTAACTGTCAATAGCAAAGGAGCAAGACTGCTATACCCTATTGTGAAGGCTACACTACACGAGTCTATTGAAAATGTCTTATAAACACAAAAGTAGCAGTAAGTAAAGGCAAGAGAGAAACGAGCTGCAGGAGAAGGTGGCAAAGCTACCCAAATTAGATTATTTTGATTTTTCAACAATCGTTCGCCAGTCCGTGTAGTCTGCTAGTGCTACGGGCGACCCTCCTGCTAGCACGCAAGGCTCGTCGAATGCCATTCAAATAGGTGAGTAGTACAAGGGTATTTGATGGGCTGCCATGCCCCCTTTAACAAGTCGCAGTGGAGCACCCGTTTCATTATGTGTTTTTCAGATGTGGGTAAAGCAGGTGTGTCGCTTGTCATCCGTGTTTTAAGAACGCTTTAGCACACTTTGACCCTGTGTTTACGTTACCGAGAGTCGGAGCGCGTCCTGTCTACTTTCAAAGAGCAAGAGGACTTTGAGTGTGAGAGGTGTCGGGCCGTCCGTGACCGCACTATGGCCAGGAGGATGGAAAACAGAACGTGTGTGTCTGTGTTTAATAATTTAGTTAGTTTCATCGTGTCTGCGTTGCTTGTATACACAATTTAAATATCCTATTGAAACTTCTTCTTGTAAATATTGTTAATACATTGTTTGCTGTTCCTCTTAATAAATTAGTTAATTACGTTATGTGGGACGTCTGTCATTTTAAGATCAGGGTTATCGTAAACAGTGCTATCTAGGCTACTTTCTGACCATTTCTAACGAGTTAAACAAGATTTCGTTCTTTGTGTACACACCTCTCACAATCATATCGATTACAAACATCTTTGTTTAGCGTAATAGGGAACGCCAAAGTAACTATAGGGTGCGTCAAAATAGCGTGCACCGGGGCCCGTCGTAACCACGTTACGCCACTGTACAGATGTCATCATTGACAGGGTAGTCGAGTAGAAGAGCGATCTGATGAAAAGGCTGCTTTTGTGATGAGGTAAAATAATACGCTGACTTGAAACACTCATAGTGGATCAGATTAAGTTCATTAATATGTTTTAATATAATTCCTTTACTTAAATTTAAGTAACAATGTTGAAAGAAATGACATGTCTAAATAGTAATATGACCTACAGTCAATAGATCATACTTTTGATAAGCCTACGATAACAGTATTTTGGGAGAACTTTTCATAAAGCTTCTCATAGTGTTAAAATGTTTGTGTCTCCTAGTGCACATTGATCGTTTAAGTCAGTGATTCCCAACAAGGGGTAAGTGGTACATACCACCTGAGGTGCGCAAGCAAACTGCAGGGGGTATGTGGATAAATTAACGAATGTGTGCAGCATAGTCACTGCATGAGTGAAGGGGTACTCATGGTGTGACAAAAAGGCTTAACGGTGCAGATCCATACAAGCGATCTGGGCGACGCGATCTGGGCGACCCCATGCATTTCAACGGGAACCAGCTCCATTGTGACGTAAGCCAGCGATCTGAGCGACGCGCCTGATGAAAATTCGAACATGCTCAAACTTATGCAAATGAGGAGCGATATTTCACCGGCAGCGGCCAACATTTCAGAGAAAGAACACGCCCACTCAAAGCAATGGAATTTGATCGCGTCGCTCAGATCGCTTGTATGGATTTGCACCGTAAGGGGTACGCATGTCAAAAGCAGTTGTGGAAAAAACCCACGCTGTCACACAGCGCGCTTACATTTTTCCCCGTCAATACCTGGTGGTGGCCTGCTCTTGGTTAAAAATGCCGGCCTGAAAAATGTCCCCAGTCCAGCCCTGCCTCTACGGTTTGGGTGGAGTCCATCGGCTTGAAAACGGTCTGCAACATTGAAATTGTCAATAAATCTCCGCTTGTGTGCAAGACAGACAGATGCCAGCCATGTGTTGAAAGATAGGAGTCGACTGAAGATTTAATTTCCTCTGCGAAAACATGCAATCGGTCCACTGATAGACACATCTTGATGTTTGTTTAGAGTGTTCAGTAGCTGGGTGAAATGTTTTTTAAGTATCTCGCTGCCAGTTTTTTTGTGCAGGATATCAAATGAGCCAGTGTGGATGATAATCTTTGCATTGTTTGGTTTATTCTTGAGGATTGTTTGTATTTCTGACGACAGTTCCTCGACTGATGAGTTGCTAAGGCAAAGATTTTCTGTCCTTGCAAGTTTACCCTGTTCGGTCATGGCATCTCCAACCAAGATAGTGGCCATCTGTGGCGTTGTGTTTGCATTCCACACAATTGCTTTATCAGTAGTTATGGGGCCAGTTCTTGGGTTGTTTGGGTAAACAGTATTAGCTACAAGGCTAGTGCTAGCAGCGTTAGCTCCTCTGAGTGCTAATGGGCTGTGGGAAGCCTCGGCACTAGTGCTAGTGGTGTTAGCATACCTTAGTCTTCGGCGATCTTGTGGTAGTGGTTGAGTAGTCCGAGAGGGGCTTAGGGTGAAATGGGGGACTCCCGGGTGCAGCAGATGAGGACCATCATGATGTGTAGGGGATCCGGGCCCTTTATGCTTGTTAGCAGCACGGATAGCACTCCTGTGCCTTTTGGCCTTGGGTGTGGAGAATTGCTCCCCTTGGAGAGTTTCCAGTGGTGAAAATCTATTTCCGAGCGCAACAGGAGGAGAGGTGATGCGGGAAGAGTTTCTGCCTCGCTTTTTTCGCTTCTTATCCTGGGTGCTAGTCCATTTTTCGTTGGAGGTAGGCCTATAAGCGGCGCTAGGCCTCTTTGGATTTGTACCAAGAGCAGGCCATGGCTCATCAGATAGTGACAAGTCCAGGTGAGAGCAAGGTTTGTCGGCGAGGTTTGGCTGAGCAGCAATCCCGTCCAGAAATCGCTCACCATCATAGATCTGGTACAGGACAGAAACCCGAGTCTCCAACTCCGTGATCTTCTTTTTCAAGTTGAGACAGCTTACACAGTCTGGAGAGTCTTCGAGTGGCTAAGCTAAGCTAGGTTAACTGAAGCTATGCTAGGCTATGCTCCGAAGGGGTGTAGGCAAGAATTTAAGTTCCAGGGAGGCACCGTATGAGCCGAGGAAATAGCTTGATAGTGGATAGAGCAGTAAGGCAGTATCTAAGTAGCATTAATGTAACATTAATGTGAAAAAAAGCAAGTGATAGCAGGCAAGAATACATGTCTATAGCATAAGGTATCTTCTACACTCCCAAAAAATAAATCCTTGATCACTGTCGCATTAAAGTGGCGACACTTTGACAACCATATGTTAAAAAAAAATTGAAAGAAAGGTCTGCTTTGCCTACAAACCTTCCGCGCTGGCTGCATTGTCTATAGTTACGCCTCTGGCGCACATGCACATTTTCTAACACAGCACAGGTACACTCAACTAAAGCCATTAGCAAATGAACAAAATACACCTTTTTCAAACACAAATAAGAGATACATTAGAGCGACTTCTCGCAGAGGCTCTGGTTTAGTGGCCCCCTGAGCTCACGGGCCCGGTAGGCCCATTCGTTAATCCATCCCTGGGCCTCCCTGATTGTAGACTATGTTGGCATCTATACCATTCAGTAAGGTCAAAATACAGGAGGGGAGGGGAGACCACACCCTATAGGTGATGGCAGGAAGGGGAGACAGTGGGGGAGAGGGGCTCACCTATGGGCGGAGAGGGGGAAGATAACAGAGGACAAAGGGTGATAGCAGGAGAGAGGCTATCTGCAAGGAAAGGGGTTCAGATGCTAATCGTTCAGGTCTCAGTGAGACAGAGTACACATCCAAGGGTATGAGTTACCAATATAAAACTAGAAAATGCATTTCCTGAAGGAAATACCAGTGCATGAAATGCAAAAGTTAGGAAAGGAAGAAGAAAAGAAAGAAGAGTGAAAGAAGGAAAGAAGAAAGGAAAGAAGAGTGGAAGAAGGAAAGAAGAAAGGATAGAAGAGTGAAGAAAGGAGAGAAGAGAGGATGAAGGAAAGAAGAGTGAAAGAAGGAAAGAAGAAAAGAAAGAAGAGTGTCGAAAGGAAAGAAGAGTGGAAGAAGAAAAGAAAGAAGAGTGAAGAAAGGAAAGAGTGAAAGAAGGAAATAATAGTTGAAGAAGGAAAGAAGAAAAGGAAAGAAGAGTGAAAGAAGGAAAGAAGAAAGGAGAGTGAAGAAAGGAAAGAAAAGTGAAAGAAGGAAAGAAGAGTGGAAGAAGGAAAGATGAGTGGAAGAAGGAAAGAAGAGTGAAAGAGAAAAAGAGAGTGAAAATATTGAAAAAAGGAGATAAAAATGGAGTGAAGAAGAGAGATTGAGTGTGAAAGAAAGTAGACTGAGAGGGATAGAGAGAAAGATGGAGAGAGGGTGCTGTCAGCTGTCAGTGAAGCACAGGTGCAAGCCAGTTTAAAGACCCTATTATGATGTCATAATGGCCCAATGTAAGTCAATGGGAACATTTCGATTCGTTTTTATTTAATATCTTAAAAAGTATAAAGTTTAGAAAAGTGAAAAAAAACATAGCATAAGTGTCCTTTACAAGACCTACGCGACAAAGTTTGAATGAAGTTTCTACGTTAAGCAGTTCGGGCTGAATTAATCGCAGAAAAAGGTAAGAAGAAGAAGAAGAAAATGCCTAGGAATAACAATACAGGGCATTTCATGCACTGTAATAATGCTTCATTTTGTTCATGTCTCTAACAACAGTAGAATAGCCATATTTTTGGTTCTATCAGTCCCCCATGTCAGCATTTCTATGCTCACACAAGAGCCACCATGCAACAACCAATCAGAACAGGAAAACATCAATATGCGGTTCCTACTTTTGGTCCCTCTCTATTTGCAAGATTTTACATACTCAATAATTATATCAATTGACAATGTTGAATGAGACTAGTTGGGATTGATAGATATAGATTGAAATAGAAATTCCAGACAAAGGTGAACAAAATTAGAGAAAAACTCTTGTAACTCTAGTGACATAGATATGCATCTAATGTTGTGTTTTTCAACTTCTAACACAAAGAACAGGTACAATAGTTTGTAAGAGACATATCACTCACCAGTCATAGTGAAAATCCCCACAGCCAGATTTATGGAGCGTCCCCCTAACAGAGCCACCTCTGTGACTGTCCCAGTGGACTTTTTTGCTTTTGATCTTTTGGCAGCCCATATTCCTGTGGCCAGGACAGCAACATAGAAACCTACAGTGGCTATCAAACCTGGAATGTTAAGGCCCATGATCTCCAGTAGATATTTGACTGCTGAATGAGCAAAATGGTAAAGAGCTAAAAATCCAGGGTGAAGTCCTTGAAATTTTCCATTGAGGCTGCTGGGTATATTCAAGGTTTAACCAACACACACATTTAAGCAGAGATCTACCCATTTAAACACACCCACAGACACACGCCCCCCACCAACCACAGAACAGCGACTTACTGATTTACATTCAAATGGATTTTGTACTTTATACATGTGTGTTCCCTGATTGAGAATTTAACTCATGATTTTGGTGTTTTCATCTACTAGGGACTGAATCATCTACATGGAGGTTTAGGTTAGCTGGTTTCCACTCAATGACTGAGTTTGTCTGTCAACAAAATGGAACCACTTCTCAACTTTGATTTATTTGGGTGTGCCACTCAAAGTACCTCTTCACATTGCTCCACACCCCTCTCCTTTCACGGCATCACCCTTCTGATCCAAAGGGCATGCCAACATTTGAGTAGCAAAATCCGGGAGATTTCAGCAGCGGCGGTGTGTGTCAAATTTTGAGAGATGGATGGCAGGCGGGGAAATGTTGGTTTGAAGGGATGTTGTGCATAGAAGTATTTATAGACAACGTATTTATTATGTATTATGTGGTCTTCAGTATATAAATAAATCCACAACAACTGTATTTATCAACAACATAATGTATTTTATAATTATTATGTATGTATTCTCAATGAATGTATTCACAATCACTTATTTATTTTAACAACTAGATATTCTGTGATACAGAATTGAGGATAAACTATGAGATTGGAAACAAATCTCAGATTTTGCCACCTATACAATCTCATAGAATACCTATATGGATCTATACAGAATAGCAGTCAAAAGTTAACTACTGTTTTGTAGTATTGTATATGTGTGTGGCTAACATGGCTGCCCTACGTGTTTTTTTAGATGGGCTGTACTTAAATACCCGGACTCTATTTTAATTATCCTTGGAGATTTCAACCAAGCTAATCTCAGCCGCGAACTGCCAAAATACAGGCAGCACATTAAGTGTCCCACCAGGGACAAAAACACACTGGACCATTGCTACACAACACTTGCATACCGCTCTGTTTCCCGTGCAGCTTTGGGACTTTCCGATCACTGCCTGGTTCATCTCCTCCCAAGCTACAGGCAGAAACAAAAATCTGCAAAGCCTGTGGTTAAAACTGTGAGGAAATGGACCAACGAGTCAAAACTGGAATAACAGGCCTGCTTTGACTGCACTGACTGGGGTGTTTTTGAGGCTGCATCCACATCTCTGGACGAACTCACAGACACTGTGACGTCATTTATCAGTTTTTGCGAAGGCATGTGTGTACCCACCAAAACGTACCGCATCTTGAATAACACTAAACCATGGTTCACAGCAAAGCTCAAGCAGCTTTGTCAAGCCAAAGAGGAGGCCTTCAAGAGTGGGGACAGGATCCTATACAACCAGGCCAGATACACACTGACTAAGGAGATCAGAGTGGCAAAGAGAAGCTACTCTGAAAAACTGAAAAACAGGTTTTCAGCTAACGATGTGCCTGCAGGACATCACCAACTATGGGAAAACTGTACTTTAAAGCTCAACCTTAGTGAAACTCCTCGAGGCATTGCCATGTGTAATGCAAAGTAGCCTAATGCCTGATGCCATGACCGCCATGACCTGTTGTGTGTAACTCCCCTCTGAGGAGGCATTACTATATGGAATGCAAAGCAATGCCTTCATCAGTCTAGCCAGCTGACTAAAGCGCTCACCTTTCCCTACAAGGCCCCAGAGTCTGCCCACTCTCTGTTCCTGAGGTAACTCCTTGCTGTTTGCAACCTAGTTATCAGTCAGTTCTGACTTCTCAGCTTATCCATATCAAGTCTCAAATGAGGAAACAAGCACCCTAGCCTTGTCACTACTCAGTATGAACAAATTTGTTATTAGGGTAACTTAAAAAATACTGAATGTGCTTAATTCTTATAAAAATCTTTGCTCAGTTAAGTGACTTAAAAGCAATAGCCTGCGCAGAAAGATCAACTGCGCAATAGAATGTTTGCCAGATTGACAAATTAGTTGAAAATGGTATAGTGTATTTATTGTGTACACACTATATGCGTAGGAATGCATTGATCCATCAAGGTTGATTCAAAGTGAATGATAGGTTGCTCAGACACGTTGAGCATGTTGAGCACGTTGATCCTCTCAGACGTATTTTTCAGTTACAATAATTGGGTTTTTACATTGTACAGTGTCTATTTCTCGGTAACTTTCTAAAAATATAAGCAAAAAAAGTCAAACAAACTACTTTAGGTAGAAATATACGACCATCTACGGAGTTTGGTCCGCCATCTTTTTTTTTTTGGAGCTTCGCGGTTTTGAGACCTGACCATATGCGTGATTTGATTGGCTAGAGTCTGTGTTGTCGTCTTTGCATTAAAAGCCATTTTATTGGCTGACGCTTGCGTTGCCTCTCATGATTGCGTTTCATCTGGCAACTTTAGAACATTGACAGACATTTTGATTTGATTATTAATAAAGTACATTTGTACCTCGTCAAATACGGGAGAAATGACAAAACGGGAGGGCGGCGGGTGATGGATCAGAAAACGGGAGAAACCCGGGAAAAACGGGAGAGTTGGCAGCTCAGAAAGGGGTGAGTTTGGCCTTGGACTCCACCAGCTTGATGATGGGGCTTTGGTCAGAGCTCCACCTAAGGTAAATCACTGCTCCATAGCCATGCTCGCTCCCATCTGAGAACGTTACTGCCCACAGCTCACCTGTATGGCATGAGGGAGTTAGAGCCCTTGTGAGTTTGACTATATCCCGAGCTGAACATATTCCTCAAAACACTCAATTGCATCTTCCCTGAGCCCATCTGAGAGAGATGTGTCTTCAGCTGGGCAGCTTTTGCTTTTGGCCTCTTGGAATGCTCGGCACACCAGGATGGCTCCTTTCTGCTTTGCAGGCGTCACCGGGCCACTTGGATCCTACAATCCAGCCACCTGGCTGAGCAACTCCCTTCTTGTCAGGGGACTTGGAGTCTGAGGCCTAACCTGTTCTTGAAGGAGGTTCTGACCAAGCCACATCTTTTTCTGTCTCTTTGAGACATTTATGAAAGTCATGACATGAAGCCTGTCTTCCCCAACAGTGTAGCCAAGGCCAAGTGCCTTGTTTTCGTCATCACCCATTTGATTTGGGAGGACCAAGGTTCCCTCTTCGGCTCTTGGTCTGTCGCCTGGCTCGTCATGAAACTTCTGCCTCCCACACAGCGGCGTAACAATGTCTTTACGGGCCTGAGTGCAAGCCATGTCAATGGGCCCCCATTACCGTCGTAACGTCAGGGGTAAACCATGATATTGCAGTCTACTAAGACGCATGTACAATACATATTAAGGGTTGCTACAATATGTTGTTATGAAAACACCAATGAACACAGTATTTCATCGGTCAAACTTATTTTGGAGAAACATGGGTATATCTGGGTACATCATTCTCTTTCCACTATCTATGGTCATGCATTGGCTGAAACTCACCAAAGCGATAAAGATTAGGATCAACTGAATGACATCGGTGTAGGCCACAGAGTACAGCCCCCCAAGGAGGGTGTAGATGATCGCCACAATGGCTGACAAGAGTAGACAAATGGCAGATCAAGGATTGTGCTGATTGTCCCTCCTGGAAATATCAGACAAATGTTAAAACCTGCATATTGCTTTGAAGTAGCAGTAGAGAGTCTTGGTATAAAACTAGCAGGTTGGCACTGATTAAAGCTAGCTAGCTTTTTGATTGATGTATTTTGAATTGTTTTGTAAAAAATGCTGATTGAATAATTTAGATTTGTATCACAAAACTACGATGTGAATAGCCAGGGTGGCTATTTATCTGTACTTCTAAACATGACAATAGGCTACTTTGGATACTTGTCAGTGAGTTATATTATTCTTTACTTATATAATAATTGATATATCGTACTTAACGATTAATTTACATGTAATAAATAATATGTAATTATTTTACCCAGAGCCATGAGGGTACATGACACCCACATCACATCTCCAATGATGGCAGGGATGACCAGAAGACCAGTCATAGCTTTGCCATATTTGATCTGAAATGGATCCATCATGGTAACATACTTCTTCTCCCTCATTGGTTTAGCAAAGACTAAATCACCTGAGAAATATGAACCCGGAAAAATACAACAGATTATGTACTGTAAAATAATCAGTTTTAATAATCAAATGAATCTTCCCTCATAGCTGCTAAATGTTATTTGGATCCTCTAAGGAAGCTTGAGTTGATATCATGTTGATTTTGAAAATGTTAGGTGAAAATTCACTCAAGTTATCTCATGACTCCGGAGTTGTAGTGTCACGATCGTGGCAGCCATTGCCACGATTTGGCGACCTCTTGTGAACTTTTCATGGACTTGGCGTTTTTGTTGTGTTTGTTATGTGGGCAGGGAAACTAGCCAGGAACTTAACTCCAGGCTAATCAAGGGAAGTGGCAATCCATCACAGGTGAGGACACACAGAGGGAAACCAGTGAGGGCACACAATTGGAAACAGGTGAGGGCACACAATAGGTAACAGGTGAGGGCACACAATGGGTAACAGGTGAGGGCACACAATCACAACAAAAGCACATGTGGACACATAACAAACACAACTAAAAAGTCCATGAAAAGTCCACAAGAGGTCGCCAAATCGTGGCAGTGGCTGTTTAGATTTTGTTTTGTTTATCTTTGTTCAAGTTTTGTTTTTTGGTGATTTATTTTCGTTTTGATAAGTTTGTTTTACCTTTTGTCTTTCTCATGATTGGGTTTAGTTTCGTAGGAAGTGAGGTCATGGGGGTCAGGGGTCACACACACCTTTATTATGGTAGCATACATTGCACCTGACTAGACCTGAGACGCCGGCTCGCGGTCATGGTAGTATACCGCTGAGCCCAAGCTGATGAGTGTGATTACGTTTACCTTGCCTCATTTCCCCTCTCAATCGTTATGCAGCCAACGAGGTATGTTTGTCTCTTTATGATGCTTTATTTCTTTGATTTCTTTGGGTTTGAATGTTTGGTTTGATTGTCTGTTGATTGTGTTTTTACTGCTTTTAACCAGTTCGACGTTGGATTACAATGAATTAAAGAGAGAAATAAATCCATCAGTAAATTAAGAACTTTGGCCTAGCGTGTTTCCTGGAAAGGAGTGGAGGGGAGTGATAGTCGAACTCGAGGCGAACTCGGAGCAGAACTCTGCATCGGCTCACGGGTTATCTGTCCTCAACCTGAAGATTCGTCAGTTTGCCGGGGATTAATGAAAGTTTCTCGGATTAAAGCCACGTTTTCGCTGAAGAAGCAAGCGAATTGGACTCGTTGCCTAAAGTGACTTCACGCATGAACTGTGTTCGGATTTACAACGCGCTTCAGCGATTGAAGACGCGTGGAGGAACGGCATGAAACCGATAAGCAGCTTTTAGCATTCATGTTTTCTTTTAGACGGTTTGAAGCTTTAATCAATGAACAATGATAATGGGTTGTCTTTATTAGCCTAATGGCCACATTTAAGGACATTTAAAACTGATATTGGGGGCTTTGACAAATGCAACCGAATTGAAAATGTTTGCACGTGTATCACCAGGTTGCTGAATTGTATGTTGATGTACGTTTGTATTGTTATTGCCGACTATGTTCAAGTGTAGCTGAAGCTGTCATCAAGTTGTTTTATGAACCCTTCGAGTTTAGTAGGTAGTAATTGTTTGAAGACAGCGACTCAGTGTTACAGTTAGGCAATACAAAATCCACTATGTCTCCAGTGGTAGAAGAGAAGGGCAAAACCCTACACATGGACCAGTTAAACTTATTGCTGCTTCGTTTTAACAATGTCTATGAATATTGGAAAGTCAGGACTAAAGTGGCTAAAAGATCTGTGCAGCAAAACCTTCCAAGTGTCATTCTTCAAGAACTTGTAACCCGCATTGAAAAGGAATTAACTGAACTTAATGATATTTACGATGCCTATAGAAAACTTGATGTTCCAACTCAAGACATGCGCCGCAAATTCGAAAAAAGCACCTCTATTACTAAGGTTATGATGAAGAATGTTAAGTCTCGGATTCAAGGAGCCGAGGAAGAAGCTGCAGTGGAGGGAGAAGCTCCAGTGCTAGAAGAAGCTGCAGTGGAGGGAGAAGCTCCAGTGCCGGAAGAAGAAGCTCCAGTGCCGGAAGAAGCTCCAGTGCAGGGAGAAGAAGCTCCAGTGCAGGAAGAGGCTCCGGTAGAGGAAGCGGCTCTGGTAGAGGAAGAGGGTCCTGTGGAAGAGGAAGCTTCTTTAGAAGAAGAAGCAGCAGTTTCGGAAACCGTAGAGGGTGAAGAGGCACCCACAGAAGGTGAGGCCGATCCTGCTGCTCCAGAGGAAGCTTCTGCTCCACCACCATCAGAAGACGTAGAGGGTGAAGAGACACCCACAGAAGGTGAAGCTGCATCTGATGCTGATACTCCAGCGGCTACTCCTGCACCGGCAGAAGAGGAGCCCCCAGTGGAAGGTGGATCTGACATAGACACGGAGAATGATGCTGCAGTAGTGTCACAAGAGGAAGCAGCGCCTGTAGGAGATGACAAGGTGGGAGAAGTCACTGAGGATGATCCAGAACGTAAAGCTGTCCATGTGTTTAAGACCAAAGCAACGGAAAATGGGACCTTGTTAGATCGTCTGACAAAGTTCTCTGATCGGAAAAGAGTTGTCAAGGCTTAAGCGTCATGTTAAACGTTTCAGTGGCTGTAAGTCAAACCCAAGTCGTGCCACAAGTATTGAAGAAAGACGAGAAGCAGAGGTATCTATTATTAAAATGGCTCAAATGGAAGCATTCAGCGTTGAAATTGAAAGTTTAAAGAGGAACCATGAAGTACAACCAAGAAGTGTGCCATCAAGGGGTGGTTTCTCAAATGACACTCAAGATCTTGTCAAGGCCTTGGCTGAGGCCATAGCAGCAAATAGGCTGCCGGTTCCAGAACCAACCATCTTCTGTGGCGACCCACTGCAGTTCAATCACTGGAAGTTATCCTTTCAAATTTTAATTGAGAGGAAGAATATCCCTGAATTTTGGTCAAGATGGAGAAAGGAATATCTCCTCAATCTTCGACAAAGACAGCGATGGCAAAGGGATAAGCCTAATACAAGAGTCAATGATCTAGTCATCCTCTGAGAAGATGATTCACCTCGAAATCAATAGAGATTGGCAAGGGTGGCTGAAGTTTATCCAAGCTCTGATGGAAGGGTTCGAAAGGTTAAGTTATTGATGAGCGATTCAACTTTGGATCATTTAGGAAGGCGCACTTCTAAACCCGTGTATCTTGACAGACCGGTTCAAAGGATTGTCGTGCTGCTTGAGGCTCAATAATGCTGTACTTTGCACAGTTTGCCATATAGGGTTATAATAGTTTGAACCATTTATGATTTTTTTGAGTGAAATCAGTTATGATTTGGTGGGAGTGTAACTGTTTAGATTTTGTTTTGTTTATCTTTGTTCAAGTTTTGTTTTTTGGTGATTTATTTTCGTTTTGATAAGTTTGTTTTACCTTTTGTCTTTCTCATGATTGGGTTTAGTTTCGTAGGAAGTGAGGTCATGGGGGTCAGGGGTCACACACACCTTTATTATGGTAGCATACATTGCACCTGACTAGACCTGAGACGCCGGCTCGCGGTCATGGTAGTATACCGCTGAGCCCAAGCTGATGAGTGTGATTACGTTTACCTTGCCTCATTTCCCCTCTCAATCGTTATGCAGCCAACGAGGTATGTTTGTCTCTTTATGATGCTTTATTTCTTTGATTTCTTTGGGTTTGAATGTTTGGTTTGATTGTCTGTTGATTGTGTTTTTACTGCTTTTAACCAGTTCGACGTTGGATTACAATGAATTAAAGAGAGAAATAAATCCATCAGTAAATTAAGAACTTTGGCCTAGCGTGTTTCCTGGAAAGGAGTGGAGGGGAGTGATAGTGACAGTACCCCGCCTATAAGGGCCGGATCCCTGACGGCCCAAAGTCAACCAAAAAAGTCCACAAGAGGTCGCCAAATCGTGGCAATGGCTGCCACGTTGTGACATGTAGATACTAAGGGCCTGATTTACTAATATGCGAGCGCTTCTTAATCTCCGTTCGCAAATTAACGCACAGTGTTTTTGCGCATTTTACTTGGTATTTATCAAGCCAGATCTGCGCTGGGCAAACTGGGCAAAACTACTCCGCCCTATATAGGGCCTGATTTACTAACATTGCGACAACTGCTTAAACTGCGTTCGCACATTAACGCACAGTGTTTTTCCGCATTTTCCGTGGTATTTATTTAGGAAGAGAAAATGAAGCTTCAGCGAATTGGAGATAGATATATTGGTTCACGTTCGCTCACTGAACCTGATTCAATGTGCTGCTATATTGTTGTTCTGCCCGCCATCAGCTACAGCAAGATGTTTAAAAGAACACGATTATAAAGAATATGCTATTGGTGGCATTGATGCATAAACTGTCTATTATAACAATATAGATGTGTACATGGCGAGATTAATTATTTCTACAAGGGACATGGGTTCACTACAATATATATGGACGTGGGTGCAATCAATGGTTCATATTACGTTCGGAAAGTTTGCGATTTAAACAAAAGTCCTGTTTGATGTCTATAATTTCAGCTGTGGCAGTGGGGAAATGTATTTACCAGTGCGCCATAGCAATGCTTCGAGTACCTGTGTGAATATTTGTGAAGGCTGAGATATATCAACTGCTGATACTATAACTGTTTGAAATTATCCGGTGCCAATATTTGCAATGTTTACCAACTGATTGAATGGAATGTGATCTCCGGTTGGAGGGTTAGATGTCGTCTCTGATCTGGTCCAGTAATTGAAGTATTGCGTGGCTGGTTAACCTGTACCGTCTAATGATTTCTGGTTCGCTTAATTGAAAAAGTGTTATACGAGTTGAAAAAATTATTTCTGTGCACTGCCTCTGTCTATGTCTTCGCCTTGCTCTTATTACTGCTGCCATATCAACATATTCAGACTCAGTGGAAATGCGCTTCCTTGTTAAGACATGCTTTTATGAGGCTGAGAATTATCCTGCAAATTGGAGACGTGCGCTCGACAGGCAGTTTAGTAAATACCACGCATGACATCATTAGGCGCACTTACCTTGTCTCCTCCCATGTAAATTGCGCCTCATACGCCTACGTTACCATCCACCTCCACGTTACCTCCCCTGTTCACACCCACAGGCGTTAATATGCGCTGCGGCCCCTTAGTAAATACCGTTTTATGTTTACGACCGCTATTTTACGCCAGAAATGGGCGCAATCCTGTTAGTAAATCAGGCCCTAAGTATATTTATTCAACAACAATTGTTGGTCTCAGCGCGAAGATGAGAGAAAAGCAATTTCACAAACATTGCACAGGGTTTATATACATTAAGATTTATCTAACTCTGACGCCACAATTATATCACATGTCAGCAGAAATAGACACACATAAACTAAGCTCTCTCTGTAGCATCCCGGCTGTGCTTTCTGTCACGAATACATGTCAGTTAGAGACAGCAGGACAGGCACAGTTCAGCTCTCTGCCACGCATACATCTCAGTTAGAGATAGCAGGACAGGTACAGTTCTGTCACACATACATGTCGATGAGAGATAGCAGGACAGGTACAGTTCTGTCACACATACATGTCAGTGAGAGATAGCAGGACAGGCAAAGTTCTGCCACGCATACATCTGAGTGAGAGATACCAGGACAGGCACAGTTCGGCCCTTCGTATGACCTCTAACCTCATCCAAACATGGACAGAAGGTTTCTTGCCTTACCAACTTAGCTTGTTGTCGTTTTCTCTGCTGTACACTTCCACTTTAGGAATGTTTGTTTTTATATTATTTGTGTATTGTCTGGGATCCAGGCCTAATATGCTTGTTTTAAAGGCACCCAGTGCATCTTTCGAGGCTTAAAAATAAACATTAAATTTCTAGTCTTTTTTAAACGTAGTAAGTTTCAATAACTCCATACCATTACATATCGACATTCAAGGAGCAAAGATGAGACGTCGGGTGTGTGGTGAGAACTGATAACTGACAACAACAATCGCCGCCATTTTCTTTATTTATTGGTGCCGCAATAAATAAAGCAAGATTCCAGTCAATGGAAAAATTGTAATTGTTGTTTACAATTTTCTATCAGTTCTCACCACACAAGGACGTGTCATCTTTGCTCCTTGAATGTCGATATGTAATGGTATGGAGTTATTGAGACTTACTTTGTGTAAAAAAGACTAGAAATTGAATGTTTATTTTTCATTGAATGTTTATATAAAGTTGCACTGGGTGCCTTTAAGATTCATCCTGGTATGTGCTTCTCTGTCTGATTGACAGCCTCTGTAATAGAATAATAGTGGACATCCAAGGACATGCTTTGAGAAGGATATTGGCAAGAGACTGACCAACACCTCTACTCCTCACTGCCTGATGTCCAGAAACTTAGAATAATCATTTGGCTTAACTAAGGGACTCTATGGTTACTGTATGTAGTTCTGTTTTCAACTGTAACTTAACTAGGGCTGAACGATTTGGGAAAATAATCTAATTGCGACTTTTCCCAAAAATATTGCGATTGCAATTTGATCAATGCGATTTAAAAAAAAAAATCTTTCCAACAAAACGTACTGAATTATTTAAATATGACCGACACAATATTAGATACATTTAGTGTAAAATATTCTTTCCCACATTTTAGATTTTTATTTAACTGCTCATTACAGAAACAAATCGGTGGCTTTGCCACTCTGCATTTAGGTAATTTAAACAAAGTCAAGTATAAACACAAGGCATGCACTTTTTAAAGTGGCCTTATGCAGTATTGTACTTCAGGGTTAGGGTTAGGATAAGCAGTTTTACCTTAAAATAACAGCTTTGAAAAAATGTGGGCACTACAATGACTTTTAATATGGAGAATCGCCTCCAATGCCATACCAGGGTCCGTAGGCAAATGACTGTGTTATGTAGGTGTGCCTGAAGCCGCCTGTTTTTTTACTGTCTGCCGAACTAGTAAGTAGCTTAATTGCCATCTTGTGTTGCACTTGCTTGATGTTTGACTGTGTTAGGACAGTTGTTGACTAACTAGTTTGTCATAGTGTCAAAGTAAGCACATTTCAAGAGATTTCGCTAGTTTGAGCCACTAGCATCTCGTTAGTGATTAGCAATTGATCCGTTATCCTGCTTTAATCAGGATATTTTTGCTGCGCAAAATTTTCCATCTTAAAAAAAAAACACCACGTTGTAATCGCGGACGTTGCGGTTAGAAAATCGAGTTTTACCATATGCAAATATGCAAAAACCATATTTATACATGGCTTTTTGTCTTGATTTTTGCTGTGGCTTTGTCCTGGTTTCTGGTTTATAGTTTTCTGATTTCAAGTTCGCGACTCTACAGTCTCCTACTCTCTCCATTCTCCTGTGACAGTCTTTCACAAAGTTTTTGTGAATTCCTAGCCTCTTGTTTTGTTTAGTCTTTGCTGTCTTGTTCACCTTGCTGTTTTTGCCCTCTGTTTTTGATACGATACTTCTGAGCTTTGACTTTTAGGTTTTTGTCATAATCCTCTGTGTTTTTGGATTATCCCTTTTTGAGAGTTATTAAAAAGATTGGCCCTCATTCTCGATCATTTTCTGTAATTCTTCAGAAATGTTTCTTACACGACTTTGCAAAAACAACGTAAGGGAAACGCTTCCGCTGCATTCCCGCACGCTTGAAAATGCGTTCATAAGCAGCCAAAGTCTTCTCAGCTGTGTTCCCTCGGATTAGTTTCTTAAATTGATGCGCGTTCTCATGAAAGTGGATTTGCATACATACACGCCCCGCCAGCTCCTTATTAGGGCACTCAGCCATAGCCACGTTTGCTGTCGGAATCTCCCGAATCCAAACGAAAGCAACTCGTAACAGGCGTTCATTAATAAGGTGGAGATCTTTTCTTACGCTGAACTTCCGAATTCCATAAAACAATAAATAATTTTTTTTAATCGAAAAATAGCCACCATAAGTGTGAAAACAGGTCATGAGTAGGAGTTTAACTTGCAGTCAGTGCTGTCATTCAAAATAACCATCATAAGTGTGAAGACTGGTCATGAGTAGGAGTTTATATTGCAGTCAGTGCATGTACTTGTTTTTAGAGATTGGGTTTAGTGTTTATTTATTTATTCACTTACATTTGCAGTGTTCGTGTACATTTACATTTACATTCAGTCATTTAGCAGACGCCTTTGTCCAAAGTGACGTAACAGGGAGAGAACAGTCAAGCTACGAGCAATAGAGACCTAGTGTAACAATAAATACTACCTCGTAAAATCATGACTGTAAATGTGAAACGTAATTGTTAAGGATGCAAATATTCTCCTATTTATTATTAATATTATAATTATTTTAATCCGAGGATGTCTGGAAAGTTTATGTGAACGCAATCACCAACCATTTCACACAAATTCAGCCATTCAGCCTTTTAACACAGACAGATTTTTGGCAATTGGGTCATTCTTTGCACAGTGAGTTCGGCACTGAACCGGAAATCCAGCGGCCTGAGTTCTACCCCGGATTCCGGCCCTTACAAATTGTAACTCGAACAACACTTGGGAGTCCTGTCCTTTATTCAGAGATAGTTTGCATTCATTTTCAGTTTTTATGAGCTCAGTTAAAAAACACAACGCAATATTTGTGTGGCGTATGGATAGTCAACAAACTGTGAACTAAGGTGGAAACGGACAAAGACAATTACAGTAGGAATATATGAACACTGGAAAAAAAACATCACATGACCATGAATTCTCGGGTGCATAAAGGGGTGATGTCATAGATTACAGATATAAAGTGGCTGTTTTTTTTTCTCTGCTCCACTACTATCAGGCCTTCTGGTTTGCTGAAGACATATGACTGCATGAACGGACAAATTCCCTCTTCATTACTTCATTCATTCACAATTACAAAATTCTAAATAAACTTACCCACAATAAATGATACTGAATAATATAGTGGCATTGTCAAGCTAAAAAGGCACCGGATGCCTAAAAGAGCCCGGGTGATGTAATGTTAACTTTCGAACGACTCTTGAGTGACAGTTGCTATGCCAACGCCAATACGTCACCCTAACGCGATTTACTTCAGAGCATCTTGCATTGTACTTTGCTACCTGAGACCAGCGTGCTTGTATTTGACCTACAATAAACCAACCAAAACAACCATGTGCTTGATGTTTGACTTTGGTAGGAAAGTGGTTGATTAGCTAGTTGGTTATAGTATCAAAGTAAGCACATTTCATTAGCTAGCTCGTGCTAGTGTAACGAGCTATCTTGTTAGCTTGAAGCTATTCATCTGTTGTTGTGCTTAAATTAAGAAAGTCCTTAATTTGTTGTGATTTTAAGACATATCTGACGGCACCCACAATTAAATTTGAACAAAACAGGGCATTGTTTGCACAACATTTTACTAAAGAACAACGGGGGCTTGCTAGCTTTGACATGCTAGCGGACATTGCTAACTTACAGGTTACCAGCAGGCAGGTGTAGCTAAAACTTTTTATTCGCTTAGTATTGTGCCTAAACGGATACTATGTACCCCGACACTTTTTGGCTATCAGTCAAAGAGTCTCAAGAGTAGTTCGAAAGCCATCAGCTACGTTTTAGTCGCTTAATATTGTCGCACAAAAGGAGGAATTGCTATTAGCAATATAGATGCTAGCGCGCGAAACCTGTTGATGTGTGCTTACTTACAAAAGACCGGCAGCCAATATTAAGCGTGTAAAAAGTACCTGATGGCTTTCGAACAACTCTTGAGACTCTCTGACTGATAGCTAAAAAGTGTCCGGGTGCGTAGTGTCCGTTAAGGCACAATATTAAGCGACTAAAAAGGAGCTGATGGCTTTCGAACGACTCTGAGACTTAAAGCTAATAAGCGCACGGCCTACGTGGTGAACGGATTACGTAATGCTAACGTTGGCATAGAAACTGTCACTCAAGAGGCGTTCGAAAGTCAACATTACGTCACCCGGGCTCTTTTTGGCATCCGGTGCCTTTTTAGCTTGACAGCATCAATGCCCAGATAAGACCCTTATTTGGGCTGTAGACAGCTTCCGCCACCCCGAGAATGAATCCACCTCCAACCCAGGTAGCTATGAGAAACATACACACACACTTTAGTGAGGCACATAAATACACCACTAGTAATTCAACATTAAATTACAAAGAGTTAGAGAATGTAATGTTTGGTGAAACACCTCCTGTACAATTTTGCATGCAAATTGAGATATTCAGGAAAATCTATACTGCTGCTGGCACAGCCACAAATACTCACCCGTCATAGTGAAAATCCCCACAGCCAGATTTACGGAGCGTCCCCCTAACAGATCCACTTCTGTGACTGTCCCAGTGGACCTTATTGCTTTTGATCTCCTGGCAGCCCATATTCCTGTGGCCAGGACAGCAACATAAAAACCTACAGTGGCTATCAAACCTGGAACGTTAAGGCCCATGATCTCTAGTAGATCTATGACTGCTGAATGAGAAAATTGGTAAAGAGCAAGAAATCCAGGGTCAAATTCTTTTAGTAGAGTAATTTTCCATTGAGGCTGCTGGTTATTTGCCAGGTTTAACAAACACACACATTTAAGCGTTGCCCATTTAAACACACACACAGGCAAAAGCCCCCCAACAACCACAGAAACACACTTACTCATATTGGTAATCCTGAAAGTGTCATAACTGCTCTCGTAGTGGTATGCAAATGTTTTTTCAAAAGTTCATGCTTTTTCTTTGAGTGACAATATAACCTGCTCCATTTACCTATCTATTCCTAAAGAAGAAGAAGAAAACGTTGACCTGTACAGTCTGTTAATTATCAATGAAAAACAAATGATGACTGCCAAGCAGCAGTGGCGGTAAGGGGAATGTTTGAAAAAGTGTTGCTAAAGTTTTTTTCTGGATTAATACAAAAATATAGCCCCAGAAATATCCATCTGTCATTCCAATCATGCACTAAAGCCCTCAGAAATAATATGATATCGTTGATCAAAAACACAATTATGTTTTGAAGCAGCAGATCTACTTAACATTACTTCACTGAATTCACTGAAGCAACTCTTAAAAGCTATGGATATAAGAAGCAATCAAAAAGTAAAGGGAGGAACGATACGATTGGATAGGCATCAACCATTCAACACAAAGGCAGATCAATTAAGATGAACACCTAGGGGGCGCCACACAAAGGGTAGTGTCCTCCACAGAAGTCAAAATAAAGATTATCCACAAATCAGGGTCATTAAATATATTAAACTATCAATTTGGAAATGTGTAGTTATTCATTTAATTATTTATTTAAATATAACCTTACCTTTTTAATAGCAAGGTTGAAGGTCATTGGAGTTCTGAATAGAAAAGTTTGGCAGCATTCATTCTTGTGTAACATTAGATAGACCAGTGTATATAATCAAAGTATTTATTTACACACTGATAAGAAATAGCACACACAAAATGTAATCTAGCTAAATGTAACTATCTAATTAATTGAGGTAGTGTGTGTATGTGTAAGAGAGAAGGAGTGTGTGTGTGATCATGTGGGCTCGGGGTTGCGCTTTAAGGTGTGTTTTTAAAAGGACACATTTTTAAAAGGAATCTTAAACAATTAAGGCTATCATAACGCCTTGCCATACCCTTTGGATAACATTAGATCAGGCAGTGACCTAAAGTACTGCTCCAAATTATGCAAGATGTCACAGCCCGGCCTGGTTCACGCCCTCTGTAGTCTGTGATCTGGAGTATCAGTGCTGTTCCAGGTGCTCTGTGCCAGGTTTTCCCTCTGCCCTGTCTTCTGACTGACAAGTGAGGCACCCTATCACTGGTGCCTGCTCTACCACACCTGACTCCACTCTCCTCGTTTGACACAGCTTTAAAAGCACACCAGGACTGACGTTCAGTGTCAGATTGTCGCGTAATTTTCCTGGGCCTTGTTGGAGAGACTACTACCGGATTCTATCGACTAAGCCTGTTCTCGACCCATGCCTGTTTTTGGACTCTGTTTATTGCCTTGTGTTTTTGGAGACTTTTGCCCATCTGCCAATCTGTTGCCAACCTCTTTCTGTATTACCACGTGAGTCAAGCCAAGTCCCTTTTTGTACCGCTGCCTGTGTTTTTGCCTACCTGTGTACCAACCTCTCTGCCTGTTTTTGACAACTGGATTTTGCCTGAACCTTACCTGTACCTCTGCTGTGAAGTTTGGATTTTTGAGTTCCCTTTTGACTTTTCTGTTGCCAACTTGCCTGACTGCTTCTCCTAATTAAATAACTCCTCTAACGTTCCTTTGTCTGCTATTGAGTTCACTTCTTTTACCTGGCCTCACCGGCCCTGACACAAGACCTATTTGGAGAAGTAATGGATCTCAACTCTACTGAGCTGTTGTGGGGAAAGCTTTACTGAATGGTATGAAATAAATACCCATACAGCAGTGGTGGTCCGTCAGGGCCTTCAAGGCCTTCTCTGCTGGCCTAAACATCAGAAAATAAATGTAATAAAATCAATTAAATTTTAATATTTTCTTTTCATAAATATGAATTAAATTATTCCCCATAGTCCATTGTCTTCATTTCATAGCTTCCAGCGTTGTTAATTTATGTTAGAGCTTTCATCCAATCATATCTCAGCTATCATGTGTTGCCACGCTCCAAGAAATCTTCCCCAAGAACAGAAATCTTCCCTGAGGCCTTCGGAATTCACATTGAAGGCCCGTGTACATCTGATTGGTTTTCACAACTGGCTGTTTCAGTTAATTTAAGTTGAATGAACTGAAACAGACAGTTGTGACAACCAAATCAGATTTCGAGTTGGCGACATTGGGCCTTCTAGAAGGCCCGGAAGATTTCTTTCCTCGCGTTGAACGTGACACGTAAACGTCCTTTGATTGGATACTGAGGCAGACCGGTGCAGTGCTTCAGTGCTCAGTTTAGCTGGCTAATGCGAAAACGACGTACATCGGTTTCAATGCTTATTATGCTAGTTGTTTCAATTGGTAAGACTAAATATAATTACATTAACCAACTCAAATAAACTAGTGTACACCAACTTGATAATTCCAGTTTTTGATACAATTACAACGCCATTTTCAAGACGGAACTTTCAAGAAAAACTGGATATCGTGAGGATGGGAAGTTTAATGAAACTGCTTTGCAGGTGGGACAATGCGATGTTTAGTGGACAAACTTGTTAAAGCTCACATAGGCTACTTTCGGTGGACTTAATAAACTTTGTAGACTAATCTCTGAAAATCGCCTTTTATTTTTAAGTTGTGACAGTAATGTCCAAGCGATCATATAACAGAGTTTACTACTCTTAATGTATTGTTAATACGGGTGTATTGATTTTAAATGCTCCGGAAATATTAATAAAGTCTGTTGTACTCGACTATGTTAAGGTGATGCAATGCTCACTTATACTGCCTTCCTGTATAAATATAATGGTTCGAGAGCCATGGCGTCGTAATGATGGTATTAGGAGGTGGATTCACTCAGTTTAACATCGTGTAGGACATCGCTGAAGGCCTAGTATGGCATACAGCCAATCCCTCGTAGGAGGTATATCAGACGGCACAACGTGAATTTTCTACAGATTACCTCAAAACTGGAATGCCAATGATCTGCAAGGCTGCAATTGCTGCAAATGGAGGATTCTTTGATGAAAGAAGTTTTCACACATTATTTTGCTCTATTGTGTATATGTTTATTGATTAATTGATAAATACTGAGTGTTTTAGCTATATAATCAATGTACCCACATACAAACAGTAGGCATAAGTAATATACAGTAACCTATTAAATCATTAACATTTTCTTGTGCTGTTCATTTTTATGGTCACGTCCACATTTTTCAGCACATTTTAAATAAAAAATAAATGAAAACATTTGAATGTTACATTTTCAAATCAGCATTCATTTATTAAACGAATAAATGAACTAAACAAACTATTACTGTAATCATAGTTTTAACAATAATTTCCTCAGTTTGGTCAAACTGAACATGAGCATTAGACCTTATCTCTTGACAGAATCTGACAAGGTTTAGAGAACATTCTGCACATCACTGAGGGAATTCTCCTCCTCAGAACCCCTTCCGGCCCCGAGGGCAACTCCTAGTTTCTCCCAAAAGACCCGGGGGTCCTGTTTCGCTTTGGGCCAGCTGAGGTATGTGCACTTCTTCACGAGGCTCCTCATCCTGTAGTATGGGGACAGCCGATAGGTTGGAATGTCCTCCAGGAACACCAGGATCAGAACATCCTTTTTCTCATCGAACAGACGGAAGCTGGCCACCTGCACTTCCCTGGAGCACCACTCACTCTCCAAGTAGTGTTGGCTGATTACGCAGATAGTCTTGCGGCTACCATAGATGCCATCCACGATATTGTCCACGATGGGCTTTCCTGGTTGGAAGTCCCGGTGGTGCAGACATATTCTCCATCCCTGTTCCCCCTCCAGTTTGGGAAGCAATTCACTAGTTACCCACAGTTCATCATGTGTGTTGTAGGAAACAAAAGCATCATACTGGAAACCACATGACTTGCTTGACCCCTGCCTTTTATAGTCATAGAGAAATGCCAACAAGAGATAATAGGCATAAATGATTTGCCTGTGTAGAAAGTGATAGATGAGAGAGATGAACAAAGTCAGAAGCACAAGTAAAGTGCTGGATATGTAAAAATAAAACGCTGTATTTTGTGAGTTACAAGACTGTACATCTAGTTTTAGAAGATTAGTTTCTATCAAATTGGGAGGACTATTACATTCATATTTATTAGCTGCAAGTACTTGTGTAAAGTTACCCTCCTCCACCCATTTGATGAACCAAGCGTTACTGCAGTCACAGGTAAAGGTGTTTCCTTGCATATCGAGTAGCCTTAATCCAGGGAGGGACTGGATAATTGAGTGATTGATAGATGCAAGTTGGTTATTGCTGACCTGCAAATATAAGAGCTGGTGTAATTTTGCTTGCACAAGAAAATCTAAAGTTTTCAGGTGGGTTTCTTTTAAATAGAGCTTATAGAGTTTTCGCAGGGGCAGGAATATATCAGGAGAAAGAGCTGTGAGGTAATTTCCACTCAAGCCTAGAAGGGTGATCTGGGTGTTATCCTTGAAAAAGTCTACATGTAAAGACTTAACCCCAAGATTCTGAGCCCAGAAACTATTTAAATGTGTCAAATTCCATAAAAAATTTGAGGGCAAAAAAGACTGAATTTCATGATGAGGCTGAGAGAAAACTGTAAGCACTTGAAGAGATTTTAAAGGAGCAAAAGGAGCTTTTCTAAACATGTCTTTTCTCAATATGTGATTTTTCTGTAAACTCAGTTGTGATAGATTTGAAAGTCCTGAAAAAACATCTGGTGTGAGTGATTCATCTGTAATTTTGTTAGACTGCAATTCTAGTACTCTCAAGCTACTTAATGCATCAAAAGTCCCGCCATCAATTACTTTTATTTTATTGCCATTTAAACGCAAAGTAGTGAGTGATTTCAAACCACTGAAGTCATCAGAGTTAAGAGAATATAAGGTGTTATAATCTAGTTCTAGACGTTCCAACTTTGCAGGACCATTTTTGAAAGCTCCTCTTAAAGAACTAATTTGGTTTGTTCCTAAATATAGTTCTTTTAGATTTATCAGGTCTTTAAAAACACAGTCCTTCACCATATTAATTTGGTTTCCAAACAGTTTAAGAGTTTTGAGACGGTTAAGATTTCTAAAGGTGGAACAATCCAATTTTTCAATTTGATTGAATACAAAGTTTAACGTTTCCAACATGGATAGATTTTGTATCGTATTTGGAATGTATGAAAAATTATTATAGCCCAGTTGTAAAGAAGAAAGATTCTTTAGTGATGCAAAGCCATTTTCCAGATTGGAAAGACTATTATCGTTTAGATTCAATACCTTAACTTGAAAGCATTTCTCTAGCCCTGTTTCTTTTAAGTTTCTGATACTGTTCAATCTCAAAGTAAGCTCTGTGAGTGTTGGAATCAGACAAGTGCTACTTATGAGGGATTTCGCACAGTGCACACTACTCAGTGTTAGATGGGCCAGTGACTTATTAAATGCTTGCAGTATGACATTGAATTCCACTGCTGAGACATTGACACCAGCCATTTCAAGCCTCTTTACATTCTTAAAGAAATCTGTGTTCAGAACTTCCCATTTTAATCCACCATTTGAAAAACAGAATGACAGATCGACTGCCTCAAGGTGGGGGAAAATATCTGCACTAATCCTGAAAATGTTTATAGGATTTTGAGCTAAATTCAACACTTGAAGTCTGAGGGGTACATTTGAAATATCAGTCGACTGAAAAATTGAAATGTTGTTATGTGCGATATGGAGTGTGTTCAGTGTTTGTATCCTGAAAACAGGTTGTATTGATTGCACGTCTCTTAGCTTATTGCCAGACAGTTTCACACCCTCAAGGTGATTGAAGACAGAAAATGATGAATTTTCAATTGTCGAAATTAAGTTCTTCTCCAGGAGGAGCACTTTTAGATTGGTCAGGCCGTGGAAGAATTCATTTGTTATTACGGTCAAACGGTTTTCACTCAGGCCTAATTCTGTTAAGGAAATCAAGTCTCTGAATGCTCCTTTCTCCACACAAGAGATTACGTTGTGAGAGATATTTAGGATTCCTAAATGTGTAAGATTTTGGAAATCCCCGCTCTTTATCATTGAGATGTCATTGTGGTAGATGTCTATATCAGTTACGTCGAGTGGAAGTTTTTGTGGCACCTGCTTTAGATTTTTTTTGTAGCAGAAAAACTTTACATGACCTCTGAATTCCTCATGTACCATGCATTCCCCATATGTGAATCCAGTCACGTGACTAACACAGATCACAGTGTAGAGAGTAATGCAGAGAGGAGCAGTGAACCATCTGTGCACAGTGGTATCCATGGTGATGGCCTTTATCTTCAGTCCTCTTGTTGGGGTTGAAAGCCTCAATCAGATCAGAATACTTTCATCCTGTGGCACTATATGACTGTGCCAGTGTGTTAACTAGATCCAGGCAGCGATCAATCTAGTGAGTCTGTAATGGAAATGAAAAGTATTATTAAATAATAAACATTATTATATAGATATTAGGAAATAATACATATTAAGTTAATATTCCTTTATTAAATCAGAATTAAATACATTACATTTGTAACAAAATAATCTCATTCAAACCGGAGTTGAAAATGGTTAAGTTTCTGAAAAGAAGCTACAAACAGTCACCAACAAAGCAAGCTTTGACCCATTTAATTTAAAAACTTTATACATTTAGCTTAGTCTTTCCATCGGACTTGATAACAATGTTAGTAATAATAACTAGTAATGCTGAGAATGAATTCTCTGCAACTGAATTTGAATGGATCATCTAACCAGAATAATATTCCTACTATATTCCATCAAGCGCTGAGCTAAGACATCTGAGATCTTTAGACTACTCTGCTAGAAAGCAGAAGCCGCAATGAAACCAGTTGTGTGATTCTGAGCAATAGAAATGTTTAATGGTCCTTCAAACTTGATAAAAAATGTCAGGCAAATATTCAAATACTGTTCAATGATAACAAATTAACTGATGGCTAACCCTTGACTGCTTGATAATGGATGTTGCTAAGGCAGTGGTTCTCAAACTTTTTTTTGTCATTCCCCACTTTGAACAAGGGGGCCTTTTCAAGCCCCACCTGTTACTCCTCGCTCCAATAAAATGGTAGGCCAAGCCACATTTATTGAAATAAAGATAAGTTTTAAATTTTAATCATCGACAAATAACATCAGTTCAAAAAATACAGGAAATCAATAACAAATAACATCAGTTAAGGAAAGGAGAAAATAAATGTGCAATGGTATCAATCCTTGCCTCAAATGGGCTGATATCAAAAAAAAAAAAGGCCTACTTTGCAATTTAGTTTCTTAGTCAATCTTAAAATCTCCCTGGTACTTGGCTTTGGATAAAGGCATCTGCTAAATGACTAAATGTAATGTAACGTAAAATTGTCAAACTTATTGAAATTTTCCATTTTCTTTAAGGTTGATTTTTTTTTGGTGGATCAGCTGTCACTACACAACTTCACTTTCATGCTCCTTTTTTTATAGTCCTGCTGCAATTAGTACCCCGACGTCAATCAAAATTTTTGCACTAGGTTCCAGGTCACATTTTCATCCCGGACCCCCTTCTGATGTCATTAGAGCCTTTTATAATTGTGCGGCTCCTATATTGTATATAAAGGAGCAACACGTAGGCTAAAGGGTAGAAGTGGTAGAGCAGAGACAGAGCGAGCAAGCAAGAGAGAGAGAATGGTGACGCACACGGATAGATCTGAGGGAGTGACCATAGCAGGGGCGGCGCCAGGGGGACGCTAGGGTGTGCTATAGCTCCCCCTGGATTTGCACTTCCAAAAACAATAAGGACTTCCTTGACCAAATGTATCCATTCAACAGGTTTCTACAAAGGGAGGGAAATTGGAACCAAAGAAAATCGCAGTCGTGATGGTGGACTTTTCATAGGTTTCACAGTGAAAATTATGTTTTATGTGATGACTTATTTTGCTTTTGTAGGCCAATACTTTCAAGATCAGTCAATACATATCGTTGGTTTTGACGTATGTTGCCCCCTTCTTTATGTTGTTACTGGACATATCATGTGTCCTGTTCAGCTGTGTTACATCATACAACTTTTGAGACGTGTGGATAATGAAAAAGTGGGATCATTTAATGTGGAGCCACATCATGTTTGCTTATGAAGGCTCCTGAATGTAACTTACTTCCATAGCGTTCCACCTGTAACTTGCTACGCTAGCTATGTAGAAAGAGGGGAAATATTACTGTTGGTTGCTGCCAATAGTGGACAAAAAGGCATTGCTGTATGAGTAAATCGGCTTACTTAATGTACCTACTGAATGGGTCGCCTTAATCATTATCCAAAAAATTGCCCCCCCTGAGAAATTTGGAAGATTCATTGAGAAACGAGAGTAACGTAAAAGAAGAAGAAATGCCAGGGGTATCTGATGTGGAGGTTAAGTTTAATTTCTGCCTGACATAGTAGTTGTGACCTGGTGGTCAACTGGCGCCCAACTTTAACCCCCATTGAAGTAAGTGAAATATTTGGGAGTACGGAATCTCGGATAACATGCGTCTATATGCGCATCTGTTGGAAGCAGCCTAATGATAATAATTCAATTAATTTGTATATCGCTTTTCATGGACCCCAAAGACGCTTTTGAGAGCAAATTATGTAAACAGATGACAGACGATATGGTGGGGAGGTGTTGTAGTAGAGAACCATGTGACACATAGGCTATCATCACCATCATTTCATAGCACCCTCAGTAAAATGCTGAGCTCCCCTACAGCACCTGCAGAAAAAAATATCTGGCACCGCACCTTGACCAGTCTCATTTCCACAAACTTGGAGGCAAAAACATAGAGAACACTTCCCTTATTCAATCCATACACACATTCTGTCACATTCATGGGTCTTATAATTTTGCTTGTATCACAAAACACCTTGTATGGTGAATTTGAAGAGTGTTCTCCTTCCATTTATTCAGGAAGTGCACCATGAAAGACCATGAGGGGTATGTTGCTGTAACATTGAACTCTGTGCAACCAGTGTGGAGAATATATCCTCTGGCCAAATCAAGTTTCATTCATTTGCTTATTAACTGCAGACGGAAGGGAAAGGGAGATAACCCTGGAGTTTAGAATATAGAACACTGGAGCAGTAAACAAAAGTATCCACTGTAATCTCCGACTAGCAGGAAAGGTTAACAACAGGCTAATTAAAACAATATTTCTTTGTTTACGTGTGGTTGTTTAGTGCGATGGGGGTGTATGATCGTTATTGTCTATAAAAGAAGGCATTGCAACGGGGGAAAAAACGTTCATCAGGTCCATTGGCGTCCCACCTGTCAGATCTCAGGGCCCCACACTTTGAGAAACACGGTGCTAAGGATACCATATAAAACTATTTATTATATCTGATACACCTTTAAATTCATATTTTTCAATAGAAAGAATAATAAATAATCTCTTATACTGTATAAGCACATTCACTTTCTACTCTCCAAAATCTGTTCCACAAAATACAAATCCATGCATCTTTTCCTCAGCATACACACTATGTAAATTTCATGTCTCAGCGTCAGTTCTCAGTTTAAAGGAAGCTAATTCATGCAACAAGTATTTTCTGTAATCCATGTCAAGGCTAGGCTAAAATGTAACATTACATAATTAAATTACAAAGTAAATGTTATTGTAAAAAATACAGTTACTGTAATCATTTGCAGTTACTGAGAAGAAAATATGTACTTAAATTAAAGTTACTAATCAAAATCAATCAAATGTAAGAGGTTACAGTACTTTGATGTAGTAATAATCAAAACTGTTACATTTTTAACTAGTAATCTGTAACCTACAACATTTCAAAAATAACCTTCTTAACCCTGGCTGAAATACATTTTGGTTTGTTTGATTTTTGTTTAGTTCTTTGATGATGGAAGCTATAACTTCCCTTTTGTACCCATCATATTCAGCTTTGTGTTTTCCAGCACAAATTCACAACATGAATGTTCTTTTGTTATGGCTGTTTTTCATCCCTTTTTCCCATTGAAATGAATGGTCAAATATTTGCCTATTGTGACATTTACCACTCTGCCATGGTTACATGGTTCTTTGGCCTGAGCTATCCAGGGGGTAAGGCGTCTAATCATTTTATCTTAAAGGCACCCAGTGCAACTTTATAGGCTTGAGACTCAAAAAATGCTTAGAATGTTTATTTTTAAGCCTCGAAAGTTGCACTGGGTGCCTTTAAAATTAGTCAGACGTTATTTTTGTGAAACTTGCATTAGACTAATCTGTGAACAAAATGAACACTACAAACTACCTTTGTGAAACAGGCCCATTTAAGACATGAATAGTAAATACTTGTTGTTGTTACATTGAGTATACAGCCGCGGAAAAAATTAAGAGACCACTTCAAAATTATCAGTTTCTCTGGTTTTACTATTTATTGGTATGTGTTAAAGTAAAATGTACATTTTAGTTGTATTCTATAACCTACTGGCAACATTCCTACCAAATTTCAAATAAAAATATTGTCATTTAGATCATTTATTTGCAGAAAAATGACAATTGGTCAAAATAGCAAAAAAGATGCAGTGTCTTCAGATCTCGATTAATGCAAAGAAAACAAGCTCATATTCATTTTTAAACTACACAATACTAATGCTTTAACTTAGGAAGAGTTCAGAAATCAATATTTGGTGGAATAACCTTGATTTAAAATCACAACTTTCATGTGTCTTGGCATGCTCTCCACCAGTCTTTCACATTGCCGTTGGGTGACTTTATGCTACTCCTGGCGCAAGAATTCAAGCAGCTCGGCTTCTTTTCATGGCTTGTGACCATCCATCTTCCTCTTGATCACATTTCAGAGTTTTTTTTATGGGATTCAGGTCTCGAAATTGGGCTGGCCATGACAGGGTCCTGATCTGGTGATACTCCATCCACACCTTTACTGGCCTGGCTGTGTGGCATGGAGCATTGCCCTGCTGGAAAAAACACTTCTCAGAGTTGGGGAACATTGTCAGAGCAAAAGGAAGCAAGTTTTTCTTCCGGGACAACGTTGTACTTTGCCTGGCTGAGGTTTGTAAAAGACCATAAGGATTGAACCAAAGCGGACTGGAGGGTCTCCTAGTTCGTCTTCTCTGATGAGTCCAATTTTCAGCTTTGCCCAACACATGGTCGTCTGATGGTTAGACGGAGACCTGGAGAGGCCTACAAGCCACAGAGTCTTGCACCTACTGTGAAATTGGACTCATCAGAGAAGACGAACTAGGAGACCCTCCAGTCGGCTTTGGTTCAATCCTTATGGTCTTTTACAAACCTCAGCCAGGCAAAGTACAACGTTGTCCCGGAAGAAAAACTTGCTTCCTTTTGCTCTGACAATGTTCCCCAACTCTGAGAAGTGTTTTTTCCAGCAGGGCAATGCTCCATGCCACACAGCCAGGCCAGTAAAGGTGTGGATGGAGTATCACCAGATCAGGACCCTGTCATGGCCAGCCCAATTTTGAGACCTGAATCCCATAAAAAAAACTCTGAAATGTGATCAAGAGGAAGATGGATGGTCACAAGCCATGAAAAGAAGCCGAGCTGCTTGAATTCTTGCGCCAGGAGTAGCATAAAGTCACCCAACGGCAATGTGAAAGACTGGTGGAGAGCATGCCAAGACACATGAAAGTTGTGATTTTAAATCAAGGTTATTCCACCAAATATTGATTTCTGAACTCTTCCTAAGTTAAAGCATTAGTATTGTGTAGTTTAAAAATGAATATGAGCTTGTTTTCTTTGCATTATTCGAGATCTGAAGACACTGCATCTTTTTTGCTATTTTGACCAATTGTCATTTTTCTGCAAATAAATGATCTAAATGACAATATTTTTATTTGAAATTTGGTAGGAATGTTGCCAGTAGGTTATAGAATAAAACTAAAATGTACATTTTACTTTAACACATACCAATAAATAGTAAAACCAGAGAAACTGATAATTTTGAAGTGGTCTCTTAATTTTTTCCGCGGCTGTATATGTTACATTGATATGAGAATAATGTTTCAATGCTTACATACCATTGGTGCTTTTCAGGTCTATGTTGGAAATGTTTTCCTTGCAGGCAGTCTAAGGAATGATTAACCTCATTCTTCTGTGCTGGATGGAGATGTCTGAGACTCTCTCTCAATGAGCCATGAGTCTTCATATGTCTAAAAGGGTCTTTCATGATGCACTTCCTGAATAAATGGAAGCAGTACACTCTTTAAATTCACCATACAAGGTGTTTTGGAATACAAGCAAAAACATAAGACCCATGAACGTGACAGAATGTGTGAACTGCAGTTCATTCTTGCAGCTATTAATGTCTTGTTCCTCATTTGGGGTGGAACCAGAAAAGTGTGGCCTTTTTCTAATGTGGTTTTAACAGAACCCGTGTTTAAGACACGTTTTACTCTGTGACATTTCTCAGAATGTTTGTTTTTTTCTTGGCCCAGCATCCTGTTGCAGTCTGCGCAGACAGCCTCAAGCAAGTTGAAGCAAGTTAAAACTATGATCAACAGAAATTCCTAACAATGCTTTGCCTAAGCCAAAATAGTATGAGTCATACTTTTAGAGTGACAACTTCTGAAAGCATATTAACTTATTGATTGACTGAGTTATTGACTCATTGATTGATTTATACTAAAGCATTTAAATGATTCTGTTCATTTAAGAAATGTTCAATGTGACTGATTTTATGAATTTTCACAGAGCCCCTCTAATGTATCATAAGACGCCTTCCACCGCAAGAACTTTGTCTTTTGGTTTTCCATTGCAGGAACCAGACGTGCAGGTTGACACAGCCTATTCATTTTGCTCTTCAATCGGGACGTCAAGTCAGAGCACAACTAAATAACAATGTTTCTCCATTTGCAGCACCAACATTGGAGACATTTAATTTTCAGTTTAAATGAGCTCAGTTAAAAAACACAACGCAATATGTGTGTGACGTATGGATAGTCAACAAACTGTGAACAAAGGTGGAAACTGACAAAGACAATTACAGTAGAAATATATGAACACTGGAAAAAACCATCACATGACCATGAATTCTCGGGTGCATAAAGGGGGTGATGTAATAGATTGCAGATTAAAAGTGGCTGTTTTTATCTCTGCTCTACTACTATCAGGCCTTCTGGTTTGTTGAACATATATAACTGCATGAACTGACAAATCCCCTCTTCATGACTTTATTCATTCACAATTACAAATTTCAAAATAAACTTACCCACAATAAATGATACTGAATAATAGAGTGGCATCAGTGCCCAGATTAGACCCTTATTTGGGCTGTAGAAAGCTTCCGCCACTCAGAGAATGAACCCACCACCAACTCAGGTAGCTATGAGAAACACACACACATACACACACAGTTTAGTCAGTCACATAAAAACACCACTAGTAATCCAACATTAAATTACAAAGAGGTAAAGAATGTAATGTTTGGTGATACACCTCCTGTACAATTTTGCACGCAAATTGAGATATTCAGGAAAATCTATACTGCTGCTGGCACAACCACAAATACTCACCTGTCATAGTGAAAATCCCCACAGCCAGATTTACAGAGCGTCCCCCTAACAGAGCCACTTCTGTGACTGTCCCAGTGGACCTTATTGCTTTTGATCTCCTGGCAGCCCATATTCCTGTGGCCAGGACAGCAACATAAAAACCTACAGTGGCTATCAAACCTGGAACGTTAAGGCCCATGATCTCTAGTAGATCTATGACTGCTGAATGAGAAAATTGGTAAAGAGCAAGAAATCCAGGGTCAAATTCTTGTAGTAGAGTAATTTTCCATTGCGGCTGCCGGTTATTTGCCAGGTTTAACAAACACACACATTTAAGCGGTACCCATTTAAACACACACACACACACACGCCCCCCAACAACCACAAAAACACACTAACTCATATTGGTAATCCTGAAAGTGTCATAACTGCTCTCGTAGTGGTATGCAAATGTTTTTTCAAAAGTTCATGCTTTTTCTTTGAGTGACAATATAACCTGCTCCATTTTCCTATCTATTCATAAAGAAGAAGAAGAAAACGTTGACCTGTACAGTCTGTTAATTATAAATGAAAAACAAATGATGACTGCCAAGCAGCAGTGGCGGTGGGGGGAATGTTTGAAAAAGTGTTGCTCAAGTTTTTTTTCTGGATTAATACAAAAATAGCCCCAGATATATCCATCTGTCATTCCAATCATGCACTAAAGCCCTCAGAAATAATATGATATCGTTGATCATAAACCCAATCATGTTTTGAAGCAGCAGATCTACTTAACATTACTTCACTGAATTCACTGAAGCAACCCTTAAAAGCTATGGATATAAGAAGCTTTTTCAAAAAGAAAAAGGAGGAACGCAACAAGGTGTGGCGGTACCAAGGTAATGATTGGACTGTGTTGTCGACTACGCCACCTAGAGGAGTTAGGCCCCTCTTAGGAACTAAGTGAAACTACGGCAGACTGCAAGTCAGTAATGAACATGAACATGCAATCAGCACACAGGTTCGTGCAAGGACGAGGCAGAGACAGGAATCTATTACAAAATAAATTAATTTCTTTATTTAAAGACATACAACAGAGCAGGTGATAAAACCCAGAGACAAGTAAACAAGACGGGAGATAATGGAGTTTGGCTAGGGAAAAGAGCTCTGGTGGTCACTCACACATGAACATAAATCTGTGTGCATATGCAGGAGAGGGGACTTACCAGCGGTAACTACACACGGGGAACACAAACCCACATTCAAAACAATACACAAATGGAGACACTGGAGACCAACGGACGTCTCACCCCGTTGGACTGATTGGGCGGTAAAAGAAATGAAAAGAGCACACAATTCAAGCACTGCAAGACCATACACCCCCCAAATGGGCACTACAAGCGCCTTAAAGTAGAACACTGCACCACAACCATCTAGTGTTAGACTATGCGCCCAGGCACAGGGGTAAGTTCGCCAGTGAGGCTCCACAGAAAACAAACAGAAAAGTATACAGACAATGTAGACGTACAAACACTAACACAATCCAAATAACCACAGACACACACACAACGCACACGCATGCACCCTGCCACAGCACCCACGAGCACCTACACAAACGCGCGCACGCAGGTTACCACCTAGAGGACCTGGCCGCACGCACGCAGTGCAACGCCAACACTCAGAAAGTTGACATGAAATAAAAGGGAAAATCAAACGGAAACAAAACAGCAGCTGGTGATGGAAAACTAGCCTTAATTTATCGGTCGGCTGCCAACCTGCTGGATAACAAAGGTAAATATTAAAGTAAAGTAAATACAATTGGACTCCCGCAAGATAGAACTTTAAGAAAGGGACCTACCACAGCCAGGGACTAAGAGACTCCACTTGCAGCAGAAGGTAGTGCCACGACCGCCAAGCAGCCTAACGTGGACAATTAAGAATAAATGAATAAGTCACATTAAGAATAAGTCACAGTAAAATAGCTACGGTTAGCCAACAAGTAGCTACGTACCCGTAAAAACGGAGAACAGCCGCACAGCCTCGGGTTTGCAACAATGATGGTTGCCCACGACGGAAAAGTCACGAAAACACGCAAATCAATGATTCTGGAGCATACTCCAGCGATCGCACCCTTAGGCGAAAGGGGGAGTTTAGGATAACACTACAGGATGCATGGGATGTATAAGCTACAACGTTAGCCAGCCTACCTTCACTCCAGGTACCTAACAGCGCATCCACGGGCTACTACCCACCGGGACGAACATCCAACATCAACCGGACACCAAAAGACACAATCGGTCCTGACGCTTGCCTGGCTACCACCAGTGCAGTGCTTTTAAAGAAATCCTGCAACTAATTATTGAGAACAACAGCGTCGCATCAAGTGACGTTGTTCAGGTGTGCCGGCAGGCAGCTTTGGGCTTAAAGGTGTAGGCACCTTCATTCCAACCCACTACAATCAAAAGAAAAAGGAGGAACGCAACAAGGCACAGGCAAGAGGAGGTGGAGGAATAATTATCTCCTGCCTCTGACCATTTGGGTAACAGCAAAGTAACCAGTTTGGTTGATCTCCAGACAGCACTCTTTAAACTTTGGTTTACCAAACAAAGGCTGATGACTATTTCATCATACATGATGTATCTTAGCTTTTTGAATGCTGGTGGGGCCCCATGTTGTGCAGGAGGTGCCCATTTTTTACGCAGCACCCCTCATCTCACCACCCAGAGGGAGTCAGTGGTCCCCAGACCTACTACCAGTGTTGTGCATGAACGCGTTCAAAAGAAGGGGGGACATTGAACACGTTCAATTTTATGAGAGCGATGAACTGAACACAACTTCATGAGAAATAATAAATTTGAACGGTGAACACGTTCATATTATCTGGGTCCGGTGCTACTGAGGTCTAGCTAAAACGTTACGGAATGTTTTCCTTCTACTGAGGAAAGACGCTGTCTTAATCGAATGCTTGCACCATGTAATTGCTCAGTACCTGTTAAAAAGGCCATAGTAATTATTTGTTAAGTTGCCAAGACAGAGCATGTTTCGGTAAATGGCCATATTTGGTAATTGCGTTGGTCATGTGACAGTGTTTTGATTGCTCTTCACGGCATATTTAGATGGAGTGGCAGTTAACTTCGGGCATTTTTTCACATAATTGACCGTTGCACTTTGTTGAAGTTGTGTGCGTCCATGAAAACGTAAGTTTGACTTTGTAGCCTATACCTTGTCATTATGTTTTTGTTACAGTTTAGCTTACTCATAATTGTCACTGTCACTTAGGCTAATTAATCTAGCATGATGGCACTGTTCGTGAACTCGCTTAGCATAAGCTGCTAATGTACAAATACGAGTGTTACAGGGTTTACCTTTGCTAACTTTTGAGCAGTCTTTCATTTAGTGTACATGCCCTTGTTGATCTTAGATTAAGCCAGTAGCATGTCATTGCTTAAGAGGTTGAATTCTTACCATTAGTTACCTGTATAATGAAAATGAACTGAACTATGAACTAGTTCAGAATTTAAATGGTGAACTTCGTGAACGATTCATATTTATTTGTATGAACTGAACTTTGAACTTGTTCGCGAGAGGTGTGATCGTGCACAACACTGCCTACTACACAGAGCATCACAGCAGCTGGAGGGACTCAGTTGGCCTTTATTTTAAACATTCTCTTGCTTTTCTGTGTGTGAGTGCCTGCACACACACACACACACACACACACACACACACACACACACACACACACACACACACACACACACACACACACACACACACATTATCTTCTAATGCAATATCTCAGTTAGTACTCTTAAATCCTCTTCCTGCCCCTACTTTAACCCTTGCATGGAAAAGCTTGGGGAGAAAACTAGAGACAGAGGATAGAGATAAGAACCATTAGGGCGGTGAGAAAGTCAACCAAAAGGAGCAATGCAGTTCTGGGATGTTATAAGAGGCACAATCTCCAACCCAGGTGGCTGTGAAACACACTGTGAGAAGGTGAAATACTCCCTTCTCACCGAGGCACCAAAATGGAGGTGGACTCATATTTCCATCCTAGCTAGGGAGAAGCATTGGAGGAGCATGGAACTATTTGAGAAAACACTTACCTGCTGTGAGGAAGTGTTAATGCTGTTTAGATGTGTGAACACTGTGTAATTGGTACCAGCCTCACATGGAAGCTCCAGAATATGTAGATAACATACCTTGGCTTGTGAGGAGGGGCGGGTAAATGTGGGTGTAATTGTGTGTAAATTGTGGTACCGTTTTCGTGAGGGCAACCAAGACACGTTGGTACTATCCTGACAGCACCAATATTCTGGTAATCTCATACGATTGGATAGGCATCAACCATTCAACACAAAGGCAGATCAATTAAGTTGAACACCTAGGGGGCGCCACACAAAGGGTAGTGTCCTCCACAGTAGTCAAAATAAAGATAATCCACAAATCAGTCTCATTAGATTTATTAAACTATCAATTTGGAAATTTGTGTTTGGCAGCATTCATTCTTGTGTAACATAAGATAAACCAGTGTATATAATCAAAGTATTTATTAACACACTGATAAGAAATAACACTCACAAAATGTAATCTAGCTTAATGTAGCTATCTAATTAATTGAGGTAGTGTGTGTATGTGTAAGACAGGAGTGTGTGTCTGTGGGCTTGTGGGCTCGGGGTTGTGCTTTTAGGTGTGTTTTTAAAAGGACACATTATTAAAAGGAATCTTAAACAATTAAGGCTTTTATAACGCCTTGCCATACCCTTTGGATAACATTAGATCAGGCAGTGACCTAAAGTACTGCTCCAAATTATGCAAGACCTATTTGGAGAAGAAGTAATGGATCTCAACTCTACTGAGCTGTTGTGGGGAAAGCTTTACTGAATGGTATGAAATAAACACCCATGCAGCCAATCCCTCGTAGGAGGTATTTCAGACAGCATGACGTGAATTTTTTGCAGATTACCTCAAAAACTGGAATGCCAATGATCTGCAAGGATGCCAATGGAGGATTCTTTGATGAAAAAAGTAATCAAAAATAATTGTTCTCTTTTGTGTGCATGTTTATTGATTAATTGATTAATAATGTGTGTTTTAGCTATTTAATCAATGGCCCTACATACATACAGTAGAAATAATTAATATAATCTATGAATCATTAACATTTTCTTGTGCTGTTGATTTGTATGGTCATGTCCACATTTTTCAGCACATTAAAAGAAAAAGAAAAAAAAGAAAATGAATGTTACATTTTCACATCAGCATTAATTTAGTAAAAGAGTTAATGAACTAAACAAACTATTACTGTAATCATTGTTTTAACAATCATTTCATCAGTTAGGTCAAACTGAACATGAGCATTAGACCTTATCTCTTGACAGAATCTGACAAGGTTCAAAGAACATTCTGCACATCACTGAGGGAATTCTCCTCCTCAGAACCCCTTCCGGCCCCGAGGGCAACTCCTAGTTTCTCCCAAAAGACCCGAGGGTCCTGTCTCGCTTTGGGCCAGCTGAGGTATGTGCACTTCTTCACGAGGCTCCTCATCCTGTAGTATGGGGACAGCCGATAGGTTGGAATGTCCTCCAGGAACACCAGGATCAGAACATCCTTTTTCTCATCGAACAGACGGAAGCTGGCCACCTGCACTTCCCTGGAGCACCACTCACTCTCCAAGTAGTGTTGGCTGATGACGCAGATAGTCTTGCGGCTACCATAGATGCCATCCACAATATTGTCCACGATGGGCTTTCCTGGTTGGAAGTCCCGGTGGTGCAGACATATTCTCCATCCCTGTTCCCCCTCCAGTTTGGGAAGCAATTCACTAGTAACCCACAGTTCATCATGTGTGTTGTAGGAAACAAAAGCATCATACTGGAAACCACATGACTTGCTTGACCCCTGCCTTTTATAGTCATAGAGAAATGCCAACAATAGATAATAGGCATAAATGATTTGCCTGTGTAGAAAGTGATAGATGAGAGAGATGAACAAAGTCAGAAGCACAAGTAAAGTGCTGGATATGTAAAAATAAAACGCTGTATCTTGCGAGTTACACGACTGTACATCTAGTTTTAGAAGATTAGTTTCTATCAAATTGGGAGGACTATTACATTCATATTTATTAGCTGCAAGTACTTGTGTAAAGTTACCCTCCTCCACCCATTTGATGAACCAAGCCATACTGCAGTCACAGGTGAAGGTGTTTCTTCGCATATCGAGTAGCCTTAATCCAGGGAGGGACTGGACAATTGAGTGATTGATAGATGCAAGTTGGTTATTGCTGACCTGCAAATAGTAGAGGTGGTGTAGGTTTGCTTGCACAAGAAAATCTAAAGTTTTCAAGTGGGTTTCTTCTAAAAGAAGCTGACTGAGGTTTCGCAGGGGCAGGAATATATCAGGAGTAAGAGCTGTGAGGTCATTTCCACTCAAGTTTAGTTCGGTTATCTGGGTGTTATCCTTGAACAAGTCTACATGAAAAGACTTAACCCCAAGATTCTGAGCCCAAAAGATCTGTAAATGTGTCAAATTCCATAGTAAATTTGAGGGCAAGAAAGACTTCATTTTATGAGGAGACTGAGATAAAACCTGAAGCTTTTGAAGAGATTTTAAATGAGAAAAAGGAGCTTTCCTAAAATAATCTTTTTTCAATATGTGATTTGTCTGTAAATACAGTTGTAATAGATTTGAAAGTCCTGAAAAGACATCTGGTGTAAGTGATTCATCTGTAATTTTGTTAGACTGCAAGTTTAGTACTCTCAAGCTACTTAATGCCTCAAAAGTCCCGTTATCAATTACTTTTATTTTATTGTCATTTAAACGCAAAGAAGAGAGTGATTTTAAACCACTGAAGTCATCAGAGTTAAGGAAAGATAAGGAGTTTGAGCTTAGTTCCAAATGTTCCAACTTTACAGGACCATTTTTGAAAGCTCCTCCTAAAGAACTAATTTGGTTTGTTCCTAAGTATAGTTTTTTTAGATGTATCAGGTCTTTAAAAACACAGTCCTTCATCATATTAATTTTGTTTCCATACAAGTAAAGAGTTTTGAGATTGTTTAGATTTCTAAAGGTGAAACAATCCAATGTTTTAATACGATTGAATACAAAGTTTAACGTCTCCAACATGGATAGATTTTGTATCATATTTGGAATGTATGAAAAGTTATTATAGCCCAGTTGTAAAGAAGTAAGATTTTTTAGTGATGCAAAGACATTTTCCAGATTGGAAAGACTATTATAGTATAGATCCAATACCTTCACTTGAAAGCATTTCTCTAGCCCTGTACCTGTTAAGCTTCTGATTCTGTTATCTCTCAAAGTAAGCTCTGTGAAGCCTAATTTATACTTCTGCATCCCTCTCCGTCCTCGAAAAAAAAATGGGCGGGCGGGGGCAGGCGGTTGATTCAGAAAAAATTGAACGTACTGGTCAGGCTTGTATACTACTCCGACAGCTATGCGTCCTAAAGCCTATTCAACCTATTCAACGCCGGACCGCTGGGTGGGGTAACGACTGTTTGTCGAGCCCGTAGCTACCACATAACCTCTTTATTGGAAGTCATTGATTGTTTTTCCTCCCAACTGTCACTGACATGACACGGATGCTGCTTCAGGACCTGTCGGGCAGGTGCCGTCACATGGGCCTTGGAGACATGTAGCTCAGTTAACACTAGCATGTCTAATGCTATATATTCACTTGAGTAGGCAAATGTATCTCCATCGTGGTGGTCATTTTTTTGTGAGAAACATTGCGATTTATAACAAAACGATATGCTTATCTTACATACAATACAGAAACTATTATAAAACGATCCAATAAAATGAATACGTTCTTATTTTCTTTGGTATTTTTGTCACATTCATACTGCAATGATCGCTGGGTAACCTTTGAATAACTACAACGCTATGACAATGCACTCATTGGCCACGAGACGGTTGCCCTTGTCAAAAAGTGGTAACGTGAATGTGTCACTATGAAACAAAGCATGCACACTTCGAACAAAATTACCCCCCAAACTCTGAGGACAAGGACAGGGCCAGAAAAATAAACCCACGGTATTCATCATACATCATACATCATGCAGTGTTATAGTTATATCAGACACACAGCAAGAACATGCATACCTCAACATACAGTTGTGGGACTGCGATTTCAACCATGAATATGTTGAAAAACACATACATTAGCACACTTACTAATGATCCTCTGCCAGGCTCTCACACACGAAAAGTTGATTCCAAAACGTTCGAATTTAAGACAGAGTGGACTGACAAGTAGGCTATGCATTTGTGCTGCTTGTGGGCAGGACAAAACCGATGTGTTTAATCTGCAACGAGACGGTTGCCCTTGTCAAAAGTGTTAGCGTGAAACGTCACTATAAAACAAAGCATGCACACTTCGAACAGAAATACCCGTAGAACTATGAAGTAAGGGGCAGAAAATTAAACCCACTGCAGTCTTCATACCAATCCACATGCAGTGTTATAGTTATATCAGAAACACAACAAGAGAATGCATACACATACATGCCAATAAACATTATTCTGATTCTGATACCTCAACATACAGTTGTGAGACTGCCTTTTCAACCATGAATATGATGAAAAACACATACACACTCACTTATTATCCTCTGCCTGGACACCTTTAATGCCCAATTTTCAAGAAGACGATCTTAGAGAAATCGTTGTGTGTGTGGTAGTCGTTTATTGTATAAATTCCTCCTCCCGGGAATTCTCACAACAGCGAATGATGGCAACTAACAGACAATGGTTGATGGTGGAGCTGGACTAGTTTGAGTTATAAGCAGAGGACGTGCTTGTAGCGATTTGAGCGACAACTACAACAACAACAGAACAGGAGACAGGTGGTACGTACGTTTACTAGATTTTCCGCTAAATCAAGCGTTAGCGTATTCACAATAACTCTCAAAAGTGTACTACTAATGTAGCTAGCCTCGCTGCTCATAAGTACAACGTTGTCGTGCCGATTATGCTCTCACACGCCACCCTCATTGAGGCAAAAGTAATGTTTGACTCAAATGTCTTTCACTGCCATTTTATGTAAAGTCAGTCATTCTAAATAGGTTCTACACATACATGAAATACATTTCCTATTCAATAGATGCAAAGTAATTATGCTGCCAGCATTACTCCGTAGCAAATTACGTTAGATGTCAGTTGAAGCTGGTTGGAGAAGGCACTTTCAACACCGAGCCACCAGCCAAGAGACCAACAGTGGTCGGGAGAAATGTACTTTTCGAGGGTTTATATAAAATACGGTAGCCTAATGCTGCATGTTGTGCAGCTTTGTAGTTTACCAAAGTCGTACTAAAACATTTTGACAGAAAACAGGAAATGTGAGGTCCTGACATGTACGAATCCGGAAATGATGTTGTTTGGAAATGATGTCGTAAACTGGCCAATCACAGCCAAGGGGGTCTCCGACTCTCTCCGTCTCTTTAAGAAAAGTTAGAAAAAAGCGTTTGTCTCCGACCAGCTCTCCGACGGCTCTCCGACGGGTCGGATGGGCGGCAACACCTGGGTGAAGGTGTTACCAAGGCGTGCCAAGGCGTGCCAAAGTGTCCCTCTACGACCAAATCGGAGAGAATCGTAGAAGTATAAAAATGCCTTGAGTGTCGGAATCAGACAAGTGCTACTTATGAGGGATTTTGCACGGTGCACACTACTCAGTGTTAGCTGGGCCAGTGACTTGTTAAATGCTTGCAGTATGACATTGAATTCCACTGCTGATACATTGACACCAGCCATTTCAAGCCTCTTTACATTCTTAAAGAAATCTGTGTTCAGAACTTCCCATTTAAATCCACCATTTGAAAAACAGAATGACAGATCGACTGCCTCAAGGTGGGGGAAAATATCTGCACTAATCCTGAAAATGTTTATAGGATTGTGAGCTAAATTCAACACTTGAAGTCTGAGGGGTACATTTGAAATATCAGTTGACTGAAAAATTGAAATGTTGTTATGTGCAATATGGAATGTGTTCAGTGTTTGTATCCTGAAAACAGGTTGTATTGATTGCACATCTCTTAGCTTATTGCCAGACAGTTTCACATCCTCAAGGTGATAGAAGACAGAAAATGATGAATTTCCAATTGTCGAAATGGAGTTATTCTCCAGGAGGAGCACTTTAAGATTGGTCAGGCCATGGAAGAATTCATTTGTTATTATGGTCAAACGGTTTTCAAACAGGCGCAATTCTGTTAGGTTACTCAAGTCTCTGAAAGCTCCTTTCTCTACACAAGAGATTAAGTTGCGAGAGATATTTAGGGTTCTTAAATGTTTAAGATTTTGGAAATCCCCGTTCTTTATCACTGAGATGTTATTGTGGGAGATGTCTATATCAGTAACGTCGAGTGGAAGTTTTTGTGGCACCTGCATTAGATTTTTTCTTTGGCAGAAAAACTTTACATGACCTCTGAATTGGGTTGGGTCATGTACCATGCAGGCCCCATATGTGAATCCAGTCACGTGACTAACACACATCACAGTGCAGAGAGTAATGCAGAGAGGAGCAGTGAACCATCTGTGCACAATGGTATCCATGGTGATGGCCTTTATCTTCAGTCCTCTTGTTGGGGATGAAAGCCTCAATCAGATCAGAAGACTTCCATCCAGTGGCACTATATGACTGTGCCAGTGTTAACTAGATCCAGGCAGCAATCAATCTAGTGAGTCTGTAATGAAAAGTATTAGTATTATTATAAGTATTATTAAATAATGAACATTATTATATAGATATTGTGAAATAATACATATTAGGTTAATATTCCTTCATACATTTGATTAAATAAAAATTAAATACATTTCATTTGAGCAAAATAATCTCTTTCAAACATGTAAAAAATTGTTTAGTTTCTGAAGAAAAGCTACAAAGCAAAGCAAGCTTTGACACATTTAGTTACAAAATGTTATACATATAGCTTAGTCTTTCCATCAGACCTGATAACAATGTTCGTAATAATAACTAGTAATGTTGAGAATGAATTCCCTGCAACTGAATTTGAAGCAGTAAAACAACTTTAAACCAACTAGCACACTATTCCCTCCGAGTTCCAGTATATAAAACTTTTATTTTATTTTCTTATAATCATAACCAAGAGTAAATTCCATCAAGCACAGAGCTCAGATATTTAGGATCGCTAGACTTCTCTAATAGAAAGCAGAAGCCGCAATGAAACCAGGTGTGTGATTCTGAGAAATAGAAATGCTTAATGTCATTTTAGGTTGATAAAAAATTTCATGCAAATATTCAAATACTGTTCAAATCATGACAAATTAACTGATGGCCAACTATTGACTGCTTGATGAATAATGGACGTTGCTAAGGCAGTGGTTCTTTAACTTTTTTTTGTCATTTGAACAAGGGGGCTCTTTCAAGCCTCACCTGTCCCTTATCGCTCCAATAAAATGGTAGACCAAGCTTAAAATTATAAAATGTATTGAAATAACGATAAGTTATAAAAAGTAAGCAATAACAAATAACATCAGTTCACAAATATAGAAAATGAATAAAAAATAACATCAGTTCAGAAAAAGAGAAAATAAAAGTGCATATGAATCTGGGGGGGGACATGTTCCCCCTGTCCCCAGTGCTATCTGCACCCCTGATAATGTATAATAATGGAGAAACACATAGGCTACTACAGGGTGGGTGTAGTAGAGCGAGAGAGCGAGAGATGCACACGGATAGATCAGATGTAGCGACCGGAGCAAAGTTATTTTGCTGTAACGTTGAGATGTACTTAAATTACAGCTACTAATCAAACGTAATCAAATGTAAGTACTTTGATGAAGAAATAGTCAAAATTGTAAAACTTTTAACTAGTAATCTGTAACCTATGACATTTCAAAAGTAATCTTCTTAACCTTGGCTAAAATACATTTTGGTTTGTTTGGTTGTTGTTTAGTTCTTTGATGATGGAAGCTATAACTTCCCTATTGTACCCATCATATTCAGCTTTGTGTTGCATGAATGTTATTTTATTATTGCTGTTTTCCATCCTTTTCATCCCATTGAAATGAATGGACGGGCATTTGGCTATTGTGACGTTAACCGCTCTGCCACGGTTACATGGGTCTTTGGCCTGAGCTGGTTAGCTCAGGGTGTAAGGAGTCTAATTGTTTTATCTTAAAATTCGTCAGATTTTATTTTTGTGAAATTTGCATTAGACTATTCTGTGAGCAAAATTAAGACTGGCCTTAAACTACAAACTATCTTTGTGAAAGAGGTACATTTAAGACATGAATAGTAAATACATTAAGTATAAATGTAACATTAAGAATAAATGTTACATTGATATGAGAATAATGTTTCAATGCTTACATACCACTGGTGCTTTTCAGGTCTATGTTGGGAAATGTTTTCCTTGCAGGTAGTGTAAGGAATGATTAACCTTTTCTGTGCTGGATTGAATAGTCTGAGCCTCTCTCTATGAGACACAAGTCTTCATATGTCTAAAAGAGGTACTGAGTCTTAGATGATGCACTACCTGAATAAATGGAAGGTGTGCACTTATCAAATTCACCACACAAGGTTTTTTGGAATACCAGCAAAATCCCAAGACCCATGAATGTGACAGAATGTGTGTTTGGATTGAATAAGGGAAGTGTTCTGTATGTGTTTGCCTCCAAGTTTGTGGAAATGAGACCTGAGAACCAGAATCAAACTGAAGTTTTCTTTTCAGTTCATCTTAGTACTTCTGTATTGTTCTTTCAACTGTACTGTTCTCAGAGCACAATAGGAAGCTTCACCTAAGACAAATGTCACAAGCATTTGCTACTTCCCCCAAAATAGCATAAGTCATACTTTTAGAGTGACAACATCTGAAAGCGTATTAACTTATTGATTGAGTTATTGACTTTTTGATTGATTTATACTAAAACAATTAAATTATTCTGTTAATTTACAAAATGATCAATGTGACTGCTTTCGTTACTTTTCTAATACTTAAATAATATCTTGAGACGCCTTCCACTGCAGGAAGTTTGTCTTTTGATTTTCCATTGCAGGAACCAGATGTGCAGGTTGGCAGAGCCTATTCATTTTGTTCTTCAATCGCAACGTCAAGTCCGAGCACAACTAAATAACAATGTTTCTCCAGTGGCAGCACTGACATTGGAGAGTTAAAGACAATTTCTAGAGGATGTTAAGATTACCCCAAGGCCGGGATGGCAGTTGAATTTTGCAGTAAAGTTGCACTCAACACAAATACTCAATTAAATGGCTTCATGTCAGCTATAATTATTGATAAATTAAGAGATATCAGCCCCACTGTTGATTAATCACAACTTTCTTGTTTCTTTTCAGTGACGGTAACCTCATCAAGCCAATTCTGTAAGCTATAATTCATTTAGCTCTATTCACTGCATTACTTCTGTTAAAAACTGCTGGTTTCTTCCACTCATTGCATTAAACCAATAAGCATCAACCACCACTGCATCACTGCCACCCCAGCAGTTTTTGAGGGCCATACACAAGTACCAAAATCGGAGTAGGCACTCATTTCTCCCCTTAAAATGGCCCTGAAACTGACAGGATTCACAGGAGAGAGCCCAAAAGCATGACACAAAAGGCAAGAATAATTCAGCTTTTCTCATGAAATGAAAACAGGAACAAAACCAGACAAGCAGAACAGAGCACAGACCAATGCAGAATCGGGAACAAGGGCAAGGAACGAACACAAAAAGGAACAAAAACCAACAAGCAATAAATCACAAAGGTCAACAGGGAGTCACAACAGACAAGCAGAAGCTTCAAACAAGCCGTGGACATGACAAACTGGGTACATGAACAGAACAAGCACATGAAACTACTTAGATGATCTAACAAGGACGTACAGACAGAGCCTGGTATAAATAGGAGGGAATATAACAATGACAGGGAGTTGACCAAACAAGGTGAGGGGCGGAGCACCACACACAGAAAACAAAACAAAGGCACATGTCAAAACAAACACAGAGCACATGCAACAAAATGGCCACCAAAGTCGCTACGATAGGAAGTCCCGGCTGGAACCCTGACACCTACAAGGGCAGTTGCTGCGGTCGAAACACGCACAAGGGCGCCACCCCATAATGGCCTACTAATTCCTGCAGTGATAAACCACCTAGAGACAGATTTGAACAGTGTTCTGTTCCACAGTGTAGAGTACTCATTGGTAACGTAACATAACAGTTCAGTTATTCCCTACACAGTTCATGTTCCCTTTTGACTGAATATTTTGGCCCCCTACAGTTTGAAACCTTACTTAACCTTGCTGAATACCCTGTGCAGTCCACTTCACAGGGAGGGAACAACTAGGCGATGGGAATGCAACTTTGCTTTAACATATACATTCTTGCTGGAGGCATCCATTTGAGTCCTTTTAAACATTTCAGTAGAAAAAAAAGGATCTGAGGGGATTTGTTACCAGCATCTAGAAAAACTATAACTCGAAGGTGGTATAAACCTGAACCTCCTACCCAGAATCAGTGGACGGACACCATTAAGGAACTTGGGACAATGTAGAGGTTGACTCATATTCTAGGCTTGAGGCAAAACTTGTTTGAGAAGAGGTGGCAGAACACTTTATCAAGAGAAATTAGAAGGACCCTGACTCATACCCTGTATATGTTTAGTATCAGTTAACAAGGCAAATACTTAACCATTTTAATTTTTATTTAATAATGTTTTATGTATGTTTTGTCTATAATATAAGTGTTTTTTTTTTTTTTTTAAAAAGACACACAAATTGTACACAAATGATTTGGGGGGTCTTAGTCTTCAATGTAAGGCTCTGGCTCTGCTGTTGGTTCTGGGGACACTTTTGTCCTCTCTCTCGTCAGAATGGCCTTCACGGTGCTGGTGGTGGGCGGAGAGACGTTCTTGAGCAGGAAGCCTAGCAGCAAGAAGCCACCTAGTGCTATGGCCGTCATGCAGCTGATGAGGTAGGCAGCAGGGAACGCCAGGGGAGCTTTGTCCACATAGATCTGAGAGGGGGACGGAGCAGAGAGAGGCATGGGGATGAGTGCAAATTACTTATGGTTTAAAACCACATTCTACACAATGTTATATATTTATTGCTATCCATGTCCGATTGATTTCAACTGGCTATTCATTTATGTCCACCTTGCTGCACAAAGGCTTTCTATTCAATGTCAGTAAATGCACACATCACAGCAAAACAAACAAACATTAAAAAAAGGAACATATCAAATAGGGTCCAACCTGCACTTCCTCTACCAGGTCACAGAGCACGACTCCTGGGATGACGGTGATGCGGAAGTGAAAGAGTTCTGACCCCTTAAGGAAAAAGAAGAGGAAGGCCAGAAACCACACATGATCAATCTAATATGATTCTGAAATATTCAGGATCTGGCCGACCCTGAAACACGATGGATAGGTTTAAAGTAGTGCTGTCAAACGATTTAAATATGTAATCGCGATTTTATCTATTCTAAAAAAAATAATTCATAATTTTTTATTTTATTTTAAAGCTTAACATGGAAAGTGGATTGGCTTGCTTTATGCAAATATTTTATTTTATTGAAAAACAACATTGCCAAACAGGGCGGTAAAAAATCAGATAATAAAGTGCACATTTCAGGTAAACAAGGACTCCACCTATAGTACAGTTAAACTTTGGCTTAATATTTTCTTTTTTTTTTCAAGTTTGCCGGGAACATAGCAGTCAGGCCTCTTATTTCAGAAAAAATGAACCGTAACAGTTAGGTTACCAATAAAAGGTAAGCCTACTACTACTACTTCCGGTTGACATTTTCAGACAACAGTATGCTCGCTTCTTTTGCACAACACAACTTTTAAAAGAAAAGTTCCATCCATTTCGCCGTATCACGCTCATCATTTACTCAAACCGTAACGTTAGCCTACTACACACTTTGTGAACGTTAATCTAAAAAAAAAAAAAAGCTTTGACCAGTAGACATGGCCTTACATAGCAACTGATCTGCAGCCCCTCGGGGTTGTAGAGTGGTTGACTGAGACTGCGCTTCATGTACTCTCTCATCTTCACCAAAGTTGGAGTGACGAGGGTTCCTGTCAGACAGCACAGCACATGATTTCTGTCACATAAGCATCATAATACAATGATTTGAACAGTAAAGACAAGAAAAATTAATAACTAATAAAAATAAAAATACAAATAAACAAAATCTTCCCACTCAAGCTTCACCGGCTGCTCTCTGCAATTGAACGTTGTGAGACAATTGTTAAGGTAATAGGAGAGCGCTAAGTGGAGTGAAGTCACCGCACTGCTCTGGAGAACAGCTGTCTGCACAACCTAGAGGGGCTGAAGGAGGTGCACTGGAATTCCAATCCATGCCAATCATTACACCATACAGTGTAGATGTAAGTCATGACTACAGGTGGTCTTAAGGTAGAAAATGTTCCTATTGTGGCGTGCAGTCAACATGGTTGCACTGTTGCAGATGGACAGACAGGGACATTCCGTCAGGATGCTGCATTCAGCCTAGATACTGTTCATAGACCTCAAAAGGTTTTTCCATTGTTCATGGTCCTGTTCAAAAGTACAAGCATTTTGGAGTGAGGTTGTTGAGACTCTCAAATACATCTGAGGTGATTCTTCCTATGTGTCCAAGAATGTGCGTTTTGGGACTCATACCAAAAGACATCAATGCCAGCAGAGCTAACAGAAAGATGGTTACCCTAAGCCTACTACAAGCCAAACGGACTATTGCAAAGTTTTGGAAAACTATACAGAGGCCGACTACCAAAGGCTGGCTAGAGGACATTGTTCAAGTTATAGCCATGGGAAAAATAACATATTCACTGAAAGGAAAATATGTCTTTGAAGAAATGTGTACTTCCTTCTTGGACTTTGTAAAGGGCCCTCAATTTCTTAGGGTTCTAAAGTGACCATAGAGTCATTACCCCTGTACAATCGCTGGGCAACCCACTGTCTAAATACCCCTTGCCATGTACCAATGAGCGTGCCATCTAGTTTTGAGTGTTTCATTTAATTTAATTTATTTTATTTTTATCATCATTATATATTTTTTTGTCTGGTAGCTTGTTTCTACTGTTTTGTAACTTGTTGTTCCTTGAAAGGAGGGAAAACAAAGAAAATCCAATAAACACATTTGTAAAAGTTTAATGCCTCCAGCTGCTCTTTTTGTCACTGCTAAACCAATACCATTCAAATAGAGCATTAATGAACTAACAACTAAAGGAAAGAGTATTTTTCTATCAAGTAAACCTGTGACAGCCCAGCTGGTGCGGTTGTTGACCTCGGTCACTGTGACAAAATACAGAGAGCTCAGCGGTTGGTCTTGGTGGTTAGCACGCCTGAGGAACAGCGTGATGTTGAAGTTGATCAGAGGATACATCATTCTCAGAACCTTGGGAAGAGACAGGGAGAGTTTAAAGGTTAAAGCTTTCAACATGGGGCCCACTGACTCAAGTCAGCCCGCTTTGGTGAGCGTTTTTTACCATCACCTACAGTGGGGTGGGGTTCACAATAGGGCTTCCTGCTACTGGACTCTAACCCTTCGTGTGTTTTCCAAGACAGAGACTAGCGTGGGGTGTATTTTTCAGTCCCGTTTCTGTAAAAACATGTCATATTCATCCACCCGCATAAATCCTGCAAGTGGACATTTACGTGGGATGATTTTTTTCCCTCCCGCTCCTATGAAAATGTGCCATGTGTAAAAAACAACCTTGTGCCTGTTATGTACATCATGAGATACAGAGTGTACAGTTAGGCGTCTACCCCAAGACAAGAAAGCCAAACTCCTTAGTGTGTGTATTCAGAGTACATGGTCTGGGGTTCAAACCTGTGGCTTTAAGCTTGTCTGCTTACCCTCTTCCTACAGTCAGAGTTGATGGCCAGGGGGGAGACCCTGAGATCATATGTGCAGCCGCACTCTGCCTCTGATGCCTTTCCAGCACACTGTTTATATTGGCCGGTGTTCTGCACACACAGACACCAACACACACACACACAAACACACACAGATGCACACAATAATTCAGACACAGCTAAACACATGAACGAGAAGAGTACAACTGCTTGTTTCATCCCCCCTACGACCCCCTGCAAACACACGCAACTACAGTATCTAAAACAGAGATTAGCTGGGGACTGGGCTTGTCTTGCCATGTAGGTGCGGCATTCCCTCACCTTAGACACGGGATAATGCTCCCGTGGGCGGGGCTGGCCGGGGTCTGAATTGTAGATGTTGTCTGAAGTAGGGATCAACACACCCAACTGGGATGGAGGCCTATAGTTGACCTGGGACGCCCAGACACGAAATACACTTAACTTAAACCAGTCCAGTCTAGTTAAACAGAGTTTACACAAAAGACATCTGCAGTTAAAGACACTTTAGCCAATAAATAAAACATTGACCAGTATTTCCCCCACTTTTTTTTAAATGTAGCTGCGGCTCACTTAAAATCAGATGTACTTGTAATTACACGTGAGACTAGACATAAATTACAGACAGGTGGAGAGTTCAAATTATGTAAAATACACAGATGTAACTGATGTCCTTCAACCTCATTTGAATTGCAAGGTCTACAAGGACGGAACTGATACTGTACTGCCATTGAGAAGCTGTGATCTTAATAACAGAAATCTATTTGACCTCTCTGTCTTACTCACAGGCAGGTCGAAGAGCCTCTTGTTATCGTTGTCGTCCTCCGGGTCTCCGTATATCCACTCGTAGTCACTGATGGGCTTGCTTGGTAGGTAGACAATACTGAGCCCCTCTGGGCAGGAATTTTGCAGGGTGAAGGAGAAGGTGGGCGAGCCGCACAGCATAGAAGCTTCCGGAATGAACACCATCACCGTGGTCATGGCCTGAGCAAAGGGAATTTTTTTTGTTAAAGAAAGAAATATCCTAAGTCTATTTATAGTATGTATTAAATTACCCAAACTAATGGCTTTCGAGACAGATATTTGTCTATTTTTACTTCTACAACTCGTTTAACACGGCAACATGTTCTAAATATTAATGTTTACAATGACGCATTACATGTATGTTTGCGCTAATGTTATTTATCGGCCACTCCCACTGCGTTCCAATTACCGAGTTGTTTTTTTCAAAACATTAATATGCACGCAGCCTGCTTTTACATACTGTCGTATTAAAAGTTTTGGCGCCCCTCTGAGGCGGCATGATCATTTACTCTGTCTTCACCCAAAAAAAAGATCACAGTGGTATAGTATTCATTTTCTAATTAACACTGAGTACTGGGGTGTTTTCCAGACAAAGATATTAAGTGTAGCAATAGTCAATTGTGTCAAATGTAAAAAATAGGCTGTGCAAATATTTAGGCACCCTAATCATTTTAATGATTTGAATACCTGTTACTACTCAAAAATGAATAATTGCAACACATAATAAGTCTGATTAGCTTGTTAAGCCTTCAATTCCATAGACAGGTGCATTCAATCATTTGAAAAACTATCTTAGGGTAGCCAATTGCAAGATGTGCAAGAGTAGTAACATGGGGGCCTCAAAACAACTGTCAAATGATCTGAAAACAAAGATGGTTTAACATTGTGGTTTAGGGAAATTGATGTGACCAAGAACACAAAAAGGAAAATATTTGTTTTCCGCATTGGCATTTTTACAGATGAAATCACCAAATGTAAGTAGCCTACAGGAGCCGGCTTACTGACAGACACCTCACAGACTGCCTCAGACTGCCTGTCTGTGCTTATGAGCCAAACTTCAAGGCACTCACAGGGTTCAGTCACAGCCATCACACTGACTTGAGTCACATGATGAATCTTTAAGTGTTATGTTGTAACTTCAGTTGATAAAAAAGCAGTTAATATCCAGCCTGCTCATTGCAAATGTGTTTTTTTCTTTTTACCTCCAGCAAGGAGGTTATGCGATCGGGTCCGTTAATTAATTAATTAATTAATTAATTCATTAATTTATTTGTCCGTTTGTCTGTCTGTGGACAAGATTTCTCAGAAACTACTGGGCGGATCTTTCTGAAATTTTCACAAGAGGTGCATATCAGTCCTGGGACAGCCCCATTAAAATCTGGATCCGGATTTGTGTACCGCCTTGCTGGAGGTCAGAAATCTCTGATTGCTCTTTTTTTATATTGTGTGCTGTTAACAAATATTTAAATTTTTATGTTGCACTGAAATTAAGTAATTTAGTGTGTTCTTGGTCACATCAATTTGAAAGCTGGACCAAATTGTTCAATTTCATTCAATTACAATTCGGCCAAATAAAATGTTAAGTTGTAAGTACAGTCTAGAGTCTGGACAGTCTTTTTCTCTCAACGCCTCTATAGGCCAAAAAAGGTTGGTGACCACTGACATAGGCTATTAACTCTGATCACTGGGCTACCTTCTTGCAGAGGTGGCTGTAGACAGTGATGGTGAGCATGTGGTTGTTGGCCTTGTCCCAGTAGTGTCGGGCGGTCACCTTCATGGCATTCGGGTTTGTGAGGACCACTTTCATGAACTTCTTATTTCGGGAAAGAGAAAGAGCTGGGAAGAGCACAATTAGGGGGATGTTCAGAGTAGAATGCTTTTTTGTCTCTATAACTTCAAAATGTGAGCTTAAAAATAAAGAAATAAAGAAATAAAAAAATCGCCAGCTGGAAATAGGTCACATATTTGGGCGTTGCTTTGAAACATTATATTTAGGTAAGAAAGCTTGGCAACAACCCAGTGTCGAAAAAATTGTGATCACAGAAGTTGAACTATTTTACCAGGTGCCTCTGTCCTTTTTTACATGTTGCATGTGTTGTGCATGTGGCATGTTGCGACAATCTAGCTACGTCCTTGTTGCATTGTTTCATAGAGAAACTTAAATGCCTGAAGCCTTCAGAAGGTGAAAAAAATCGTTAACTTGTGAACAACCCCTTACACAGTTCAGTACCACTATTACTTACAGTAGTCAGACATGAACGCTTTGAAGGTGAAAGTGCGCGTCTCGCGCACGTTGATGCGCACCAGTGCGTTTCTGCGCAGGTTGTCCAACGACTGAAGGTTGTGGCGGCAGGGCCCCTCTCGCATGTTCCAGCTGCCCTCCGCGGTGTTGAAGAGCAGCCACTGGCCCGCATGGAGCATCCAACTTCCCCAATTCACCAGAACGGGCTCGGTGGTCTGACCCCACGCATTTCCTTCTTCTGTCACCATTACAATAAAGAAGCTGGTCGACCCGAGGAACACCACAGACATGAAGAGGTGGTGTTGAAGAAAACGATGGTGTACAGGAGGTAGATTTTCTGATGGCACACACAAGCAGAAATACCACTCAAACGGCCACACATAGTTGGAAATGTCATGTACATTCTAACGCATATCTGCTTGTTTAGTATGTGGGTGTGTGTCTGTCTGTGTGTCTGTATGTGAGTGTGTGTGAGTGTGTGTTTGTATGTACATGTATGTGTTTGTGAATGTGTGTGTCTGTGAAGTGATTGTGAGTGTGTTTGCTTGTAGGTGTTGTAAGATTCATGATCAAGCAGCTGCTGTGACCACCAAAAGTTTGCCAGCAGAATATCCAAAATGGTTATCTTATCATGGTCACAAAGGAAAGGTCCCCACACTGCGTATTTGCTCAGACACCTGGGGTCAGGAAGCTAACTGAGGTGTGAGTGACAGCAATTCATCATAGTATGGGAATGGGGGAGGCCATTGAGAACCATCTAAGACAGGGAAACCAGATTACCATACAGAACAGCAAAAGGTTGCCAGACCTGTTTGCATTACAAGCCTAGCTCATTTACATTAGAAGCCTAGGAGGGGTCTTAACAGTATATATGGCTAGAATTGGAGATGCTTGTTGTTCAGACCTACACCGCTGAATCCGGAGTATGTTGCTTCGTCACTGCACTTTACTGGAATAAAGATTGCTGCATCAGAAACAAAGAAACTTCCTTCATTTCTTACAATTGGCGAGCCACCCATCTTGCAAATTCCCCCCCAAAAAAGAAGAGGGGAATTGGTAAGTATTCTATTAAACTTTTGTTTCAGGAAATGTGCACGTTTAAAACAACCTAGAAAGGAGGTTTAAGAATATAAATAATCTGTTTCATGTTTTTATTCCATTAATAAGCAGGAGGTGTCAGGCTGTAGTTTAGCTCTGTGCAATTTTTCTAAAGATTCTAAAGTAACTGAATCAGCCCGAAGTAGTGTGGTAGTAGAATTTAGTGATGCTCCGATCGATCGGCAACCGATCATGATCGGCAGATATTGGTAAAAATAGCTTGATCTGTGATCGGTGAAAAGCACTGATTAAAAATCCAATCACGTGACGTAAATTAATTGCGCGACTTTTTAACCTGCCTGCGTGGCAAACGGTCACTCAACAGCAGAGCAGAGCTTGGCATCCCATCTGGGATTTTTTTAAGTTTAATTTCTACAAATTGTGCACTTAAAATAGGGGGATGTTGCGCTGAATGGATCCTAAAAGGATCTGTATGAAAGTTATAATAGCCAATCGTCACAGATTGTCCGGTAAGAACAAATAATGTCAAAGTTCCAATGATGAAAACACACTCACACACTCGCAAGACATGAATTGGTAGGATGAATATGAATGACTGATGACCGTGGTTTCTACAGGAATGCTAAATAACAAGACATATAGATATGAATCTGAATATATTACGGCTGTAACATGAAGGTGGATCTGTCCCTTTAACTCCGTGCTGCGTTACGGTGAACATTCCATTTGAGCATTAATAACGGTAACCATTTGAAATAGCGGAATAACTAAATGATCTAAACGATAATAATCATGAAACAGTGCATGATTAAACCCTACATTAGCTACTATCTATAGTGTACCTACTGTTGACATGAAACGGACTAACCGCTGGTTGATAGCGGCAGCCTTTTTAACAGTGCGAAATCTGCTAGATTATAGAGAAGAAAAACATTCCATTTGTTCACTTGCTTTAATGAATAACGGCAGTGAAATGACAATAATGAAACATGTCATGAGCAGCTAAAAGTGCCGGTAAGTTTACATCTAAGTGGAGTCGTTTACTTCCTGTTTCACTAGTTTCACTGTGTCAGAATAAAGGACCCTATTGCAAAAGATTACTTTTACCCTGCCATTCTGTGATCGGCAGTGATCGGCAATCGGCAGATCATGATTTTGGTCATCGGTAAGCGGTGATCGGCCCCAAAAATGCTGATCAGAGCATCTCTAGTAGAATTGTATCAGAATATGTTTCTAAAGAAACTGAAACAAAGGCCCAGACCGTGAAACAATTCTGTAATTGTATCAGAATATGTTTCTAAAGTAACTGAAACAGGTAGCTGAAAAGTAGTGTGGTTTAGGCCCGAAGTACTGTGGCCCAAGGCAATTTCAAGCACACTAAGGGCCTGATTTACTAACATGCGACCGCTGCTTAATCTGCGTTCGCACATCAACGCACAGCGTTTTTGCACATTTTCCTTGGTATTTATCAAGCCAGATCTGCGCTGGGCAAACTGTGTTTACTCCGCCCTATATAGGGCCTGATTTACTAACATTGCGACCGCTGCTTAAACTGCGTTCGCACATTAACGCACGGTGTTTTTGCGCATTTTCCCTGGTATTTATTTAGGAAGAGAAAATGAAGCTTCAGCGAAGTGGAGATAGATATATTGGATCACGTTCGCTCAATCACTGAACCTGATTCAATGTGTGCGCTGCTATATTGTTGTTCTGCCCGCCATCACCTACAGAGAGATATTTAAAAGAACACGATTATAAAGAATATGCTATTGGTGGCATTAATGCATAAACTGTCTATTATAACAATATAGGTGTGTACATGGCGAGATTAATCATTTCTACAAGGGACATGGGTTCACTACAATATATATGGACGTGAGTGCAATCAATGGTTCATATTACGTTCGGAAAGTTTGCGATTTAAAAAAAAGTCCTGTTTGATGTCTCTAATTTCAGCTGTGGCAGTGGGGAAATGTATTGACCAGTGCGCGGTAGCAATGCGTCGAGTACCTGTGTGAATATTTGGCTGAGTGAAGGCTGAGATATACCAACTGCTGATGCTATAACTGTTTGAAATGATCCGATGCCAATATTTGCAATGTTGTCCAGAGTTTACCAACTGATTGAATGGAATGTGATCTCCGGTTGGAGGGTTAGATGTCGTCTCTGATCTGGTTCAGTAATTGAAGTATTGTGTGGCTGGTTAACCTGTACCATCTAATGATTTGTGGTTCATTTAACTGAAAATGTGTTATACGAGTTGAAAAAAATATTTCTGTGCGCTGTCTCTGTCTTCTTTCTTCGCCTTGCTATTATCATTGCTGCCATATCAACGTTTTCAGACTCAATGGAAATGCGCTTCCTGGTTAAGACGTGCTTTTATGAGGCGGAGAATTAGCAATCAAATCGGAGATGTGCGCTCGCCAGGCAGTTTATTAAATACCACGCAATACATCATTAGGCGCACTCCTCCCATTAAAGTGCGCTTCACGCCTACGTTACCACCCACGTGGCATGTACACACCCTCAAAGCGTTAATATGCGACTCTACTCAAATGCACCCCCTTAGTAAATACCGTTTTATGTTCACGACCGCTATTTTACACCAGAAATGGGCGCAATCCTGTAAGTAAATCAGGCCCTAAGTACTGTAGTTGTGCCCGATGGACAGTGCCATAATTATTAACCGGTGTATTGGTGAGTGTGAAGAAGAAGTGTAGTAAGCCTGACGAATTGTGCTTAAATTGACTGGATAATAGCCAGTAGTTGAACATGAAACATTATCGAGATACATTCAGATTTTACATCACAAATCCATAAGCTTCCGATAGGATCCGACGTAACGTGAAAGATAAATAATTAGAAATTAAATTCTGTACGCGGTTGACTGTTGAAAGACGGTATTTCATTGTTAAGGACGAATACTTCATAGCCAGGGCTCGAAATTAACTTTTTGGCTTACCAGCCAACATGGCTGGTAGATGAAAATATTTACCAGCCAATCATATTTTTTACCGGCCAAAATTAAACCTGCCATTTCAGACCTACTCTGACATTGTTTGATATAAACAATATTTACCTATGATTTTAATATCATTGTTAATCACTCTCAGAATGGATTTAAATTAACCAATATTGCCCAATTGGCTGGTGACAGCTGCAACATGCGCTGTATGCTTTAGCCTACCCGGGAATCTTTAAAGGCCCTCCTTCAGGATACGTTAATTATTTAATTAACTTTTGCATGACCACAATTATATAAAGCACAGCCAAGAGTTGGCTACTAAAAATGTACTTCAGATGAATTAACATAAGAAGCGCTGCATTAGGTCTACTTAAAAAAGTTTTGCATCTAAATTAAAGTTTTAAATGACACCTATAAGATAGATAAATATTGTCCAACTAACACTACAGCATAAATAATCAAAATCTTATTATACTATAGTCTTACTGATCTGACAAAAAACCGCATTGAAAAAACAGAGGGAAGGCAAACAGTACCTCTGCTTCACTGAAGGGGGCGTGCGGTCGGGGATAAGCTTATTCAGCCATTGCTCTTCTTCTACGCTTATACTACCACAGTCAACGTATTTCAGCCACTGCCGTGGCTCTCCATTATTCGCAATGAGCCACCTACTGCAACATGCCATTGGTGTAGCTGTAGCTGCGGTTGTGGCTGTTGTTTCTTCCTCCCTAGATGTTCTCTGCACCTTTGCTGGAGGTGATGCAACGGCAATGAATCGGCACATTATTTTAGCTTTCGTTTATCTGCGTTAACTTGCGTGTGGTCAACTAAGTCGGTTTCAACTTTTGATTCGCGCTCAAAATATAAACCTTTGTATTCGCTGGCAGAGTATTAGAACTTTGTATTCGCTGGCAAAATATTAGAACATTGTATTTGCGCGCAAATTGTTATTGTTGTATTAAAATTCTAAGAACTTTATGTTACCCTTTCCCTTCTCCCACTGTTCGTGTTGGCGTTGCAAGCTATTTTTAACCATGAAGGGCACAATAGTCGGGAGATTTGCTCCGCAATGTCACTCGCCAAGTGGCGGAGCATCAGAGACAATTTAGTCGCCAGCCCAAAAATCTACACGCCATTGGCGCTTGCCAATTTCGAGCCCTGTTCATAGCCAACCAATATGTGACATATGAAGCATAATATCAAGATTGACTAATATAAAAGGAGTTGTTGTTAGTTTTTAGTTTTAACTTTAGAATGGAAGATATTATTGTTCAATACATTACAAAACACGGTTCGCATGGAATGTTTGACGGAATAGAGGATACAGATAAGCCCTACAAGTGGGCAGGGTCCTGGTTCGAAAATTATTCCAAGATACCAAAACACAAAAAAGGGAAAGTTGCAAATGCCCTTCAAGGACTTCTAGGCACATACAAAGTGACCAAGACAAGATTAGATGAGGTAGAAGCAGAGAGAAACCTACTGAAAGAAGCGAATAATTCACTCTTATCATGACTTAATGACGGGCTGGCACACATAGAAAATCTTCAGATTACTGAAAAGCTTCTGAAAATGTGCAGTTGCAGAAAGAAATGGAAACTCTTAAGGCTAAAAACAACTTGTTGAAATCATCAGTGGAAGTGTTGTCCGGTGACTTAGATATGGTGGTACAAAGGGTTAGCCAGTTCTCAAATTGCACCTCTAATATTAGCAGCAGCAACACCGGCAATGAGGAATGTTGGAAGAATCATTCAGATTCACGGGATAGTCAGTGCCAATATTCAGGTGTCGAGGTTAAATACCCAATTGCACCAATTCACTCCACCATTGTGCGAAATGGAGCAAGTGGAGATGAGGTTATGTCACACAACATCAAATGCTTTTCTCCCTCAGAGTTAAAAGTAGTGGTAAAGAGTGTGGGAAAGTTTGAACCTTGGAGACAGGATCCTGAAGAATTTCTCACCAGTCTGGAGACATGCGTGAACATTTACAGATTGACAGATTTTGATGCTTGTGTTGTGTTGAGCCTGTGCCTTCCGTCTACATTGTCTAGAGCCTTGACAGATAAAGTAAAGAATAGGACGGGAAATAATCAGGACCGGAAAAAAGCACTACTTGAGGTCTTGGGGATTGCATCTGTCAATCCAGAAAAGTGTCAATTAGAATAGGGGAACATCCAGCGGCTTTTGCAGATAGGTTACTGGAAGCTTTCACGACATACAGTGGTAACCCTGACATCATGACTGAGGATATTGGCTATAAATTAGTTTTGATCAACAAGAGTGATCCCCAGACTCGCTCTGCCATAGAAATGTTTGTGACTCATCTCTCAGGCTACGAAATTATTGCTAATATGACACAATTTTACAATAATCAAGCCTCTTTTAAGAAATCACACCCCGCTGCAGCTATAGAATGTAAGCTTTCCCAGCAGAACAGGAGACAAAGAGGGCCAAAAAAACAGTTCTTCTAGTTGGCAACACAGAGTTAATGGCTTCAGGAGAAGCAATCCAGTGGGTGTTATATGCTATATACAGTGGGGAAAATAAGTATTTGAACCCCTGCCGACTTCGCAAGTTTGGCCACTTGCAAAGAAATGTGTGATCTAGAATTGTAATGGTAGGTGTATTTTAACAGTGAGAAAAAGAATATCAACAAAAAAATCCAGAAAACTGCATTTTATAAGATTTATGACTTTATTTGCATTTGATGCAAAAAATAAGTATTTGAACCCCCAAGCAAACAGCAATGATTCTGGCTCCCAATGGCCAGTTATGTGTGATAGATTTGGAGAGGATCTGGAAAAAGGAGTGGACCAAAATCCCTCCTGAGATGTTTGTAAACCTGGTGACCAACTACAAGAAACGTCTGACGTCTGTGCTTGCCAATAAGGGTTATTCCACCAAGTACTAAGTCATTTTTGTCAGTCAGTTTTGGGGGTTCAAATACTTATTTTTTTGCATCAAATGCAAATAAAGTCATAAATGTTATAAAATGCATTTTTCTGGATTTTTTTGCTGATATTCTGTTTTCTCACTGTTAATATACACCTACCATTACAATTCTAGATCACACATTTCTTTGCAAGCGGCCAAACTTGTGAAATCGCAAGGGGTTCAAATACTTATTTTCCCCACTGTATGTGGAGAAGATGGGGACATTGCAAGACACTGCCCTGGTAGTGGGGGAAGGTATGAACACTTTGTTGGGTCACATCGCAAGACATTGCCAAGGCAGAGTGGGAAGACATCAAGGCATTGTCTGTCATTCATGTGGTAAAGAGGGACACAAAGCGAGGAACTGTAGAAAACAGACCAGAAAAGCATAACCTTGTTTGTTTTTCTTGTGGAAAGAGGGGCTGTCAAGCTAAAAAGGCACCGGATGCCAAAAAGAGCCCGGGTGACGTAATGTTGACTTTCGAACGCCTCTTGAGTGACAGTTTCTATGCCAACGTTAGCATTACGTAATCCGGTCGCCACGTAGGCCGGGCGCTTATTAGCTTTAAGTCTCAGAGTCGTTCGAAAGCCATCAGCTACTTTTTAGTCGCTTAATATTGTGCCTTAACGGACACTACGCACCCGGACACTTTTTAGCTATCAGTCAGAGAGTCTCAAGAGTTGTTCGAAAGCCATCAGGTACTTTTTACACGCTTAATATTGGCTGCCGGTCTTTTGTAAGTAAGCACACATCAACAGGTTTCGCGCGCTAGCATCTATATTGCTAATAGCAATTCCTCCTTTTGTGCGACAATATTAAGCGACTAAAACGTAGCTGGTGGCTTTCGAACTACTCTTGAGACTCTCTGACTGATAGCCAAAAAGTGTCGGGGTACATAGTATCCGTTTAGGCACAATATTAAGCGAATAAAAAGTTTTAGCTACACCTGCCTGCTGGTAACCTGTAAGTTAGCAATGTCCGCTAGCATGTCAAAGCTAGCAAGCCCCCGTTGTTTTTAGTAAAATGTTGCGCAAACAATGCCCTGTTTTGTTCAAATTTAATTGTGGGTGCCGTCAGATATGTCTTAAAATCACAACACATTAAGGACTTTCTTAATTTAAGCACAACAGATGAATAGTTTCAAGCTAACAAGATAGCTCGTTACACTAGCACGAGCTAGCTAATGAAATGTGCTTACTTTGATACTATAACCAACTAGCGAATCAACCACTTTCCTACCAAAGTCAAACATCAAGCACATGGTTGTTTTGGTTGGTTTATTGTAGGTCAAATACAAGCAAGCTGGTCTCAGGTAGCAAAGTACAATGCAAGATGCTCTGAGGTAAATCGCGTTAGGGTGACGTATTGGCGTTGGCATAGCAACTGTCACTCAAGAGTCGTTCGAAAGTCAACATTACATCATCCGGGCTCTTTTAGGCATCCGGTGCCTTTTTAGCTTGACAGGGCCACAAAGCCAGAAAGTGTAACTCTTCACAGACAAGAAGGGAAAGCTATCAAGAACTGCTTCCGAAAGTACATAGTCTACAGACTCAATTGACATTTCATCAAGACAAAAGACCACAAGAGGAACCTATTAACACCTGGCCAGACAAATCACTGCTTGAAGAGAATAACTAGCTCAGACACAAGCAGCCATTGGAATTCCAAATGATGCTGATAGTAGCACACTTTCACAATGTGTGCTCTATCAAAAGGGGGGAGTTTATATTTGGAATCCTGTTTCAATGTTGTGTTTTGATTATGTTTGTGTTGTTGATACATGTTGGATGTGTGGAAATTCTTGTGGGGAAAGGGGGGGCGACAACCAAATGTAAACCACTTGTGGAAATGGAACCGGTGGGGCCGAAGTCCACTTGGGTGACCAGAACGCCAAGGGTCAAGAGGCTTGAGGTGTGGACAAGGGCCACCACAAAGCAGAACTGGGACCAACAAGAAAAATATAGACGGCCACCACACAACAGGTTTCTACAGACCAGAAATCCAAAGGACCTGAGACCATACATGGATCTGAGATCCACAAGCCCAGAGATTCACCTTAAGAGAGTGACTGATGGAATGAAATGGACCACAACTGATAATAAAGAAAACAATAAAGAAAACAACCCAATGAACAACAAAAGATCTTGACACTTTTCAGAGCTTCATCTGCTGAAAGGTGAAAGGCAGAAAGACACACTCAATAGATTGCATGGACAAGAAAGACAAAGAAATAATCAGGGAGCGTCTTCTAAGGAATTTGAGAAAGTGATTTCCCCAGAGACAAATATGCATATCCACAACTGGTGTGCTTATCCTTACCCGAACGAACTCACAAAACACGAACACGAACATACACAACACACACACACTCACACACACGGAGAGATGAAAAGATGCATGCTATGATGTTTGATAACAATTTGGCCCATTTATATTTACTTGTGTTTAGGATTTCAGATGCCTTTGTGTTTTGCTCAATTATCTCAGACCGTCTCCTTGGCTGTGGTGGTTCTCTAATGCTTCTCCAAACCTGATGAAAGATTTTTTACTTTTAGTATCAATTTACAGAATGACCCTCTGATAAGTTACCTATTGAGACTGGGAGATGACCAGTGTATGCAAGGGTGATGAGTCCAATGACGGGTAAGACTCCCTAATGGCCACAGAGGGGGCAAACTAAAGCAGGACACCGCCACTGGGCAACTCTGTGAAAGGTGTGACTCTGACAAAGAAAGTTGATGTGATGCTATGTATGGCTTCATAGCATCAAGGGGTGGACTGTACATTTAATGATCAAGTAGCTGCTGTGACCACCAAAAGTTGGCCAGCAGAATATCCAAAATGGTTATCTTATGGTCCCAAAGGAAAGGTCCCCACACTGGATTTTGCTAGGAGGGGTCTTAACATAGCCTGACAATGTCATACTCATAATTCTAGTCACACAACACCTTGCCAGCGTTCGCCTCTGCGTCCACCATCTTTTGTATGTCTGATTGCTACCCAATGTTGGTGTGTGTAAGATTAAATACACCAAAAGGATAGGTGTGTGTGTGAGTGCGTGTGTCTCACCAGAGTTTCCAGCCCTGGGTTGCAGTAAGATATATTTTGTATCACTGCCTGCGTCATAGACAAGGTCATATAGCTGCACGGGATCAGCAGCCAATGAGCCAGCACGGACTGGCTCCAGGACGTCTCCTGTGGCGCAGGCAGAAAAATCTTGCAGAGGGTTTCTCTGGAAAACCTTGGTGATGACCACCTTACCCCCCGCCCTGCAAAACAACACACACACACAGGTAAAAGATAAGATGGGTGAAATCGTTCATGGAGTCTGGGAAAAGAAACAGAATCATTGCTCATAGCCTTATACTACTCACCTCAAACAAATACATTTTGCTCTGATGCACCATGAACCATTTTCACTTGTGTGTTTGAATTCAGCAACTTACATTTTCATCACTCATCACAGCTAAACCCAAGAACTGAGCCTCACCCCAAACCAACCCCCACCTACCTTAGGCTGAAGATTTTGCCCACGTGGTGAGGGGAGAACATTACAGGCACACGATAGTCATTAAGCGGCACATACTCGTGAAGCATGACAGAATCAGGCGTGTAGTACTGCATGGCTATTGACCTGTTGAAGCCAATGTCATGCTCCTATGATAGAACACACGCACACACCAACACACGCAAGCAGACAAACGAATAAGCAGGTGCACACAAGGTATGCCACAAAAAATGTATAGGCTACAAGAGTGTTGTTGTTATGTAAGGCAGTGCAGGCTGAATTTTTTCACCTGTGAGGACTGGCCTTTTTGACTGTGTTTGTGTGTGTGTGTGTGTGAAAGAGAGAGAGAAATGACAACCTGGATAAGTTTGTTGACAGGGATGATCCTGTATCTCAGGCTGCTGGGTTTAGTTAAATCCAGTTCGACAGCCATGAGGGTCCCCATGTGATCGAACAGTAGAAAGGTTTTAGAGTTCAGGGTCTCTTTTAACCTGGCAAACCTATCCAGACCTGCAGGGGGCAACAAAGTCATGCAAATCAAACAAACTAACCTGAAGCGGATCTGTTGCTATTGATGCCAATACTTGATAAAATATACTGTATATAAGTATGTGATGCTTTGAGCCAAAAATAATAATACTAATAAACCACTCATAATGATGATTGATAGATAGATAAATGGCAGAAGTTATAGCCACTAGCACAGTTCCATAACTTCATCTTCGAAGTACGAAAAATCATTGTTTTGTGCATGAGAAATACAGAAATGTTACTGCAGGAATGTGGCGGCATTGCACAAGTATATGAGCCAAAGATTGTAGTAGCAGAGAATGACATTTGTGCCATAACTCTAGAAACATGGCGCACTATACTGAAAAGAACTGGAGAAAATAAGTATGGACAACAGCTTTTCTGCTGCTTGAACCACGTTGCCCCTTCTGTTAAATATGTGTGTGCGTGTGACTCACCTGTTTTCATGAGGTAAACACTCCCCTGATCTGTCAGTAGCACCAGCATACCGTTGTAGTTGGAGCTCAGCACATCAGTCACCATCTCGCCTTGCAGGGAGAAGATGTGCCTAAAGGTAAAGCCCCGGTCTGAGGATTTCCACACCTAAGCACACACACATAAAATAGCATACATTTCAGAAGAGATCATCTGAAATATGGTGGGTGGATGGGACTGTACGGCAACTTATAGGATGTCATGATTCTATTTATTTTTCACGTCCTTCAAACATGTACAATTTTCAAAGTCCACATAGTAATACAACTCTGTGGATGTAAGATTCTATGTGTATGAAGAACATTAAATACTGTTAACATTTAAACCATAGAGAATGTGTATATCTGTTTAACCTATGTGTGTGCGCAAGCCTCTGTGTGTGTGTGTGTTTGTGGCCGCATGCACTTTCTTTGTACCTCAGTGCCATAGAGGATGACATGGTTGTCCCCCAGGAAGATGCCGTTTGGTCGAAAAAGCATACGATGTGGGGAGGACTTGGTCTTGTTGCTCAGACCGTTCTTCTGGATGGTCAATACAGACAACAAGGCCCCCTCTTCCTAACACACACAACAAACGCACCCACATACCACATGCTATTAAGCAACAGGGATCTCAAATGTCATGAAGACACAGAGGGAGCTGTGTATGGTAACATCCCGGAGATGATGTGATAAGGAAATGAAGCTTGTTGTTGTTGAATAAATATACTTATAAGCCGCTCCGGAGTCCTGAGGTACAGTAACTTCAGTTCATATTCTGACATAGAAGATTTTGGGGGGGGGGGGATTGGTTTTCTCCTGTCGCCTTATGGTACTTTGACAACAAACGTTTAAAAGTACATTTTGGGGAAAAAGCTTCTAAATTTGAAGATGGACATCAGTTAGATGGGGATGTGAAATGATTGGCCATGAGAGGTGGTTTACAATGGGTAAAACACAGACATGACTAATATGTAAGTATAAGACCGTTCTTGCATTACTGAGGCGCCTGGACCCAGAAGGTGACTGATAACCCCAGGGAAATTCCCTGGCATCAATCTCCTCACAAAACGAGTGTGACCTCTGGTTGACTCAGCACTCTGATCTCAAGAACGAACTCTGAGAGTCTGACAGTTAAAACCTCACTAATCCTAGTGTGCAGATCATGAAGGAGTTATAATGTGACTTTAGGCAGCGTTGATGACCAATTATATCAGTGCACCTGGTTCAAATTTCTCCTAAACCTCATTCCCTTTGCTGACTTTAACATGCAAATAAAGAGCATATTCCTTTACATACCACATTATGACCACAGAAATCCTGTATGTTGGTCAAGTTGATGCTGTTGGGTTAGTTAATAATACTAGTGCAGTGCCCGTAGGAATTATGCATTCTGGAGTGTTAGCAGACGTAGGTGTAGTTGTTGGGTAGTGTAATAGCAAGACATATTTGCACTCCACATAGGTACAGGTTACACTGAAGTATTATTGTGATGCATGTTTCTTTTTCATTAAAAAATGTTTTAATGTTGTATAGCCTTTTTGGAGATACACCAACAAATAAAGTTTGAGATTAAGTACACACGAATTACAACAGATACATCAGGACACTAATACATCGGAAAACCTCTTTGCGTCAGTAGATGCATGAACGCATGGTGCTATATTGCTTTTATAAAACAATTCTACAGTCAACAAATTAACATTTCAACACAAAGTTATTGATTAAAAATGGTTTATTTCGCCATTGTTTCTCCGCAACAAAAGATAGTTCCATTGTCAACGTCTTGGTTTGGAATTTTAAGAACTTTTAATTAACGGTTATCATCAATGGAATGTTTCATCGCGTGATTTATTTTTAGCTGTGAAAAGTCCCGTAACTGTAGGTATGTTGACGAATAACCTATAGCATGGAACGTCTCTCGTCCAATCAGAAACAGCTAAATTACGCGCTAGAACCCAATTGTTTTATAAACTACAATATACTACTTAACATGGTAATGTAACATGGTTGGTTACATGCCAGCAGGCCCGGTCCGGCGCTATTCTGGGCCCGGGTGCAACATCGCACAGCCAGACCCCCCCCCCCCCCCCCCGCAAAAAAAAAAAAAACCTAGTCTAAATCCGATCAATTAAACAACATCAACACAACTGAACTGAAAGCATGCAGCCGCAGCGGACTGTCTTGATTCCCCATTGCCCTACCTTAAAACTGTATGCGTCGTGTCTTGGCCGCAGCAAATCTTGCGATTATGTCACTGTAATCCACTTGTCTTGCCGTGCGGTTTTCGATGGACAACACAGCCAACGCAGACAGTCTAGTGGATGCGCCAACATCTGTCTCAGGGCCCGTATCCTCTGCCGTTTGTCTACTAGGCCTACTCAGCCAAGATGTATAAATTCGCATTTTCTGCCTCCTTTTTTGTACCTTCGCTCCTCCGTTTACTTTCCTTTCTCTTTAGCGAACCGGATTTGTGTCCCGACATTTTAGCCTACTAAAGGCGGCGGCTTGCTTCAGGTTGGGGTTAATTGTTGTGCAAAAACTCAGTGCAGTTCATGCTCCCAAAGGTTGCGCGTGTTGTCATTTGCTTGGCAGATAGAAAGCTGTTTCCCTAACAGAAAGTCTGAAGCTTGAAGTTCTTTTCAAACCTTTGCTTGGGTTAAACTGAGCAGACATGCTGCAGACATACTGTTAAACTGAGCAGACATGCAGACTACATTTTAGTAATCTCATCACGTAACATTCGTTTTCTAAAAACAATCACATAGTATTGCATGTTTTACTGTGGTAGAAAATACGTTAGCTTAATGCAAACGTATATGGGAAATCCTATAGACACCGTGCTAGGTATTAGCATCAATTAATTCACGTTAATGTTTTTGTATGAGCCTGACATTTGCTCTGCAGATAGATAACAGCTTCCCTAACAGAAAGTCTGAAGCTTGAAGTTCTTTTCAAACCTTTACTTGGGAAGCACTTCTTAAACTGAGTAGACATGCAGAATATTTTAGTAACCTCATCTAGTAACATTCGTTGATAGAATGCAGGCTGTGAGGCTCGCGTCTAACTAACCAGCCTGCGTCGCGATTTTCCCACGGGGGGAGGGGGGGTGTGTTTTGATACATTTAAAAAAAAAAAAAAATCGATAACAGCCAATAGGGACATTGCGTTGCACAGGCCACAGGGTCAACTTGTGCTGTTAGAGACACACTCGGTATATCAGAAAGGATCAAAGAGAACGGGCCCCCCTCTACACGGGCCCGGGTGCAATTGCTCCCGTTGCTACCCCTTCAGAACCGGGCCTGCATGCCAGGCCCATACACATCAGCTGGGGTAACTGTTCTATGACTATGACATCATTCACGTTGCGCGGGTCCACCCCTCTTTCTCTGAATTACTACACTACCCATAGTGCCTCACTACACATATTGCCTACGGCAAACAATAAAAATACAAATATGTCGCGAACTATGAATTCAGAAATCTTCAAAATCAAGGATGCACAGGTTCATGACATGCGTTAGCTACATGCAAAATCTCATAACTAACGTAACTAACGTCAGGGAGATATGCCCTTGACAGACAGACAGACACACAGAGATTTCTGGATTTATAGATAGATGTGTGGCTGTGTAGGTATGCCAATACCTCTGAATGTGACAGCAGCAGCCCTGTGCTTTGACATCGGTCATACACGAAGGACAGATACTGATGGGTGACGTCAGTCCTATTCAGTTCCACGGCAGATGCCTTGCAGTCTAACCACTTCTTGAAGGGATATCCACTATACACACACCTTGTTTGCTGAAGACAGAGGAAGAACAAGGTTTAGTCAAACCCCAAATCAGACAAAGTTGGGACGGTATGTTAAATTTAAATTAAAACTGAAAAACAGTGATTTGAAAATTGTCTTTGACCTGTATAACAGCACTTAAATTGACGTTTAACCTCATGAATTTTATTGTTTTTCCAAAATAAACACTTGCAATTCTTGCCATTCCTTTTCACAACACCTTTTCACAAAGTGATGAAGCCTTTCAGGTGTAACTTTGTTACATTCTTCCTGCAAACAAGTCTTACGTGGCAAACACATAACAGCGTAGTGTTGGAATCGTAATTCTAAATCCCATGCATTTCAACGGAAGGCAATCCATTGTGATGTAAACCACCGTTTTGGGGGTAGTGAGAGCGAAAAATGGGGAAAGTTTAATCCTATGCAAATGAGGAGGGTTTTTCCCTGGCAGCGGCCAATCAGATTATTTGGTATAGTCTTTGACAGTTTGAAAATTGCAGGACTATGGTGTTGTTAGGTCGTTTAATTTGCTAAAAAGAAAGGGCTTACTTTAACAGAATGACAGTTTTGGTATATATTCAAGTGACTAGATAGCCTACTAGCTGTCTAGCCAGCTAGCTAGCTCACTAGTCCAGTCTGTTATGCCATTTCCTCAGGTACGCCACCGCCACTCAAAGCGTTGGAAGCGTAACGTTACGCTGTCATGTGTTCGCACCGCTCAGGTCTGCAACGGTATGGGGTGTTTGTTGTCGCATTTTGCGTTTCAAAATGCGGCATACATTCTCTATTGAGGACAAGTTGGGACTGCAGGCAGGTCAGTCCAGCACCTGCACACTCTTCTATCTCAGCTATTCCTTTTGAAATGTGTGCACAATGGGGTTTTGCATTGTCTTGTTAAAATATGCATGGGCATGCCCTGGAAAGGATGTACCAGTCTTGAAGGCAGTATATGTTGCTCCAAAATCTATATGTACTTTTTGGCATTAATGGTGCTATCACAGAAGTGTAAGTGACCTTTGCCAAGGACACTGACACAACCCCATACCATGACAGACCCTGGCTTTTGGATTTGTTTCTGGTAACCGTCTGGAGGGTTCTTTTCTTCTTCGGTCCAGAGCACGCCGTCCATTTCGTCCAAAAAGACCTAAACTGATTTGTCTGACCAGAATACACGTTTCCACTGTGTGATGGTCCAATCCAGATGCCTCCTAGTCCAGAAAAGTCGACATTATTCTGGACACGGTTAACATAAGGCTTCCTATTGGCACAGTCAAGTTTTAACTGGCATGTGTGGATGTAACTACATATTGTAGTGCTTGACAAAGGTTTGCCAAAGTAATCCTGAGCCAATGTGGTCATCGCTTATAGATGAATGACGGTTCTTGATGCAGTGCTGTCAAAACGATTGAAGGTCACATTCATCAATTTATTTTGGAATGTGTTGCAGGCCTGAATGGCAGGAATGGGTGTATATTTACAAATCAAATAAAGTTGACAAACATGAAATATTTTGTATTCTTTAGAGATGGGAATCGAGAACCGGTTCTTGTTTTCGGTTCCGCTATCAATATTAAAATAAATAATAATAATTTTACGCTATAGATACTTCGTTTCGATGTAAGTGCCGTTTAGGTATGTCACGTGCACGAAATTTTGTTTTGTTTTAAATTGAAGCCACCATAGCGTCTAGGCAGAAGTGCTCAAAAGTGTGGTTATATTACACGCAAAAAGATGACCACAGGGCCACTTGCAATGTATACCAAACGTCTTTCATCAAAAGTGGGAAAAACTACCATTACGCCGAAACATTTGACCATACTGCATGCAATACCTTGAATGTCGCGTTTTTGAGCGGTATGGAGTGACGGTAATGTTAATGAATCTCAGCCAAGCAACAGCAGCGCGGCTAAAGTGAGTGCTTCATCTGTTAATATCGAAGGTAAACTATAACGGTCTATTGTGTTAGTGCCATTTGTTTCATTGTGTAAACCAGCTTTCACTATTTGTTATGTCAGTTTTATTGTTAGTTCAAGGAGAATACACTTAAAAAAAAAAAAAAAACAGCATTGTAATTGGCATGTTCAAATATTATTTAACACAGCAGTTCTCAAACTCTGGTATAACAAGGACTGCCACAAATTAGACCATGGAGGGATCCCTATTTGATAAGATTATTTTCCAGGCTCCCCATCGGATGATATATTTGAGTTTAGATGTTTTATTACAAAAATGGTATGAAACTACTTATCAAATCAGTCATACATTCTGTTACTTATGGTTGGAATTATGGTCAAAACAAATACTTTTTTTCTTTGTTGGGACCCCATCAAGGAAAAGGATCCCTAGGCTATGGGTCTCTGGACCCTACTCTGAGAGTTTGTTGACCTATTCTTCGGTTTGTTTTTGGTTATTTAAAACATATAAATGTATACATACATACATACTGTATATGCTGTGCATCTTCTATTCAGAGAATATTATATAAAAGAAAATGTATGTAAATAAACCCGTTTGATATTTTTTTTTTCCTTGCCCAAAAAGAATCGCTAAGAGAATTGATAAGGAATTGAATCGATAAGCAAGAATCGTAATGGAATTGGAATCGTTAAAATCTTCAAATCTCATCCCTAGTATTCATACTGTCAGCAATCAAATACAAGTAAATGTAAATTTTATAAATCACTGCTTAAAAAAATTGCATTTTCCATACCATCCCAACTTTTTCTGATTTGGGGTTGTAGGATTTAAAACTCCTTAAATCAAACAAGATGACATTAATGTATCGGTTGACAACACATCTATCAATATACAGAAATTAGATTACAGGGCACAAATAGCAGGTGAGTAGATCACAGGAATTCACTGTGCTAAATTTAACTTGTTTTAAAAATGTTCATGTTTAGATTTTCTCAATGAAATTGTACTGCTAGCAAGAGTATAGCAAGTCTATTTTTATGCACTGCATCCACTACACACATTTACAGAACAAAGCCACACAGAGGCATAGACACCTACCAGCTCTTTCCCATATCCTTCGTTTGAGATCAGGCTAAGGTGATCATCTAAAAGCAAAGCACACAGTTAGTCATCTGTAATCTGGATGTCTCAATCCGTTGCAGATTACTTTACCGTCGTCAACATGGGTTATATTACTTCAACGGCTATGGTCACAACTGACATTAGTGAGAAAAGTCTGTAGTTTTGGCATCATTTTAATCACTGATGTAAGAACAGAACAATTTTGGCCCCTGTTAGCAATATTAGCTAATATAGGACATGCACTTGAGCAGGGGCTCTCAATCAAGCTCCTGAAGCACACCCTGGCCCTGCATATCCTGAATCTATCCCTAATCTAAGATAGGGGGAGGTCAACTGAAACAGCCTATGTACCCTGAACTAATTCATATCTAATACAAATTTAAATGTTCACATTCTGTTAGCTTGTATAAATTAAATATTAAAATGTGATACCAGAGAAGTACAAGTGGTTTGTGACACACTGAGAGGAGAACCAAAGGGTCATTGAAGAGTAGTCCATCTGTAAAGATACCAGCAGATATGGGCATATCATTAACAGGGGCATACACAAGCACACACGCATCCACCCAGAACCAGTCTAGAGCTGGGATTAACAAGATACCAAGACACATTAACAGGCTCATACAACACATTCATATTCTCAACGTATTTTTCTAATTTCATAAGAGGCTCAGACAGAGAAATGTACAAGGTCCATCACCTTGGCCAGAACTGGGAGCACCAGTAGTGTGAACTGTAAACATTAGACAGAAAAGAGACATGGTTAACAATACATTAACTGATTAATGGATAAGTGGCCCTCAAATCAACTGATGTATGCAAACACTGTTTGAATATGAAAGCTTGGTGCTGTACTTTCAGAGTCCCTGTGACTGGAGACAGCAGGTCCTGGCTGATGAAGAGCCCCTTATTCGTCAGGAGGAACAAGTGACAGTTGGTCAACTTCAGGTCCACAAGGTCTTTGCCGTGACAGCCCGATGTGCACACACGGTCTATGCCCTGACAGCCCGATGTGCACACTTAACAAACACAGAGCAAACACATAAACAAATTAATGAGAAGGCAATTTGATTTTTGATTAAACCTTCACTGACAAAGACGAATCAAATTCAAATGGTACTGACATACAGCAACAAACTGTGACATAACTGTTTTTGCATATTAGTTCAGCATTTGCGAAAATTGCATCACTAAGACTTCCATGTTAATATTAATAATTAATACAACTATGAGAGGCTAAGTGATGTTTATACTAGTGCTGTCAAACGATTAAAATATTGAATCGCGATTAATCGCATTTTTGTCATAGTTAACTCAAAATTAATCGCGATTAATCGCAATTTTTTATCTATTCTAAATGTCCCTTAAATAATTTTTTTCCATCATTTTTATTTTATTTTAATGCTCTTATTAACATGGAAAAGTGGATTGGCTTGCTTTGTGCAATGTTTTAATTCATTGAAAAACAACATTGCCAAACAGGGCAGGACAAAATAAAATTATAAAGTGCACATTTCAGATAAACAAGGGCTCAGCCTATAGTGCAGTTAAACAATGACTTAATATTTTCTTTTTTTCAAGTTGGCTGTGAACATAGAAGTCAGGCTTCTTATTTCAAAAACAATGAACCGTAACAGTTAGGTTACCAATAAAAGGTAAGCCTACTACATTTTCAGACAACAGTGAAGCTTGCTTCTTTTGCACAACACAACTTTTAAAGGTAAACTTTCTATTCAGAAGCTTTTTATCATCCATTTCGCCGCATCGCACTCACCATTCACTCAACCGTAACGTTAGCCTACTACACAGTTTGGGAGGGCAAAAAGAATGTTAATCTTAAAAAAAAAATAATAATAACGCGTTAAACTGACAGCACTAGTTTAAACATATATTTTCTATGTATTCAACACAGTGTACGATCACTGAAAACTGATCAGGTGTACAGGACAGACATTAGGACTCACAGGCATTGGTTACGTTAAACCATCGGTCATTGGATGTGAAACTTGACTTGGTCACACTTAGTATAATTCCTGAAATACACAACGCCCACATATTAAACAAACATGGACATATTAACAACCACTTTTAATTTAATGCCCTGGCGTCCCAACCAACCTGCATGGCCTCCCGGCTTAAAAATGGGTGCCATTACAGCCACGTCACCGGCACATGGACTCTGGGTAACACGCATTTTGATGATGAGATGTTCATGTCGTAGGATGGCCTGAGGTGAAATCTCTTCGCCGATGGTCCACTGAAGTATGGGCTCTATCATAGAAACACCATCCGGTAACAACAAAGAGCTTACCAGGTTAAACTCAGAACACCTGGCACAACATTCATAGCACATCCAACACATAAGTATATCAGTGCCTCTATTTAATCTTGTATAGCGGATGTTAAAGATTCAAAATATCAGGTACGTATGTGTGTCATACTGTAAACTGTAAACGTAAACTGTGTGTCATACTGTCTTATAGTAATCTCAGGGAAGTTTCTTTTTGTGGCTCAAGGCCATCTCCCTTACCTCTGGTCACGTCTAGCATGGTTCCCTTTAGCGTCTCAAGCAGATGGGCTTTTGCATGTAACGCTTCAAAGCCTTGGAACATGCTAATCTCAACATGCCACTGGTCCACGGGTGCAATCCCTGTCCAGAGACAGGGGAAGGTTAGGGGATAGAAAAGTTGGGAGATTAAACAATATCAGCCATGATGAGATGGATGTAGGAATAATAATTAAAAACACAAGATATCAAAGGTCCACTAGGGCGACCTGCACCTGTGTTGATGGTTATGTTGTGTCTAGGTACAGTAACTCTCCATGTAGATGAATTCTGAAAACACAAATAATACCACCAAGTGGGGGAGGATAGAAGTTAAAGAGAACCAAAGACAGAAACAGAAATTAAATAAAGGAGAAAAATAGGTACCAGTGATGATAAGGGAGACTGGACAAGATACACATAATTGGTGATTAAAGCACATTTTCCTAAAGAGAATGACACAGTGACTTGCCAGGTGCGTAAACATCTACAGTATGTAAAACAAATAAGTATCATGCATAGCACAGCCGAGAGAAAGCAATTCAAACACACTCGTGTGGTTCAGGCTTACTATATTTAAGGTGAAAATGAAAGCAGCTGAGTTGGTGCGATTGTAGATCTCCATCTTGGGTAGCAACCCAGCCGAAGTATACAGTCTAAGCTGGTTCTGATACTGTTTAGTTGAGTTTGCTTTATTCACCAGATTGCAATCCATTACCTGTGGATGTCATATTTAACATGTTCAACCAGTTGGTTGAAAAGTAATTAGCACCTTTTGTGAGACGTTTATTGTTATATGTGGGCAAAGTGGCGATTTTAGCCTGAAATTTCTAGTGGGGCAATTTTATATGACATCATGTCAGTATCACAAAAGCAAAGTAGCAGAAGTCATTACATCTTATGAACATCAACTTAGCCTACGCATGCAACATGAAGTGAATTGCATGAATGAAAAACAAATAACAGCAACAAATCATGGTGCTAAATGAGCAAAACTTTGTAAAAATCGATGTTCTTGCAGATTTCATTGATACATAAAATGTTGGCTTATATATCGTAACCCGACCTTTTAACGCCCCAGCTATTAAAAAAGTGACAAACTGTTAAAAACATTTATAGATCGAAAAATATTTAATCAATCAAAAAAAAAAAAAAAGTTCAACCAATGCAGCTGATATACATAGCAGGATACATTGAACGGCGCACTGTCCAACACATGTCCAAAGCTAAACATCAGCTCAAAAGTTCATTCGCCAGTTCAGTTCACAGTGAACGGCGCACAGTAAATGTCCAAAAAACTTCATCTTAAAAAAAGGTTTGACACACCAATACAGATCACTTAAATAGGAAGTTGTTCTACATTATTCATTGCAAGCTAGATACACATTCACAATTAAATGGCTACAGCTTATATTAAATAAAGTACGATAGATGTAGCCATCAAATTACTCTAAACCACACTATAATGCTGGTGAGTCTGGTTAATTCACACACACACACACACACACACACACACACACACACACACACACACACACACACACACACACACACACACACACACACACACACACACACACACACACAATTAAATCGCTACCTTGCATATTAAATGTAAGATATAAAAAAGTAAGATATATTTTGCCGCAAAGATGATTTGATGAGCTTTCTGCACCACAGCGCCATCTGGAGGTGATGGGCAGTGCCCCAAATGTAGAAATCCATTGTGTGGACAGTTCCTTTCATGACTTACCAAATCTTCTAGACCCAAGTAAAGTCTAAAACTGTTTGATCCAGTCGCATGGGAACACTGAATAAATTTCTGAACTTCTGCCTCTGAATCTAAAATGAGTGAAAGAGAAGAACAAAATATGAAAAATAAATTAACAATGAAATGTTCATAGGTCGTCGCTGGAAAACATGAAATAATGTTAGCAATTTACTCACCAGAAGCAGCACACACACTCTGAATTGCAGTCAATAAAATTGCAACAACCAAAGATTCCTAGTGAAAATATTAAAACAAGATATTCAGAAACACTGCGTGTCAACGTGGCAATCACCTACATGTGGTATTGGCATTATCTTGTAACAGTCTCTTAGCGTAGCTAGCGCTAGCATTAGCCAACAAATCTAGCTTTTTTTTAACTAACGATACCTTGCTAGATAGCTGTGAGTTCAGACTCACCTTAAATAAGAACCAATTCCTAAGAAGCACCATTTTCGAATTCCACGACAGCGTGCCGGAGTTAAAGAGTCAATCTCGTTAACGTTACACCGTGTGAAAGATTTTTTTTTTCTTCGTGCCTAGGGCTACAACGCTCATTCAGTCGTTATGACAGCTGTTATATTTGTGGCGGGGTTACTGAGGTCTGAGGTACGTGCTCGCGCCCCCTGAAGTGGGATGACAGCAACCTTCAGATTGTTGAATAATTTCTCTACCTGCTTGGAGGGGTGGGGTGGAGTTGGTGTGCGAATGCATGTAAACAGGCATCCAGGCTCTTCTTATTCCAGTGTCTCGACAGCTGGACTGAATTTTCTCAGCATCAGTAGGTATGTGTTCCAGTCAAACCAAATCGCCTAAGATTTTTTGATGCAGTCATATTATAGGTTTATCTTCTAGCGAGCTTCCTCAATGAACCATGCAAAAGCCTTCAAACACCACCAACAGTCCAGTTGGCTCTGATAAAAGCTTGGTAACATGCTAACTGGGGTCTTTTGGCGATGTTGTGTTGTGTAGGCTTTTCTTACATTTTCGCGGGAAGTTCCGACCCAAACCAGAGAACTGCAGTGTATAGCCTGGATGGCTAATGGGAACGATATGTGTATTTATCTGTAAAAAATGTACATGGCTAACATACAGGACATCCGAATCTACACTATTGCAAATAGCAGCTGCTCTCTAACTTGATAAGTTTTCACTGGACAGTTTTTCTAACTACTACTAATTTCTTACGGTCAAACTCAATCTCTATACACAAAAAATAGTCATGACACACAAACACATGCAATCTCTGTCTCACGCACACACAAACTGGTTTGTCCCATGTGTTTGTGACCACAGGCGTCAGAGGTTGAGTACAGCTGTGAGCGGAGTGGTGGTCAGGTGTCGAGCCTGAGGTGTGATTTCCATCAGCGCCTCAGTAAGTTTGGATGCCTCCACTTAAGCAATAACACATGAGAAACATGGGAAACACAGGAGAGACATGGGAAATCAGGGTACAGCATCTGTATCCATTGCCACGAGGGTGATTCTGCAAATATTTAAGAGCTTTAACACACGTGGCAGTTGTGTGTTAATGCCTTGAGTTTAACATATTTATAATACCACTGCCACCAATGTAACAGAGTTACTCCTGTACTCCTCCTGTTTAAAGGCACCCAGTGCAACTTTCGAGGCTTAAAAATAAACATTCAATTTCTAGTCTTTTTTACACTTAGTAAGTTTCAATAACTCCATACCATTACATACCGACATTCAAGCAGCAAAGATGAGACGTCGTTGTGTGGTGAGAACTGATAGAAAATCGATAACAACAACAATCGCCGCCATTTTCTTTATTTTTTGTAACCTACAATAAATAAAGCAGGCTTCCAGTCAATGGAAAAATGGCTTCTCCCCACCGGCGATTGTTGTTGTTTACGATTTTCTATCAGTTCTCACCACACAAGGACGTCTCATCTTTGCTCCTTGAATGTCGATATGTAATGGTATGGAGTTATTGAAACTTACTACGTGTAAAAAAGACTAGAAATTGAATGTTTATTTTTCATTGAATGTTTACATAAAGTTGCACTGGGTGCCTTTAACAGAGTAACCTACAGCAGCCAGTCATTCATTCCACTGGCATTGGTCCTGATGGAGAGATATCTCCTATGGACCAGATTATAATTATTCCCTTTCTCTCTAGGGTTCTCATTTTACACCTGAAGAGGTGTTGCCCCTTCACCCTCACCAAAAGCATCGCACCGCTTCAGCTGGAGGCAGAGCTCCAGGTCAAACAAAGGTGGTGATACACTTAAACACACACACACACACACATACAAACAAGCAAGCACAAACAGACACACACACACACACCACACACACATGCATGTAGCGAAGAAATTGACTCAAGACTACCCATCAGCGGTCTATTTTAAAAGATATTATTAATTTATGGACATTTGTTATGAAAATACCTGTTCACATTTAACAGTCTTAGCCTTGATGGTCCACCAGGGGGCGACAAAATACTGAAGATCGGGTAAAAAAATAGGCTTTGGGAGTTGTCTGAGCCTTACGTGCAACAGTGAAATTTGTTTTACCTGTGATTGTCTCTCTCTCTCTCACACACATAGGACATTGCAAGACGGTTTTGTCCTCTCAGGCTACCTTTTATTGCAGCATCAGGCCACTTGCATTTAAACATACACACATAATTCACACACACACATAGTTGCATGTAGTCAAGAAATGGAACAGCATCAAGTCTACCTCTCAGCTGTCTATTTTTAAAACTGTCTTTTTGTTTCACAGTCTTAGCCTTTGTGACAGGGGGCGACAAAATACTGAAGCTCTTGTGTAAAATAGGCTTTTATATGAATTAATCTAACAGTTAAATATTTTCTAACTGTCTCTCTCTCACTCACACACACACACTCTCTTTTTCTCTCTCTCTCTCTCTCACACACACTAAAAATGTGTTTTCAGGACCAACACAACAAACACCAGGGCAGAGGAGGTGCAGGTAGGATATGAATAACTCAGGAGACAAGATCTGAGGCAATCAATCTGTATTGAAAGCGCAGGAATATCAGGAATATAAGAATCCTCTAACAGTGTGGAAATATATGAAAACATATAAGGTGTAATGAAGGTGTGGTTCTGAAACAGAGTAAAACATGGGAAAACCAGTAAGTACACTACGTCGCGCATATGTCAACGCTGACATTTTAACTTAACAGGCTAATTTAACAAGCTAACATAAACATCATTCACACAAAAATGCTAGCATTCCTTCACTTATTCAACACTAACGATAAACAATGACTACTCTAAACATATAACATTGCTTATTAAAGGAAATTAACATGACATTAGAACACTTACAACTTTCATAGACGCACACGTCGAACTTAATGTTTTTCGTTCTTAACACATAAGAGGCACGTATTTGCTGTCTCAACGCGACACAGTAAATTAAACATTGTGGGAGCATGACGCCGGTGATACCCATGTCAAACTAAGAGTCCCCAATCGCGAAAAGGATAAACAATGTGTTAAATGGAACATAAACCCAGGGCCTTTTTTACAGCTGCCCCCAAATGTACATAGAACATTTGAACCACATAAAAGGCTACACTGTATTAGTATTAACATTACTCAAAGGTTGACTGTCGTCTTCAGCTGGAAGGGCATGCAGGATAACCAGCCGGGCAACCGGTCGGGTGTATGTTCTGTCCTTGACCTTCACGTCTGCTGACCTGATGTGTCCATCAGGACTGGGATGAACCTTGACCCGAGGCCCGAGGCAGCTGAGGGTCCACGATCATCGCCACAGAGCCCTCTGTGAGTGACGTCGGCTGGAGATGACTGCCACTTTGATCGGGCCTGCAGCCCTGGTAAGTACAGTCGGATGAAACAAGCCCAGAAGTGGTCAGCAAGCACTTGTGCATGCTTCCACCGCCGGCGACTGAGGAGCTCCTCTTTGGGGTACACAATCTGAGGCAGGGAGCCGTCAGGCCGCCCCATCAGCAGGCTGTTAGGTGTCACAGGGTCTGGATCGCTGACATCAGATGAAACGTAGCCCAGGGGTTTGGAGTTTAGGATCCCTTCCACTTCGATGAGAACGGTGCGGAGGACCTCTTCCTGCAAGGGCTGTGCACCGACTGTGGTGTACAGGGCAGTCTTCACGGATCGAATCTCCCGCTCCCACACACCCCCGAAGTGAGGAGCAGCAGGAGGATTGAAGCGGAAGTGGATTTTCTGTGGGGCAAGGAGCAGCTGAAGGTCAGCGGACATTGCTGCAAAGGCCTCACTCAGTTCTCTCTCGCCACCTTTAAAGTTGGTACCCTGGTCTGAATAAAGCTCAGCAGGGGTTCCCCTCCTAGCTATAAACCTACGCAGGGCCATTAGAAAGGAGTCGGTGTCAATTGAGGTTAGGACATCCAGGTGTACAGCCCTGACTGTGAGGCAATTAAATATGATTCCCCACCTCTTTTCTGTGCGCTGCCCCACTTTGACCAGGAATGGCCCGAAACAGTCAACGCCTGTTGAATGGAAAACTGGCTTAAAGAGACGGAGGCGGGCCACAGGTAAGTCCGCCATTCTGGGAACTGTTGGCTTGGCCTTCCAACGGCGGCATTCTGCGCAGTTTCTTTGGAAACAACGGACTGCCTCTCTTCCCCGCAGAATCCAGTATGTGCGTCGGATTTCGGCAAAGACACGCTCTGGTCCTGGGTGTCTCAGACGGCTGTCAAAGTCCTGTATGAGGAGGCAGGGTGCAGGCTGGTGTAGATCAGATCTTCTGACCGGCGGAGGCGACTACCGACTCTGATGAGTTCTCCAGCGTCATCCAGCTCTGGGGACAGGTTCAGGAGGCGGCTGCTGCGTTGAACGGGTTTCCCTGCTTTAAGGAGACGGAGTTCTTCAGGGAAGCTGTCGCGCTGAGCCCTGCTCAGGAGAAGTCTCTCCGCCTGGCGGTAATCCTCTGCATTAGCGCAGCTCTCCTCTGTAGCCGCCCCATGTAGCTCCTGGACAGTGGCTTGTAGCAGTTCCTTCCATGTGCTGTATCGGTGTAGGTCTGAGTCTGACTGAGTTACGGCCGCGGATGACACACCACAGAAAGTTGACTTGCGCAACTCAGCAGCGTCTGGAGGGTCTCCCACTACACTGGTAGGATCTTCAGGCCACTGGTTAGGATTCCTAAGCAGGAAGGGGGGCCCTTGACTCCATCTGTTGGGTCTTACCAGGTCCTGAAGAACTTTGCCACGAGTGATATCGTCAGCTGGGTTCTGTGCAGAGTCGACATATCGCCATGTGTGCTGGTCAGTCAGTTCTTGAATTCCGGCTACACGAGTGCAAACGAAGACCTTGAAACGACAAGATTCTGATTGAAGCCAGGTCAGCACTGTTGTAGAGTCAATCCACATAACTGTCCTTGTAATCTCCAGAATGAGCTCATCACTAAGGAGTTTGGAGAGCTGGGCTCCTGTGAGTGCACCACACAGCTCGAGCCGGGGCATTGAGTGCAAACGTCTTGGGGCTACCCTGGATCGGGCCAACACAAAGGCCAGGTGTGCAGTGCCATCGTTGTCCACCGTTCTAAGATACGCCACCGCCCCATAGGCCTGCTCAGATGCATCACAAAATATATGCAGCTCTCTTTCTCTCACTGAAGCAGCGATATCTTTAGGTAGGTATGGACGAGTGAGGCCTACTTGAGGGAGGAAGCGCATCTTTTCGTCCCAATCTCTCCACTGCTTGACAAGGTCTGGAGGCAGCTGGGTGTCATCCCATCCTCTGTGCTTGTCCCACAGGCATCTCACCAGCATCTTAGCTCTGGTCGTATACAGCAGGATGAAGCCTAAGGGGTCGTATTGGCTCGCTAGTACCTTGTAGATATTGCGCACGGTAGGCTCACCATACTGAACTGGGCGATGTTTGTACCCCAGCATGTCAGTGGAAAAGTGCCAGCCGAGGCCTAGCGTGGATTCAGGACTGTCTGTGCTGTCTTGTGCGAGCCAGAGTTCAGCACTGTTGGACCTAGCATCTTCGGGGAGGTGGCTAATGACACCAGGTTAATTGCTGGCCCACTGGCGGAGCACAAAGCCAGCTGAGGACAGGAGGGCTCTTAGCTTGTCCACGAGGTCTCATGCTGCGGTGGTGGAGGGAAGACTCTGAAGGCTCTGAAGACTCCACATAGAAGCATTTCTCAATAGAGTTCCTCACCTCATCATCTGGCTGGCTGTTATCTCTTGTATGGCGTTGCACGGCGAATGTGGCACAGGAAGGGCTACACGTGGTGCCAAAGGGGAGTACCTGCCATTCATAAACTGCTGCCGGCTCATCTTGGTGCAGGTCACGCCACACGAAGCGCAGGAGAGGGCGGTCTTCGGGGAGCAGACGAACTTGGTGGAACATGCCCTTTATGTCTCCACTTATGGCAACTTCGTGTTCCCTGAATCTGAGGAGGACTCCCAGCAGTGATGCCCCAAGAGTAGGCCCAGGTAAGAGGTAGTCATTCAGGTTGTGCCCTCGATATTGGAGTGAACAGTTGAACACTAGGCGGTGTTTGCCATTATGGCTAACTAGGTGGCGGGGGTTGTACCATACCTCATCTCCCTTGTTCAGCTCTGATGGGTCCAGCTTGACAACTGACCCGGCCTGAATCAACTTCTCCATCTCTGCACGGTACACTTTGGCCTTTTTAGGGTCTCTCTGGAGTCTTCTCTCAAGCTAGACATGACGGCGTCGGGGGTAGCTTGGAGGCGTGGCATATTTCTGCGGTGCAGTAGTGGAGTGGCATAGCGCATTATGCCGTCAACCTCCACACGGGTGGTTTTGTCTTCTAGGAGGCTGAAGGCTAAGTTGTCTTCCTGTGAGCGTGTCACCACTTTGCTGCTCCTAAGGGGTATAACATCAGTCTGCCAGAGTTTCTCTACATGTTTCATTAGCTCGCTCACCTGAGTTGGGATTGAGGTCAACAGACACTGCTGTGGGCTGATAACTCGGCAGATGACACTGGAGGGGCCCTGTAGCGTCCAGCCCAGCATGGTGTTGATGGCAGCAGGGCCGCTGGGAGGTCCTTGACGCACAGGCTCAGTGGGAGTGACGAGGTGTGGGTGGTCACTGCCTATGAGCAGCAGTGGTTTGATCTTCTTGAACTGCTGGAGGGGTAGCCCGTACAGATGCTTATACTTCTTCTTGAGTGATTCTACCGGGTAAGTATGATCAGCGTGGTCGATGCAAGCTGTTGTGAAGGCGTTGGTGATGCGATAGCGGGTCTTTGGCCAAGCTTTGGTTGAGATGAGGAAGGAGACACAGTTGCCCTGGAGGGTTTGTGTGTCCTGCCTGATGGTGCGTAAAGACAGGCTTTCTGGTGTGCCTTGAAGGCCTAATTTCTGAGCGGCGGTCGGCAGCAGCATCGTTCTCTCTGACCCGTCGTCCAGTACTGCATATGTATCGAGGGTGCAGCTGCCATGGTGCAGGGACACTGGAACGACTTTGAGGAGGGTTCGGCTGCCCTCTGTTGGTCGATCGAGGTAATACACCATGGTTGACGCCTCACCTATATCTTGAGTCACCACTGCCTGTGTTGTTCCGTTCTGCTGCCCCGTGTTGACATCATGTAGGACTTGTAAATGGCGACCGTTGCACAGCCTGCAGGTCTTCTTCAGATTGCACTGTGGTGTGAGCGAGCACAGCGCCAGCATCTTTTGTTGGTCTTTATCCACTCCGTCAGCTGGTCTTTGTTGAGTTTACTTATGGCTACACACTGGCTTAGGTGGTGTTCACGGTTATCACAGAAGGCACACTAAGGTGAAGGCTTAACATTAGCGGGGGAGCTACTGGGAGGTTCAATTTGTCTAGGTGTGATCTCTGATCCATGCAGCACAAAGACGGGACATTTTCCGAATTGCTTGTGAGGCTTCGGGCTATTCTGGTCGTCTTTGGCTGCTGTGGAGGATAGCTGACCGTCGAAATCCTGGCACCAGGACTCGTACTTCAGCCATTCAGCTAGGTCGTTGAGGGTGTAGGTATTGCCTGACCAACTGAACATGCACCTGCGGAACTCCGCTCGCTGCTCGGGGGGGTAACTTGCTGAGCAGGCGAGCAACATGGGAACCGCACTGCAGCTCCACTTCTCCATCAGCGCCAAGTGTCTTTAGCATACCCACCAGTGCCTGGATCTGAAGAGAGAATCTCTCGAAGGCAGCCACATCTCCACGCTTGATGTCGGATAAGTCCATTACTGTGGAGATTCGCTTCAGTGCTAACTGGTGTGGCTGGCCGAACTTCTCATTCAGCCCCATCATGGTGTCGGTAAACGGTGTCTGGGAGTGGAGGTAAGCGTCTGCAATCAGTTTGGCCTCTTCCAGCTTCAGATGGTCTGTAAGCACTTGATACTTGAACAGTTCTGAGCTGTCAGGGGGTAACAAGTTCTGTAGGGCAATCTTGAGGTGAGCAAACTCACCAGGATCTCGATGTGAGAGATGGGGAATAGTTGGACGAGGGCCACGGTACGCTGTGTCCAAGCTGGTGCTCTGATAATACGGCCTTGAGTACATGGACATCGGCCTTGGCATGAAGAGAGGGTGCTGAGGAGGTTTTTGGCGGCGTGCCGGTGGGTTTGCTGGAACTTCATATGGCGTAGAGGTGAACCTGGGTGGTGCCGGAGACACACTGGACCAGGCAGGCGGCTGTAGCCGGGTAGCCGCAGGGGCATAAATGGGGTGGCTAGCCCTGGTGGGTCTCCGGGCTGAGGCTGCTGGCAGCAGCTGGTCTGGTGATGACTGGTTCTGCCTGCCTGCGAAGGTCTCATCTTTCATGACTTGCAGTTCACTCATAAGTCTGTCAAGGCGTTCAATCACAGGTTGGTTGCTGGTCGCCTGTACTTCGTACAGCGGCGGTGGCGGTGGGGGCCAGTCATCGTCCTCGTCGATGTTCACTGGGTTCAGGTGGTTGTCGGACGCATCTTGTGACTGTTGGAAGCTGAGTGCAGTGCTGACTAGCTGTTGCATGTCAGGGCGGACTGCTTTCAATTCTTCTAGGTCGGCTGACATACGCTGACGAGACTGCTGAAGCAGGCGCCGCTCACGCTGGATCTCCTCTAACTCTGTTCTGAAGACTGTGCCTTGCTGGGTTTCATGGCGCGGGCCATAACTGAGGGTAAGATAATCATGTGACCTCTGTTCTCCTCTGTCTTGGCGTAGCTGGTGGGCTAGCTGTACCTCTTGGACATGCAGCCGACGTTTGGGTGCGTAGCATGCATCGCTTTCGTGGAGGGCAGTATCCCAGTTCAGCAGCGGGCGTATTGGAGTAGAATACTGAGAGGTGAGGGTGGTCTTCTCGGCCGCTCCCTTCATGTGAATCATCTGTTCCTTTTCGTATCCGCGCCAATGAGACCCAAGGCCATGGAGATTTACCTCATAGTCTTCAAAGCGAAGTGGGGGGCGTCTGGTGCGTGCACCCTGGGCTTCAAACCCTTGAAGATCCATCTTGATCTAGATTGAGTGCGATGTATATCCGGCTCGAAGGACCATTAATGTGGGTGAGGGTTAATAGAGGGTAAAGCGGTATGGGTTGGGGTAGGACTGTATTTGTATTGTTCGAATGTATAATCACACACAATCATGAGTGTCGGCCATAACACTACTTCACGGCCAGGATGTTCAGGGCAGAGGAGGTGCAGGTAGGATATGAATTACTCAGGAGACAAGATCTGAGGCAATCAATCTGTATTGAAAGCTTAGGAATATCAGGAGTATAAGAATCCTCTAACAGAGATCTTCCGTGTGTACAACAACCAGTGTGGAAATATATGAAAACATATAAGGTGTAACGAGCGTGTGGTTCTGAAGTACACTACGTAGCCCTCGCGCACATGTCAACGCTGACATTTTAACTTAACAGGCTAATTTAACAAGCTAACATAAACATCATTCACACATAAATGCTAGCATTCCTTCACTCATTCAACACTAACAAACAATGATAAACAATGACTTCTCTAAACATATAACATTGCTTATTAAAGGAAATTAACATGACATTAGAACACTTACAACTTTCATAGACGCACACGTCGAACTTAATGTTTGTCGTTCTTATCACATAAGAGGCACGCATTTGCTGTCTCAACGCGACACGGTAAATAAAACAATGTGAGAGCATGATGCCGGTGCTGCCCATGTCAAACTAAGAGTCCCCAATCGCGAAAAGGATAAACAATGTGTTAAATGGAACATAAACCCAGGGCCTTTTTTACACCTTGTATGGAAAAGCTTGGGGAGAAAACTAGAGACAGAGGATAGAGATAAAAACACCATCAGGGTGGTGAGAAAGTCAACAAAAAGGAGCAATGCAGTTCTGGGATGTTATTAGAGGCACAATCTCCAACCCAGGTGGCTGTGAAACACACTGTGAGAAGGTGAAATACTCCCTTCTCACCTAGGCACCAAAATGGAGGTTGACTCATATTTCTCTAAGAGAAGCAGGAGAGACTTGGACTTCCCCCACTTCAACGGTTGGGTCCATTTGGCTTGATTGACCCAATTAAGGCAGGCTATTAAAAGTGTGCCTCAATCCTAGCCAGGGAGAAGCATTGGAGAAGCATGGAACTATTTGAGAAAACACTTACCTGCTGTGAGGAAGTGTTACACTGTGTAGGTGTAATTGGCACCAGCCTCACGGGAGTACCAAAATATGTAGATAGCATACCTTGGCTTGTGAGGAGGCGCCGGGTAAATATGGGTGCAATTGTGTGTAAATTGTGATACCGTTTTCGTTAGGGCAACCAAGACAAGTTGGTACTATCCTGACAGCACCAATATTCTGGTAATCTCATACGATTGGATAGGCATCAACCATTCAACACAAAGACAGATCAATTAAGATGAACACCTAGGGGGCGCCACACAAAGGGTAGTGTCCTCCACAGAAGTCACAATAAAGATTATCCACAAATCAGGGTCATTAAATATATTAAACTATCAATTTGGAAATTTGTAGTTATTAATTTAATTATTTATTTAAAGTTACCTTTTTAATAGCAAGGTTGAAGGTGTGTTTTTAAAAGGACACATTTTTAAAAGGAATCTTAAACAATTAAGGCTATCATAAAGCTTTGCCATATCCCTTGGATAACATTAGATGAGGCAGTGACCTAAAGTACTGCTCCAAATTATGCAAGACCTATTTGGAGAAGAAGTAATGGATCTCAACTCTGAGCTGTTGTGGGGAAAGCTTTACTGAATGGTATGAAATAAATATCCATACAGCCAATCCCTCGTAGGAGGTATATCAGACGGCACAACGTGAATTTTCTATACCTCAAAAACTGGCAATTGCTACAAATGGAGGATTCTTTGATGAAAGAAGTTATCACAAATGATTTTGCTCTATTGTGTATATGTTTATTGATTAATTGATTAATGTACCCACATACAAACAGTAGGCATAAGTAATGTAACCTATTAAATCATTAACATTTTCTTGTGCTGTTAATTTGTACGGTCATGTCCACATTTTTCAGCACATTTAAAAATTAAAAATAAATGAAAACATTTTAATGTTACATTTTCAAATTAGCATTAATTTATTAAAAGAATAAATGAACTAAACAAACTACTGTAATCATAGTTTTAACAATAATTTCATCAGTTTGGTCAAACTGAACATGAGCATTAGACCTTATCACTTGACAGAATCTGACAAGGTTCAAAGTACATTCTGCACATCACTAAGGGAACCCCTTCCGGCCCCGAGGGCAACTCCTAGTTTTTCCCAAAAGACCCGGGGGTCCTGTCTCGCTTTGGGCCAGCTGAGGTATGTGCACTTCTTCACGAGGCTCCTCATCCTGTAGTATGGGGACAGCCGATAGGTTGGAATGTCCTCCAGGAACACCAGGATCAGAACATCCTTTTTCTCATCGAATAGACGAAAGCTGGCCACCTGCACTTCCCTGGAGCACCACTCACTCTCCAAGTAGTGTTGGCTGATGATGCAGATAGTCTTGCGGCTACCATAGATGCCATCCACGATATTGTCCACGATGGGCTTTCCTGGTTGGAAGTCCCGGTGGTGCAGACATATTCTCCATCCCTGTTCCCCTCTAGTTTGGGAAGCAATTCACTAGTAACCCACAGTTCATCATGTGTGTTGTAGGAAACAAAAGCATCATACTGGAAACCACATGACTTCCTTGACCCCTGCCTTTTATAGTCATAGAGAAATGCCAACAAGAGATAATAGGCATAAATGATTTGCCTGTGTAGAAAGTGATAGATGAGAGAGATGAACAAAGTCAGAAGCACAAGTAAAGTGCTGGATATGTAACAAAAAAATTCTGTATCTCGTGAGTTACATGACTGTACATCCAGATTTAAAAGTTTATTTTCTATCAAATTGGGAGGACTATTACATTCATATTTATTAGCTGCAAGTACTTGTGTAACGTTACCCTCCTCCACCCATTTGATGAACCAAGCGTTACTGCAGTCACAGGTGAAGGTGTTTCCTTGCATATCGAGTAGCCTTAATCCAGGGAGGGACTGGATAATTGAGTGATTGATAGATGCAAGTTGGTTATTGCTGACCTGCAAATAGTAGAGGTGGTGTAGGTTTGCTTGCACAAGAAAATCTAAAGTTTTCAGGTGGGTTTCTTTCAAATAGAGCTTATAGAGTTTTCGCAGAGGCAGGAATATATCAGGAGAAAGAGCTGTGAGGTCATTTCCACCCAATTCTAGAAGGGTGATCTGGGTGTTATCCTTGAACAAGTCTATATGTAAAGTCTTAACCCCAAGATTCTGAGCAAAAAAATGATTTAAATTAGTCAAATTCCATAAAAAATTTGAGGGCAAGAAACACTGAATTTGATGATGAGGCTGAGATGAAACTGAAAGCTCTTGAAGATATTTTAAATTAGCAAAAGGAGCTTTCCTAAAAAAATCTTTTTTCAGTATGTGATTGTTCTGTAAACTCAGTTGTGATAGATTTGAAAGTCCTGAAAAGACATCTGGTGTGAGTGATTCATCTGTTATTTTGTTAAACTGCAAGACTAGTACTCTCAAGCTACTTAATGCATAAAAAGTCCCGTTATCAATTACTTTTATTTTATTGTCATTTAAAAGCAAAGTAGTGAGTGATTTTAAACCACTGAAGTCATCAGTATTAAGGGAAGCTAAGGAGTTTGCGCTTAGTTCCAGAAGTTCCAACTTTGCAGGACCATTTTTGAAAGCTCCTCCTAAAGAACTAATGTGGTTTGTTCCTAAGTATAGTTTTTTCAGATTTATCAGGTCTTTAAAAACACAGTCCTTCACCATATTAATTTTGTTTCCATAGAGGTGAAGAGTTATGAGATGGTTAAGATTTCTAAAGGCAGAACAATCCAATTTTTCAATTTGATTGAATACAAAATTTAACCTCTCCAACATAGATAGATTTCGTATTATATCTGGAATGTGTGAAAAATTATTATAGCCCAGTTGTAAATAAGTAAGATATTTTAGTGATGCAAAGACATTTTCCAGATTGGAAAGACTATTATCGTTAAGATTCAATACCTTAACTTGAAAGCATTTCTCTAACCCTGTTCCTGTTAAGCTTCTAATACTGTTATTTCTAAAAGTAAGTTCTGTGAGTGTCGGAATCAGACAAGTGCTACTTATGAGGGATTTTGCATGGTGCACAGCATTCAGTGTTAGCTGGGCCAGTGACTTATTGAATGCTTGCAGTATGACATTGGATTCCACTGCTGAGACATTGACACCAGACATATCAAGCCTCTTTACATTCCTAAAGAAATCTGTTTTCAGAACTTCCCATTTTATTCCATCATTTGAAAAAGAGAATGACAGATCGACTGCCTCAAGGTGGGGGAAAATATCTGCACTAATCCTGAAAATGTTTATAGGATTGTGAGCTAAATTCAACACTTGAAGTCTGAGGGGTACATTTGAAATATCAGTCGACTGAAAAATTGAAATGTTGTTATGTGCGATATGGATTGCGTTGAGAGTTTTTATCCTGAAAACGGGTTGCATTGATTTCACGTCTCTCAGCTTATTGCCAGACAGTTTCACACACTCAAGGTGATGGAAGACAGAAAATGATGAATTTTCAATTGTCGAAATGAAGTTCTTCTCCAGGAGGAGCACTTTTAGATTGGTCAGGCCGTGGAAGAATTCATTTGTGATTACCATCAAACGGTTTTCACTCAGGCCTAATTCTGTTAAGGAAATCAAGTCTCTGAAAGCTCCTTTCTCCACACAAGAGATTACGTTGTGAGAGATGTTTAAGGTTCCTAAATGTGCAAGATTTTGGAAATCCCCGTTCTTTATCACTGAGATGTTATTGTGGGAGATGTCTATATCAGTTACGTCGAGTGGAAGTTTTTGTGGCACCTGCTTTAGATTTTTTTTGTAGCAGAACATTTTTACATGACCTCTGAATTGCTTTGGGTCATGTACCATGCAGTCCCCATATGTGAATCCAGTCACGTGACTAACACAAATCACAGTGTAGAGAGTAATGCAGAGAGGAGCAGTGAACCATCTGTGCACAGTGGTATCCATGGTGATGGCCTTTATCTTCAGTCCTCTTGTTGGGGTTGAAAGCCTCAATCAGATCAGAAGACTTCCATCCAGTGGCACTATATGACTGTGCCAGTGTTAACTAGATCCAGGCAGCGATCAATCTAGTGAGTCTGTAATGAAAATGACAAGTATTATTAAATAGTGAATATTATGAAATAATACATATTAGGTGAAAATCCCTTTATGCATTTTATTAAATATAAATTAAATACATTTCATTTTAACAAAAGATTCTCATTCAAACAGGTGTTAAAAAATGTTTAATTTCTGAAAAGAAATCTCAAAATAGTCACCTATACAAAGCAAGCTTTGACACATTTAGTTACAAAATGTTATACATTTAGCTTAGTCTTTCCATTGGACTTGATATCAAATGATCACATTTATTGAAATAAGGATAAGTTCTAAATCTTAATCAATAACAAATAACATCAGTTCAAAAATATAGAAAATCTATAACAAATAACATCAGTTCAGAAAAAGAGAAAATAAAAGTGCAAAGTTGTCAATCCTTGCCTCAAATGGGTTGAGTTCCAAAAAATAAACAAAAAGGGCCTATACTATGAAATTGTGTTATCAATAGGCCAATCTTAAAATCCCCCTTGTACGTTTGGATAAAAGCGTCTGCTAAATGTAATGTAATGTAAAATTGTCAGACTTAGGCCTATTGAAATTTTCAATTTTCTTTTAGGTTGATTTTTTGGTGGATCAGATGTGTTTCTCGCCACTAGTGCTGAATCGCCAACATTTGTATTTCATGTCAGAAATGTATGAAACGTCAATATTAGCCTATCGCCGACTACAATTTCATGCTCCGGGAAAGTTTTTTTTTTTAAATTTCCCCGCTGCAATAAATACGCCGACATCAATCAAAATGTTCGCACTATGGTTCCAGGCCACATTTTCATCCCGGACTCCCATCTAATGTTAATACAGTGTTGTATAATGGTCCGGCTCCTATAATGTATAATGGAGCAACACGTACTGTAGGCTACAGGGTGGATATGGTAGAGCGAGAGAGGGAGAGAGAGAGAACGGTGATGCACACGAATAGATCAGATGTAGCGACTGGAACACAGTTATGTTGCTGTAACGTTGAACTCTGTGCAACCAGTTTGGAGAATTATTCCTCTGGCCAAATCAAGTTGCCATTCATTTGCTCATTAACCGCAGACGGAAGGGAAAGGGAGATAACCCTGGAGTTTAGAACACTTCAGCCCTGGAGCGGTAAACAAAAGTATCCACTGTAATCTCTGACTACGACTAGCAGGAAAGGGTAAAAACAGGCTTATTAATACAATGCAATACTTTATAGGCTAATGAATACAATATTTCTTTGTTTGAGTGTCGTTGTTTAGAGCGATGGGGGTGTATGATCGTTATTGTCTAGGAAGGCGTTGCAACGGGAAAATCTCATCGCGTCCATTCGCTCCCCACCTGTTACGTCTCCGCGCCCCTAACTTTGAGAAACGCGGTGCTAAGGATATCATATCAGACTATTTATTATATGTGATACACCTTTAAATTCATATTTTACAATAGAAAAGAATAATAAATAATCTCCTATAGTGTATATTCACATTCACTTTCTACTCTCCAAAATCTGTTCCACAAAATACAAATCCATGCATCTTTTCCTCAGCATACAAACTATGTAATTTTAATTTCTCAGTGTCAGATCTCAGTTTTAAAAGCAGAGGAGGCAATTCATGCAACAAGTTAATTCTCTAATCCATGTCAAGACTAGGCTAAAATTCTATCAGGGTAAGGGAGTAACTAGTTACGTTAACTTAAATTACCAAATATGTACTTAATTTACGGTTACTAATTAAAAGTAATCAAATGTTAGAAGTAACAGTACTTTGATGAAGTAATAATAAAAAATGAAACCTATAACATTTCAAAAGTAGCCTTCTTAACCCTGGCTAAAATACTTTTGGTTTGTTTGGTTGTTGTTTAGTTCTTTGATGATGGAAGCTATAACTTCCCTTTTGTACCCATCATATTCAGCTTTGTGTTTTCCAGCACAATTTCACAACATGAATGTTCTTTTGTTATGGCTGTTGCCATCCCTGTTTTCCCATTGAAATGAATGGTCAAACATTTGCCTATTGTGACATTTACCACTCTGCCATGGTTATATGGGTCTTTGGCCCGAGCTAGCCAGGGGTAAGGCATCTCATTTTTTATATCTTAAAACTAGTCAGACTTTATTTTTGTGAAACTTGCAATACACCAATCTCTGAGCAAAATTAAGACTGGTCTAACACTACAAACTACCTTTGTGAAACAGGCCCGTTTAAGACATGACTGGTAAATACTTGTTGTTGTTACATTAAGTATAAATGTTACATTGATATGAGAATAATGTTTCATTGCATACATACCACTGGTGCTTTTCAGGTCTATGTTGGAAAATGTTGGTTTTCCTTCCAGGCAGTGTAAGAAATGATTAACCTCACTCTTCTGTGCTGGATTGAGAAGTCTGATACTCTCCCTCAATGAGACACAAGTCTTTAGATGTCTAAAGGGGTACTGAGTCTTAGATGATGCACTACCTGAATAAATGGAAGGAGTCAAATTCACCACACAAGGTTTTTTGGAATACCAGCAAAAACACAAGACCCATGAATGCAGTGGCGGTCCGTGCATTTCACAACTAGGCCTTCAGCGATGTCCTACACGATGTTAAACTGAGTGAATCCACCTCCTAATACCATCATTACGACGCCATAGCTCTCGAACCAGTATATTTTATACAGAAAGGCAGTATAAGTGAGCATTGCATCACCTTAACATAGTCGAGTACAACAGACTTTATTAATATTTCCGGAGCATTTCAAATCAATACACTCGTATTAACAATACATTAAGAGTAGTAAACTCTAAGTTATATGATCGCTTGGATATTACTGTCACAACTTAAAAATAAAAGGCGATTTTCAGGGATTAGTCTACAAAGTTTACTAAGTCCACCAAAAGTATCCTATGTGACTCAATGTGAGCTTTAACAAGTTTAACAAGTAACATCGCATTGTCCCACCTGCAAGGCAGTTTCATTAAACTTCCCATCCTCACGATATCCAGTTTTTCTTGAAAGTTCCGTCTTGAAAATGGCGTTGTAATTGTATCAAAAACTGGAATTATCAAGTTTGTGTAAACTAATTTATTTGAGTTGGTTAATGAAATTATATTTAGTCTTACCAATAGAAGAATAAGCATTGAAACCGATGTACGTCGTTTTAGCCAGCTAACCTGAGCACTGAAGCACTGCACCGGTCTGCCTCAGTATCCAATCAAAGGACGTTTACGTGTCACGTTCAACGCGAGGAAAGAAATCTTCCGGGCCTTCTAGAAGGCCCAATGTCGCCAACTCGAAATCTGATTGGTTGTCACAACTGTCTGTTTCAGTTCATTCAACTTAAATGAACTGAAACAGCCAGTTGTGATAACCAATCAGATGTACACGGGCCTTCAATGTGAATTCTGAAGGCCTCAGGGAAGATTTCTGTTCTCGGGGAAGATTTCAAGGAGCGTGGCAACACATGATAGCGGAAATATGATTGGATGAAAGCTCTAACATAAATGAACAACGCTGGAAGCATGAAATGAAGATAATGGACTATGGGGAATCATTTAATACATATTTATGAAAAGAAAATATTAAAATTACATGTATTTTATTACATTTATTTTCTGATGATGTTTAGGCCAGCAAAGAAGGCCTTGAAGGCCCTGACGGACCACCACTGCATGAATGTGACAGAATGTGCCTATGGATTGAATTAGGGAAGTGTTCTGTATGTTTTTGCCTCCATGTTTGTGGAAATGAGCCCTGAGAACCAGAATCAAACTGAAGTTTTCATTTCAGTTCATCTAAGTACTTCTGTATTGTTCTTTCAACTGTACTGTTCACAGAGCACAATAGGATGCTTCGCCTTAGACAAATGTCACAAGCATGTGTTACTTTCCCCAAAATAGCACAAGTCATACTTTTAGAGTGACAACTTTTAAAAGCGGATTAACTTATTGATTGAGTTATTGACTCATTGATTGATTTATACTCAAACAATTTAATGATTCTTTTCATTTACACAATGTACAACATGACTGATTTTATGAATTTTCACAGAGCCCCTCTAATGTATCATGAGACGCCTTCCACCGCAGGAACTTTGTCTTTTGGTTTTCCATTGCAGGAACCAGACGTGCAGGTTGGCACAGCCTATTGATTTTGCTCTTCAATCGCGACGTCAAGTCCGAGCACAACTAAATAACAATGTTTCTCCAGTGGCAGCACTGACATTGGAGAGTTAAAGACAATTTCTAGATGATGTTAAGAATACCCCAAGGCCGGGATGGCAGTTGAATTTTGCAGTAAAGTTGCACTCAACACAAATACTCAATTAAATGGCTTCATGTCAGCTATAATTACTTGATAAATTAAGAGATATCAGCCCCACTGTTGATTAATTACAACTTTCTTGCTTCTATTCAGTGACGGTAACCTTATCAAGCCAATTCTGTAAGCTAATTAATTTAGCTGTATTCACTGTGTTACTTCTAGTAAAAAAATGCTGGTTTTAAAAGTGTTGTCTTCCACTCTTTGCATTTAACCAGTAAGCATCAACCATCACTGCATGTGCCACCCAGCAGTTTTAGGGCCATACACAAGTACCAAACTCGGAGTAGGCACTCATTCATCCCCTAAAAACGGCCCTGAAAGAGGTCTTACTGTCAGGATTCACATGAGAGAACCCAAGAGCATGACACGAAAGGAAAAAGGGAACTGAATAATTCAACTTTTCTTATGAAATAAAAACAGGAACAAAACAAGGAAAGCAGAAAAGAGCACAGACCAACACAGAATCCAGAACAGGGGCAAGGAACGAACACAAAAAGGAACAAAAACGAACAAGCAATAAATCACAAAGGTCAACAGGGAGTCACAACAGACAAGCAGAAGCTTCAAACAAGCTGTGCACATGACAAACTGGGTACATGAACAGAACAAGCACATGAAACTACTTAGATGATCTAACAAGGACGCACAGACAGAGCCTGGTATGAATAGGAGGGAATTTAACAATGACAGGAAGTTGACCAAACAAGGTGAGGGGCGGAGCAAAAAACACGGAAAACAAAACAAAGGCACATGTCAAAACAAACACAGAGCACATGGAACAAAATGGCCACCAAAGTCGCTAACATAGGAAGTCCCGGCTGGAACCCTGACAAGGGCAGTTGCTGCGGTCGAAACACGCACATGGGCGCCACCCCATAATGGCCTACTAATTCCTGCAGTGGAAAACCACCTAGAGACAGATTTTAGCGTGTTCTCTTCGACAGTGTAGATAACTCATTGGTTACGTAACATAACATAAACATTTCGGATGCCTGTTGCTGCTATTGTGGAAATTTAACAATAGTGAAATAAAATATTCATCATGGAAAACAACATTTAACATATCCATTCTTGTTGGAGGCATTCATTTGAGTCCTTCTAAACATATCTGTAGAAAAAAAGGATCTCAGGGGAATTGTTACATGTGGAGAGCATAGCCAGTGATTCAATCAACAATATATAATTCCAAATCATTTGTATCATCTTCTTTTTCCAAGATGAGATCTGATGTATACAAACTAACCTTTTAAACATGAACTTCATTGCCCATCCAAATTTGTCTCTCACAGTGCTGGCGGCAACTTCCGGGATACTGGTAAACAACCATCAATAAATACTTGAACACATGTTTTGCCTTGAAGGTTCAGAGGACATTCTGAGTTAATTTCCTCAAAATCGGTTCTGGTTCTGTGGGCAACTCTCAGTGTCTTTTAGAGGGCCCTCTTTTGGCCAGCAGAGGTGTGTGTGTTTCTGCATCAGGCTCCTCATCCTGTTGTATGGGATCAAAAATTGGGACTGGAAGTCAGGATCTGCTTTGAAACTGTGTTTTATTCAGTGACTGAATCTGGGCAATGATAAAAAAAAAACATTCACACATTTGCTTAACTAAGACTTTTACAGAATAAGAAGACAATTTGGCAGAGACTCTCAAAATGCTTAGAAATGGTACATTTATAGGAGAGAATTGTTTCTCTGTATTTTGTATTGGAAATGGTTTCAATTCTTTCACGTGCACTTATACAATATCAGTTATATACATGCAATGATGTATGTGTGTGTCTGTGTGTGTGTGTGAAGATGAATTTATTTAAAGTCAAGTTCTGTCATAAACTGTTCTGTTCTTGTTCCTCGGACCTCCAGCTTGTACCCCGGATAGCTGAATAAATGCTCTCAGGGGAACAGAGGAACGAGGAGAGAGAAGCAAAAAAGAAAGGAGCATCCTTTAATTCAATTGGAAAGTAAAACGGTGGTGGAAGGTGGAAATTGGTAAATGGAAATTTCCATCCCCTTCTTCACATCTCTCAGTCTACAATTGAATAGAGGTTTATGAACGAGCGGTTTATAAGTCAAATCAAGACAATATTTTCATGTGTCATCGTCATCAATAAAGGCTACTAACTTTAATTAAACAAAGAATAGGCTGTTATGTTGCCTACGGGACCGTGTTAAAATAATATACATTTAAAAAAATTGCAGATTTGAGAATTCTCCATGCTGTAGTGAATTTGAACAGCTGTAGAATGGTAGGCCTTCTATTGAGGTAAATATTGTCAGCAATTTCCACAGACTTCCACATGAAGTAGCTTAATTCAATCCAGAGTTTGTTTAAAATAATTGAAGCTTTTCCTTCTTAACATACTGTGAATAATATGTGCTTGTGTGCAACTATTTCTTTCTTTTGCATGATAATAACTTGTATTCTACTGTAAGCTACTCTATTTAGGTTGGAATTCATGTCATAACACATTTAGCCTAGTTTAAGGATTTAAATGGAGACCTCAGCAGTCGAGATGTTAGCATTTGGCATAGCCTAATAGACAAAAAGAATAGCCTATTATTGAGGCTACTAATTAATTAAATTTATCCTGTGTCAACCTTGGTACAAGTCTTTGCATCAAATGGTTATTTGTAAGCACTCCAATAAGAAGTACATAGGCTATAGTAGAATTAATGTTTTAATTGATCTTAACGTCCTTAGAGCAGAGGGAGGGGCTAGGATGTAAGTTGGGAAGGAAGGGAGCATTAACATATAATCGAAATGAGAATCATCCCTGGTCACTCTAATCCTCCCCAGTGGGCCAACTCTATTATACAGTATATGTTAAATATTAAATAACTAATGTAAAGCACTAGGTGGCGCCATATACCTTAAATCACATTACCAGTGTATGCCCAGTGAATTTGGGACATTTCAGCCTTCGTGGTCAAAGGGTCATAAGGACCGATTTTTTATTTGTTTTATGTATTGAGAAAATCTTATTATCGATAAACCCTTAAATGTTTATTTGTGGCAGTTGATAGTCTTTAGCTGTTTCTTTAGCGTTTGGTATGAAAGAAGCAGATAGGACTCACATTGCTTCAAAAAGTAATTTATTATCCCAATCAATGACCCCGATTCAGTACTGTATGGGAGAAATATAAATGTTTTGTACTCATATACAATGTGAACCTAATTTGCAAAAACACCAGATTCAGAAAGAGGCTTCATTAAAAAATAAAACATGTAGTCCTAACTGTTTACCAAATACATTCACGTGAATGCGGTGTTTTAATTTTTTTTTCCAAAGAAAAATTAAAATAGAAAATGTCCAAAAAGTTCTTATATAGAGTACATATGCAATGAGCATGGTAGGCTACATCGCTGTCATGAGCTCCTAAATAGGCTGAGAAGGTAAGTCTGGGGTTTATGGGGTGAAGAAGATGCAACAGACAGATGTAAAACAGACTTCGGGAATCAGCTCCTTGTCACCTTTCAGGTCAAGTCAGGGCAGTCAAAGTCCTACTGTCTGTAGTACAGTCAGATCCTATTACAAATTATTTGGTACAGTGTATAGGCTACCTGAAGTTTTAAGAGGTGCATGTATTATTTATTTATTATATTTTCGTCATGATCCACGTGAAGGTGTTGTCAGTCAACTCTCAATTTAGTAAGCCTAGTCCCTAAACCTCACATACAAGCTGGCCCACACCCAGTGTCTAGACCAGTGGCTTGTTATTTTTTCGCTTCTTTGTAACTTTATTCGCTTTGAATGATCATCCGTATTAACCAAACAGATAACAATGTCGCAGAGGGGCGCGCTCACACCCCTTCTCATCTATCAATTGAACCACGCCTCGCTCTGACTCCCATGATGACGGCCATATTGGTTGCCTCACAAGCTCTCCTTTCGTAGATAATGACAAGTTGGGTCTTCTTCAGTCTGGTCTTTGCCGTTATCACAGTGTGGAGGCGTACGACAGTGGTAGTTCAACAGATATTGTAGCCTACTGACGGTTTCTTTTTCTGAATAAGAAGTCACTTCAATAACGGTGGATCTAGGGAATTTGCATATCTGTTATAACACGCAGTCCTTCCTCCGAGGTGAGTTTTGCCCGTTGTACTTGTACCTTTCAGGTGGCTTCTCAAGCTTTTCGGCTTCAGTGGGATATGTCTGGTGTTAGGTACTTAGCTAACGTTATTATTTGAGTTAGCAGTTTTTTCATTGAGACACTTCGCATTGCGTCCTCTTTGCGATTAGCCTTTATACAGTAGTGTAAATGCCTGTTTAATCTCATGGTTGAATAACTAAATCGTATTAACATAGGAGGGTTAGCATACCGAACGTTAACGTTAGTTTCCAATAAGCGGGACTGCATGTGCGGTAGCGTCACGTTTCAATGAAAAAAAATAAGCGGTAGCAGGCTAATTTGTGGTTCGCTAAGTAGCTGCATTTTTAAAAAGTCCGTTTATTTTTCGACGCAATGTTTACGCTTTACTACAACTTGTTGTCAGGGGTTGTTAATACATGTGGTGCTGCTTACTTTGTCTTTGTGAAATTATAAAAAGGCAAAATAACCTACCCGCTTAGCGTAGACAGAGTGCGTCAAGATAAAGTTTGCGGAATTCCATGTGGCTAGTTTTGAGCAACGTTACATGCATATCAACACTGTTAGCTTGTTATCTCACATAAATATAGATATAATATAAATGTAGTAAGGTAACAAGTCACCAACAACACACATTAAAACTATGGATAACGTCGGTTGTTATGGAATTTAGTGGTCAGCCTTGGAATATTTAAGGGGCAGTTAGTTAAACTCGTAAATTAAACCTTATAACTCATTATTTCATTACACCATAGACGATGATAGCCGATTGGTAATTAGAGATGCGTTAAACTAGACGTGGAGCAGAAAAGCCTGCAAAGTGAACATGTTGGTTGTCTCACGTTTGGAGAAACGTTATTGTCCCAGCCTTGATGGGGAATGAATGGTCAGATGTAGCGGTGGGAACATGGAAGCATGGCCTTGCTGCTAACGTTACTGGTACTCTGATGTCGGTTCCTGCGGCAACTAACGTTACTTGATGTTACCCTATTAAGCTCACCTTTTGCTTCTTCAGCTATGATAAATAAGTTAATGCACTAATAAAACAGTGTAACTGAACTGATGTGTATTGAGCAAAACGTGGAGGTAGGGACTGCGGCTACTTTAGTCCGAGAGAGGTTTGTAACGCTAGCTACATCGCTTCATCTCTTAAGGGATGAGGTAGGACGGGTCGCTGGTATCAAGCAACCGGGACTTAATGATTTAACATGAACCTACCTTAAATTAAATAGTTTCTTGTATTCTTGCAGACTCAATGGCAAATCACATTGGATCGTTTAATATTTTAACATGTATGGGATAGGCCTACTAGCATTCGTTGACTGAGAACGTCAGGTTATACAAATTGTATTCATGTACTGTAGGTCACTGTAATCACTTGTATGCAGAAACCTAGTCAAATATTTTTTGAGCTCGTATAAGCGCACGCCACAGCACTTATTTGTGTTGGGGCACTGTTGACCCAGCATTTGCATTTAGCACGTAAACTGTGATGTTCCAGTAGCAACTGTAATGCTGGAACTGCGAGGTTTACCATTAACAGTAACGTTACTCGGGGGAAACGAGTTTGAGACTATTGCCAAAGTAACCTTTCGGTACGACTTATTGCCACAAACGCGTATTTAGAGGAATAAACGAAAGCAGCTTGGACAACCTCTGGTTCATAATATGCACAAGGCCTGCATATCGCTGTACCTATCTAAACAAGACTTATCTTACAGAGTCGATCTTTGTGTGACCAAATCATCGCATAAGATAGCCTAATGCTCAATGTCACCGCTGATGTGTATTTACTCCTTTGCAACACTAAAATAGTCACTGTAGACCTAGTGTCTTGGGGTCATGTCCTTCAAAAATAAATGCCTTAAATTGTTGGCTGCTTTCTTCATAAGCAAACTATATAACTCAAATTCACTAAGAGCTTCACTTCCACCAACTTGAAAGCCAGGTGAAAATTAGTTTTTTAGGAAGTAGCTACAGGTCAACTTCTACTTTTGGTTACCCTGTGCTCAAGAGTTGTTGATGGTGTGCAGTTGTATTAAAGTATCAAATTGGCAGGTGAAGGAAACACTGCTGATTGATTGTGTGTTCACATAACTGGCAGCAGGAGCAGTAGTTGGAACCCATAGGGTCAAACCCATGTGTCTTTTAAAGAGTCGGGTTACAGTTGTGCACTGAAGCATGACCAGTGTGCCAGTTCAGTTTAAAATCATGGCTCTTCCCAAGCAGTGTTGGGAAGCAGGACAAACCTGGATGTTTCTGATTGCTCATTCTGTCAATATTGAAGATGAAACTGGAGTTGTTGAGTTTTAAGTATTGTGTGGTAATCAACCATAATTCGAGTCCAAGTTCAAGAGTGTATCTTTCCTGCAGTACGCATATCTGCTATAGTTACTTGATACCTGGCTAATGGACCAGCCTCGGGTAGAGGCTTGGGCTAGCCCTACACCAGCACTACATTATAAATGTTTAATAATAATTACTCACAAAAAAATCATCTTACTTTGGGGATTCAATCCCATAATAATCTCATTAAAGATGCTTTTTCTTATTGGGTGTATATGTCTTTTGTGGTTAAGTCTTGATGTTAGTTATGTAGGATATGAACTTCTTCTGAAGACCATGAGTATGTTGTTAACCTGGCTACCTTGATGATGGCCCTCTCGCCTCTAAATCGTTCTGAAACTTTCTGTTTAATTTGTATCTAATCCTGAAAGGGCATTACCCTGTTATTTTCAGAAATAGAATTATGAACCAGTTGATGAAATATGTAATCTTTCTATGGCGGGGCCAAAATAACAATAATACTGTAGACGCTGTTAACATCATGAGCGTGTGTTCAGAGGTTCTTAAGATTGCTGCATTTCTATCCTTCTCTAGGCCTGCTACATTCAGCTTGTGCTATCCTGTGACACAAGACTAGGTCTTTCATTTCTGTGGATATAAGGGGACAGGAGGAGAGGAGGCAGAGATGCCAAAACCGGTAAGACCAAATGTCCCTGACTCTTATCATGAACATTTTGCCAATGCTTTTTTTACTTAATGTCTTGACAATCGTTTTGTGATTCAAAGTATTAGACTGGTTTGCTTCACATGGGAATTATCTGAGTGTTTACCCTTCAAAGCCAAACATCTCTCTCTCAAACACCTCAGTGCACACACACAAATACACCCACCCCCACACACACAAATACACACACCCCCACACACACAAATACACACAGGCTCTGTTTCCACTTTGTTTTAAAATGCATCTTGGGCGATCTGATCACAAGTGGACAGCTGAGACACATCGTCATTTACCTCTGTGCCTATCACGCGTCTCCAAGGTGTCCAGCTGACCACTTGTGTTCAGATTTTGTTACTGCCTACAGGGACTCCTCAGGACACGTTAGCATTTACACTACAAAAGATATGCAGTGAACCACTCTTGTTTGAGTGAATAGATCACAATGTGCCTTAGTGGTCATTTTGCGCTGCCCACTTGTGATCAGATCGCCCGAAATGCATTTTCCAGGTGGAAACGGGGCCACACAGATAATTGACGTCTACATGCACATTGGTTTCGGTAGCCGTACACTGCGCAATCCTTTACTCTTCTGATGCCTTGAAACCACTTTGACACAGGGGCTGTACAGGATTGGGTGTGCCTGTTACTTCCACATGAAATACTCACACTCTCGTGTCACCCACGACCAACAGATGTGCTTTGTTTGTAGTCTTTTGTTGCAATCAGTTAATGTACACACCGGTTTAGTCAGTGGCGTGTAAAGGCATTAAAATCAAATTTTCCTGAAAGGGGTTGAAACATTTATGGTAATGATTTTTTTTTGCCTGAAAGCCTTGAGGAAATGAACTCTCAAAGGTTAAACCAACACATTTGTAGCTATTAAAAATGGTGAGATAATGCTAAGATAAGGTAAGCCCTAGAGATAAGGGGTCTGAGAGTGCTGATAGTTGCTGATAACAAAGATTGCTATTGCCGTGTCTAATGATAACATGAACAGTTAAATGCGCCATTTTGCTCTTTGGGCTGAACGGAAGGCTGTGAAAGTTCCCCATGCCTGGTCATACATGCAACATCCTATTTTGTGTACTGGAATATTCTGTAAAAGAAAATGCTGATTTGCTCTCTTCTGAGGCTGATGATTAAAAGCATCTTGTCATTTTGTATTTGCCCATTAGAAGCCCATTGGCTAGTCACAACTCTTATGTGAAGTGCAGAAATACGATCCCAGCATCAGAGTGTGTTGATATTGGATACACTGTTTCTCATGGTTAATAATGGCTATGCACGTTATGATTGTTGTATTGATCATTTAATAGAAAGGTCTGTTTGCGTCTTCTCAACAATTGATGGTTCAGTGCAACGTTGACAAAACCAGAGGCCCATCCATTTGAAAATAATTTCAATGTGACCATTGTGTTGCCTTAATATTCTTAGCCAGCCATTTAAAAACCTAATCTTCAAAGGCAAAATGAAGACCCCAGTCCTCTTTGAAATAACCCATTTATCGTTTTGAAATGTCTACTCTTGAAGCAGCTATTGTGAATGGATAGCTGAAGGGAGTGATACTTTTGACCCTTTCAACTCTCTATCTGGCCAAGTTCATTTTCACTGAGAAATATATGGTCAAATGATTTTGCCAACAGGAACCCTTTGCCTTTATAGATCACATTTATACTTTGCAAAGTTAAATAGCTCATCTTAAAAGAGCCTTGATGGATGAGGAAGTTTCTTGTTGACTAGGATTGATTCTTCCTTCCCATAGATTAATAGGAAACCAATATCAACAAACCCTCTATCTGAAAGTTCTCATTACTGTTGTTTTTTTGTAACTCACACGCCGGAGAACCATTTTGAATACATTTTTTATTTTTATTTTTTAAAGACAAGGAATCCTCGGGATCTTCCATGTTGTTTTTTAGTCAAATGTGAGCATAGTGAAAGGTCAGTAGGCTTTGGTTCTGTAAAATGCAGAATATGCTCACTTTTACTTTAAACTTTATATGTTGTCCACCACTTTATAAGGCCGGTTGCACAAAAACACTGGATGGACTCGATTTTTTTGGGATCTGGCAAATGTTCACCTTTACATTGTGCAACAAGGTGAAGGATGTTTAAGCATTGAGTTGTCCATTGAAATCCTTTGCTTCCACAGAATGCTTATCTCTACACACATGTCGGTCTTGCAAGGAAATTACCGTTTAGGGCTCTGACTGCACAGTGTTTTGTCAGTTGTGTGACTTATGTGTCATATTGTAGTTCTGGCGTGAAATTAACTGCACACACTGTGTGTGTGTGTGTGTGTGTGTGTCTGTCGATTGTGACTATATTCTGTTGTGTTGCACAGACCTTTCAGTGGTTAGCGGTAGTTCGTACTCTGAAGGCATTGCTTTATTCAGTTGACAGCGGGACCGCCTGTCACTCTGCCGCCTGCTTCCTCTAGAACTGGCTGTGTGCGCGTGTCTGGGGGGGGGGGGGGTGAGGGCTCAGTATGACCCAAAGGCCCCCCACAGGAAGAGGCCCTACAGGCATCCTTGCGCGTGCCTGTTTTTGTTTGCACAGAAAGAGGTGGAGTGTGTATGTGGTCCTGTGTGTGAGACAGGGCCCCCTATAAACCCAAGGACTGCATCAACATCCTGTGGAAGGATGGAAGTAAGAGTGCGAGATTATGTGTGTGTGGAATTGGAAATGTAGTGTTTTAGCCTTTTTCAGTTATGTGTGCCCTGACATTGCGTAGTTAATGGTTTAAGTGTGCCTATATGAGTTTAAAGGACATTTAGAGGACTGTCATTCCTGTATAATTTCATAGCAGCAAGTGGAGTGGTGTTGGACCAATACAAAAGAATGCATGGGATGACATTGTAATTAAATGACTGTTGTGGAAGCTGTCACATATAGTGGGCGAGCTGCTCGGTGGTTGGGATCATCCATTTAGTAATTATTTCTATCATTCTGAGACTATTGTAAGTAGTCACCCCAACTGCCATTACAACTGTGTTGCTGAATATCTGCTTTAAGGATGTCAAATTTAACAGACAACAATAGTCAGTCAGTTTTGTGTGTGTGCGCAACAAGCATGTCTCAGACCATGAGTGTTTCTGTTTTTTCTTTTCAATGTTGTTCTGTCAGTGGACCAGTAGGCCTGAATATAGGAGGTATTTTTGGTTGCAACACACACTTGAAAGACAGAATGAAACAGAGGGGCTTCTTATATAGCCTTTTCAAGGTGGGAATGTTGCAACTTAATTAACTATTATTATATAATAGATGCATGGAATGGGGGGGGGGTGGTGTCATTGTTGTTCCACCTTTAAGCCAGCAGTGGAGGTTGTCAGAGAACCAGATCGACATCTGTGTAAAAGAGAGCTGGCATGAGGGGATAAGGGTGTAACACAGCCTAGCAGCTAACCAAAACGAAGCAAACCCACCATGTTGTCAGAAGACACAAATCCTCTTTGAAATAACCCATTTATCAAATCCAACATGATGCAAACCAACTAAGCTTGAGTCTGAACATGGACACTGCTTGCAAGAGCCTGCCGACACCGAGTTCACCCATCTTTTTATCTCCCTCTGTTTAGTTCAGTGTAAACAAGTGAAGACAGTATAATGAGGGGTCCTCTTAATGGCAGTACAGCGGGGTCTCTGTTTACAGGGGGCTAGAGAGAGGGAGAGATGGTTAATGAGCCAGATAGGGTGGCTGCCCTTAGTCCTGTTGGAGGATTAGGGTATATTGGGGGCAGGGATGGTCTGTCTGAGGTCTCCCAACAAAGCCCCTGTTAAACGGCTTACCAACAAACAGCTGCACATTTAATTAAGGAGTGTCTGTGAGGAGCAAAAACAAATACACTTGCAGATTCACAGATCTTTCTACTTAAAGTCTTGTATCTTGCCTGGAAACATAAATGGGGCCCTATGATTTCCATGAACGTCAATGGATTTGCGGAATTCGATAAGAAAATGGTAATCGCGGATGAATGTGTAATTGTGCGAACTTGACGTTTCCCAATAAAATGACGAGAGACACACATTTGATAGCATTACAGGCCACGTTTATGCCCACATAAGTGACACAGGCACGTCAAAGATGTTGTCAGAGAGCGCTAGCCAAAGTCAACAATACAACAACTTGGTAAATCTCATTATATCAACCTCCTACGTTCTGTGGTTTTAAAATAAAAAAAGTTCGATACGTTGATAGTGAACAAACACATCCCTATGCACTGTGAACAGATCAGGAAACATGGTCACTCGTTGTAGACTGACACAGGAGACTTACTTGATTTCATAAGGCCCTACATTAAGACGCAGATGTATATGTGCACACACACCTGACACCTCACCGTACATGACTCTAAACTAAATATACTTTGCCACTGGCTGCAAAGGTAAACTGCGCATGCACACGCAGTCGAGACTACTCCTTAGATAATATGACCAGTTGCGTTTTGGAACAAGGCCAAAGCCAGGAGGTCACCACAGGGTCCGGCAGGTCAGAGATCACACTAATTCTGTTCACTTACTTAACCTGTCCTACCCTCCAGTCTACACATGTTCATTCACCTTAACGCCATTTTCCTCTTCCCTACTTGCACATATCTGTCCACTTACTTAACCTGTCCTACCCTCCAGTCTACACATGTTCATTCACCTTAACTGCATTTTCCTCTTCCCTACTTGCACATATCTTGCATATTCTACCCTTTCTCTCCCTGAGGGATGTCGGGCAAACAGACTAAAATTATCCATGCCCCAGTCAAAGAATCTCAAGTAGAGTGGGAAATAGAGCAGGTATGCTACAGCTTTGCAAGACCCCTTAGTTCCAAAACTGTATGTTATTAACGGTATAATAGATGATCACACACATTTATTTTAAGCTCAGTGTAGTCAGATACACACACCTTCATCAACAAACACAAATACTCTGGTGCATACGTACACGTACGAGCGTACAAGCCTGTGCGTGTGCACACATAATATGCAATACCCCGGCACTCAAGCAGCACAACATTCTCTTGCATGAAGTTGTGCTCAACACATACTTAAAAAGCTCTCTTATACAAGAAAAACTCAATTGTGCAACTGTTAAGACACATACGCAGAAAGCACACTTGCCACACATTGCCACGCTAATCTCACTTAATCGTTTTGTTGTTTTTGTGGACCTTAATAGACTCTGGGTCACAACCAAGGCCATGTCAACAACAGTGTAGCGGATTTTTAGCTTTTTCAGATACTTCTTTGTTTCACAGATCCTGCTGGCTCACCGTGTCACTGGAAAGGGGAGCGTTTGAAAAGTGCAGATCTTGGCTTGTTCTCATATGCCTGTTTATTGGCCTCCCCTTCCCCCCACCTCTCTCCACACCTTGCCTTTTGGTGGAAGGAAGAGATTAAGGAAAGGAGAGCTTTTTTTCCCCTGCCGCACTCCATCAAGCCAATTCAGGAAGACGCTGGTGTTCTGCCCCGCCCCCAACATACACGTAAACAAACACATGCAGAAGAAATATAGTGGTGAAAGTCATTCATCTTTTACGTGTTTTAGCAAAACCTTAACAGTATGTTCTTGAGCTGCAAGAGGCACAGTAGTAAAATTATACATATTCCTGCACTTCACGTTGGTATTCACTGTATTGAAAGATCTCTCTCTCTCTCTCACACACACACACACACACACACACATGCGCACAAACACCCAAACTCTCACTGCACAGCTTAAAGGCCCACACATGGTGTGTTTACTTAGGCGTACGGCTACGCTCAGGATGAGGCATCTGCTGTCTGGGGTAAAGGTTAAATATAAGGGCAGTGAGGTCCTACGCAAAATGCACTGGGATTCATACAACCCACCAGTACCACTGTTACCAGCCTTTTGTAACATCTGTGTAAATGATAGCTTATTTGCGTACCGATGGGGATAAAAATAAAAAAAATCACAAAGGGAAGGGATCTGTGTGTGTGTCTTCTGTGCCTGTCATCCTACCGGATAAGACTTGGGCAGCTGGTCAGTGCCCCCTAGCCTTGGGGACACAGGAAATTGAGCCCTGCCAAGAAAAAGCTTGTCTGTCTTTTTGTCTGAAGTGTAGTGTCCGCATACCGTGATGAGGTACATTGTGATGTTCAAGTAGCCTTTTTAAGCATAGGCTTAAGCGTCACCTTATCTTAATCAAGTTTGTGGTCTTTGGCCTACTTTAAGGAGTAGAACTTATTTTGGCATCATTGAGGTGTTTGTGTTCAGTCTTTTTCACCTTTCCCCTCTGTTGTACAATGATGCTCTTAACTGTAATTGGTACTAGCTGGTACTAGCTGGTATTCTAAGGATGATCATTGCTGCATGTCGCAGTCTTACATTTGTTGTGTCGCCTCTAGATGCAATAGCACTTTTGTCTTAATGGTATGTTTGTTTTAGCTATCCACTCCCTTTTTGCTTCTTATGTGTTTATTTTGAGCTGCGCAAGTGTTGGTGAAACTGATCAGAAATGAATCTGGGATCCATGACCTCCTGTCTTGTTTAATATATGTTCTACCCAGTGTGTCTGTAAACTATTATGCATGGGGGGCAAGTCCATCAATAGGTGAACATGGACTAATCAAAAAAATGACTGTATAAAATATTTAACTGATGTACTTACAGAGCCTGATAGTGATATGTGATACATTTGGTCCACGAGGCCGCTCCTATATAGAGGATATAGAGGGGTGGGTACGTCTCTGTGTGTTGGTACATTGTGAGTGCAGACTCTGCTGTTTTATACCTGATGAGTGAAATCTCATAATTGTCCTATTCATTATTTCTATATTTGTTTACATGTCTTGGCTGGTTAGGCTACTGCGATTGACATGCTGTTTGTTTTAAATGAGGCCTACTTGAATGCTACATGCCAATGTTGTTTTTTGTAATGTTCAGATTTGTTTAATTAATAGAGTATGTTGAAGTACACAGGATTTATTGATTTGCTTTTGGTATCGAATTGGGAGTTGCAAATGGTGGAATTTCACCAGTTTTGGTATCAATTACAACATTTTCTAGTAGTTTAACATGCCTAACCTTTAGTAAGGCAATTGTGAAACACTCAAAACAAATCATAATCGAAAGCTAAGCAATAAATGAATTGATGTTTTGGTAACTGATACTTCAAGTGGACTAGACCTTTTTGTTCCAATAATTACATTAATATTAGAATTCCTCATAAATATTAGAACCATTTAGAGCTTCTTATTTAGCCCAAACGACAAGCAGAGATATGCAAAGTGTTTGTTTGTTTATTGTAACTGGACAAGTTATAATGCCAGGCACTCTCACGCCAGGCACTGTAACACCAGGTACACTACATTTATGCCATTACTGGAAAAGAACTAGCACCAGGCACACTACATTTATGCCATTACTGGAAAAATAAACCACCATTTGTTTGTAACATCAGTCACACTCCAAATCTCCACCACAGCAGAGATTTAGCACATTGCTAAAGACGAATTGACATTTTATTTTTTTCATGTCAAGTTAGCCTGATGGCTTGAAACTTGTTAGCTGTACAATAATGTTTGTCACAAAACCCTCCCAAGTTGTAACATCAGTCATGGCTCATTCACCCTCGTGATCTTGTGATGGCTTTAATGTTTCTTAGCGATCATCTAGATTGTGTCACATTTCAGATATTTTGAATCCAATTTCCAATTTCACTTCATCCAATAGTGCTCTAATGCTTTGACGTTGTTGCCACTTTGAAATATTATATTAAAGATGTTGGTTTGAAAATTGATTCATGATTTAACTTCTAACATTCTTCGAGTTTCATAAAGTAAAACAGTTTGGGGCTGTTTGGTTACTAACTGCTGTTTATGAAACACTGAATAAGGAATTGGACAATCATTTTGAATACAAGGTGTGTGTGTGTGTACGCACGCATGCTTGTGCCTCTCACTGGAAAGTGTGTGTGCTGCTTCGATGAACCATACTGGCATGTCTAAGAAAGTGAGCTGGCACGCTGCTCTCAAGGCGGCAATTCCTTTTTCACTGTGATTCAGTTAAGAGATGGCAAAAATCTGCTACCTGCTATGTGTGTGTGTGTGTGTGTGTGTGTGTGTGTGTGTGTGTGTGTGTGTGTGTGTGTGTGTGTGTGTGTGTGTGTGTGTGTGTGTGTGTGTGTGTATATATATATATACAGGGTTTTTCCTGGGTCAAAATGGCTCTTCGGTGCTCCCCCCCCAAAAAAATTGCGCGCTACGCGCGCACAGTCTGTGTTACCTATCAGCAGAAATCAATGTTTTTTTTTTTTTTTTTTTTTTTTTAACTTCATAAATAATGGAGGATATGCTTGAGGTTATCATAATGCTTCCCCTTTTTTTAAAAATAGATAGGCTAATATATTGACAATAGTTCAAGCCCCATGGTGCTATCATGTATGGTTCAAAGATTATCAAGGTTTACCTCATATGCAAACTACAGAAATCTGTATCAATAGAATCTAGAACTAACCAGTGGTCAGAAATGGAACACACGAATTATGTCAAGTCAAGTTTATCTGACTATTACTATTCATGTTTATAATACAAACCTACATACCATTATTTTCACCAATGGAGGCTGCGTTGGAAATCGGTAATCAAACTTTTTACAGCATTTTGAGTGGAAATTTAATGTGCATTTGTACAGGTGTATTCGTGCACGTCGGACTGGCCCTCGCAGTGGAACGACAGTTTTCAACCGCACCGGTTTATCAATAATAATATTATTATATTCGAGATGCAACACAAACGAGTTGAGCTTTCATTGATAAACCAATGCTGTTGTCTGCCTTCCCGAGGCCCTGCGTTCTACTGGTACTCGTTTAAACGTGTAGACAAATCAAGTAATAGCCTACACCTGTGTAAGTTCTCAACATAGCAGATATTTTAATACATTAAAAGCCATGAATATTGAAACCGCCGACTGATGAAGTCAGGATGCATCCACAGGTTGAGTAATTAAGTGATTGGCAGCTGGCCGCTCTGTCCATTCGCGCACCTCACAGTTGCGTACAGATCAGACTTATCAACTGGATTACTATTGATCAGAACAGAACGAGAGTTCGGCTGTAGCCTACTTGAAACATACTATTCAGAACATGTTCGCTGACGTGAACTGCATACGTGATGATTTGCTCACAAATCTGCTTAAAACAACTAGTGAAGGTGTTTTAGAATAACATTTATGCCATATACAATAAGTGACTTTATGTAAACACCACTTATTAATGTTAGCTGACTAATTATTTAGCGCAATGCTAGCATGACTCTACCGTAATTCGAATTTTAAGCAAGGTTGCCTATTGTAGCCTACCTATTGAGCCTGTTGATCGCGACCTGTTTACAAATCTGGTTAAATAGATGAAGGTGAGCTGTTATTTATAGATAATAAATATTTCCCAGGCATCTAAAGGCTTACAGCTACCTGTAAAGCATCTAAACGTACAGAGTAAGATAGGTTGACTGCTAAATCGGCAGCCACCAGTCTTTGGATAGCTGTCATAAGTCAGTTGTTGTAAGAATATGGTATGGCATTAATATTATTCCTACCATCACACATAGAATATAGGTTCACACACACACTGCTTCAATAAAACTCTAGGCCTACTATCAAAGTATTGTTTTTTTAAGATAATGTAGGCAACTGCTAGCTAGCTAGATAACGTATGCAACTGCTTGCCAGCTGCCTATAAAAAAAAAGAAACTAACGTGACTATTTAACGTAAGGTGACCAGACGTCCCCGGTTTCCGGGGACAGTCCCCGTTTTTGGTGGCCTGTCCCCGGCTGGAGCTGTCCCCGGAAATGTCCCCGGTTTTCACAGATAGACCCGGGATAGAAATTCAAAATTAAAAAAGAAAACAATGACCAAAACGTTTAGTTGCGTAGCCTACATACCACAGGCTCAAGCAAGCCAGCCAGCAGCCAGGGCAGCAAGCTCTCGCTCGGAGCTCAAAGATCTAGAATGACCGTTTTAGTATTTTGATTGGTGGAATATGCAGCGCGGTAGAATCTTTGCCATTGGCTTTTTTTGTATTATTTAGAAAGAGATCGCGTTCACTCATTCATTCAGCCAGCTAGCTCTGACAATACGAGTACAACAAGATAGGATAGCATTGGGATAGGTTAGTGTCATTGTTTATCATCTATGTCATATATTTAACTCATGATCTACATATTTAACCCATGATCTACAATAATCATATTATTTAACCTATGATCTACAATTTGCAACAATGTGTGTGTTAAGCAGCAGCTATCTGTTGGTCAGATGTCAGTCACATCTGTAGACTTGCTAACTAACTTTGTTAACTTTTTAACATTAGCAGTGATACTAGCTACAGTACTATGATATTACAGTTTCACTAATCTGGGTTACTAGAGGTAGTTGGCAACTTGACATTAAATGAAACCACTTGAAAGCTGAGGAGTGCGGACTTACATTAATCACAAACCGTATGAGGTATGCTATCTCTGTCTGGGTGGCTCCGGGAACGTTGGTTTAAAAGCCGCGCAACCACTCTTCCCTGCCATCAATTTTGTTGTAGGCTTTAGATACAGCCTGGTTGAACACGAACGTTTTCGTTTTATATTGTATCAACATACGTTTTCAAATAGCCCTGGGCCAGGCTGTCAGATGTCTATTTTATCACTATAACATTATACTCAAAATCGGAAGAATATTTTTTTCTTTGTCAAGTTAAGTCAAACTGCTGATGTTATGGCAGTGGGTTGCGTTCAAGATGAGGAAGCAAAAACAGTCTCATCAGTTCAATTTTAAGCAGGAGGTTAAAAAATGTGCTAAAATATGAGTCATGTGCTTAGGCTACATAGATTTTCATGTAGCCTAGAATAAGGGTAGGACTACATTACCTAAAAACTAAAACAAAAAACGTATGTTCTTGTGGTGGTCTCTTAAAAGACACTAATGAAATGTGTTTTTCCCCACATTAACTTCACATATTCTGCATTAACAAAGATGTCAACTGGAAGTGTGCCACAGAACTTGTTATTATTTAGATTATTCAGATCTCCCCCCTTCACCTTGACATTGCTTGGATTTTTTTTACTGAAATTGTATTTTGAATCTTTTTGTTTGTTTGTTTCTTAAATCACTTTTGGTATAGTAATACCTAAAAAAAACAATTCCAAAGATCATGGAGTGTATGGGCCTAATCTGTATTTTCATTGTTCCAGCTGATTACACAGAATATAGGAATACACTGCATTTAGTTTCCTCAATGGCCTTAACATGTTCTATGCTGGAAAAACATACACCTGACACCCATATGTGCAGACCAGTCACTTATCAGCCAAGCACAGAGGTTAGGCCTACTGCAAGGAAGCTTGAGTCAACGAGGTTCTTATCACAAAAAATTGGTTCTAATTATCTGGCAAAAGGTTGTTACCTTTACTACTCTTCATTTCAGCCACTTTGTGATTAGTTTTAAGATAAATACTCGTTGTTTGACACTTCCCCTGGCAATTTACAAGAACAAGGGTAAGATAAACTGCTTTATGAAAAAGGGCCCAGCCAGTGTCCCCGTTTTTCCGTTTACAAAGACAAAAACTTTACATGTTTTGGAGGTGTTAACGTATCTGAACTGAAATTGTCCCCGGATTTTGTCTCAGAAATCTGGTCACCTTAATTTAACGTCTCGCAAACTTGGAGAAGCCTTGGTTCAATGATTGGCTGAGGGGGTGGGAGGCGGGATCTGCTGCTGCTGTCTTGAATTCAACGTGAGCGCTCAAAACACCATTAAGCTAATTGGATGACAGTTTTTTTTTAATCGCACTCTTTTTTTTTTTTTCATTAGGCGCTCGGGATTTTTCATAGGCGTTCGGGAAAACGGCTTAGGCGCGCGCCTACATTTTCTCTATGCAGGAAAAACCCTGTATATATATATATATATATATATATATATATATATATATATATATATATATATATATACATATATTTGATATTCTTCCAATGAGCATTCATTCAGTGCCCTCGTATTTGTCCTGTTCTTCACCTAATTAAAATGCATTAGTGGCATTATTTAAAACGAGTGTTTAGAAAGAGACTGGTTGTTTGGAATCAGAATTAGGTGATTGAACACCCGTCATGTGAAGGTCTTCCAGGATGCCCCAATGGAATTTCCCATTTTTCATAATTTTTTTTTTTACTGACCAACAAAGGCTAGGTCTACAAGCACTTAGAAACTCCAACCAAGTATTAAAACTGGTAAGTAATGGAGAGGTCTATGTATGGTAATGGCAGCACACAGGCCAACATAAGTTGAGAGGAACCTGAGCATGTAAAATGGAGGTGCCCTTTAAATGAAAGCCCCAGTCGTAGCATCCAGCCTTTTGTCTGTGTGTGTAAACAAGTCTTTTTTCCCCCAGTTTTACTTTCCTTCTTTCCCCTCTCTCTCACTCACACAAACACACACACACTTACGTGCTTGATCACACAATCTGTCTCATTGATTCTCACATGGATAGACCCATGCATACAGTCAGTGTTATTAGAGGTAGCGAGATGTTGCATGTTTTAGCATTGTAGATTATGTATGCAAGAGTGACACCAGCATGCACTCTCTCGGTTGCAAGTGCTCAGCCTGTTCGATTTCACAGCATGCAAGACATTTCAGTAGCAAATGGTCTCCGCTGTGCATGTTTTATACGACTGCGAAAGGGGCTGGAAGAGGGGAGACCAAAATAGGCCCTGAAGAGTTGAGGCAGTGAGCGGGACTAAAAGAGGGAGAATGTGGGATACGTTGTGTAGGTTTCATGAGTTATTAATGACTGAGGTAGAGAAAGGGGAAAGGAAAGCAGGGCTGGATACAGGAGACTGAGGCAGAGAAACACAGCTGAAACTCTACACTCCAACACCAGCTGCTGGGATCAACTTTCCTCAGTGTGTGTGTGTGTGTGTGTGTGTGTGAGATGGGGCTACCAAGAGAGCATGCATGGTTTTTAGCATTGCACAGAGAAGTGATCGCATGTCTGTGTCTGTGTGTGGCTGTGTGTGGCTGTGTTGCATAAGTTGGTTGATTCAGTAAGTTGAGAGATTTTAGAGTAATGTGTGTGGCATTCATGTCGAGTACACTAGGTTCAGGGTGAAGGACCAACTGTGGATCTTTTTGTGACTGCTGCCCAGCTTTTATGTAGTCATCTGTCACAGATGATCTGTGTATGGAATGAATTATCGCTGTCTAAGTGTGTGTGGTGGCACGGGGCAAGCTTAAGTGTACCCAGTGTTCTCTTACACAGAGTGTGTGTGTGTGTGTGTGTTTGCCATGTGCACAGTGCCAGCTCTTAGCAGGGCTGCATTCAATGGGTGAGTCTCTGCAGCTGCTCCTCCTCAGCACAGGAGAAACAGAGAGAGGGAGAGGGAGATTGGAGACATGCCTGGAAGTTGAGCGCTCGCCCTTTGAGAGAACTGAAAGGCCTGAAAGTGTTCCCTGGCTCACTCGCGAGCAAATGTGACACACTACAGTGTCCGACAGTCTTTCCCTCCCCACTCTTCCACATTGTATATGCCTGCATTGTCTTGTCTTGACTTACTCTGACCTTCCTTGTTTCACCCCCTCCCTTTTTCCTCAGCAATCTCCCGCACCTCACTTGCCTTGGTTTTCTTGTGAAAAGCTTTTCTTGTAGCACACAAGAGTGAACATGTGTTAACACACATACACTCACTTCCAACACAAAAAGATTTTAGTTGGGTTGTCCTAGAGGGAGCAGACTTGTGTCGAGGCTTTTATCTGCATGTCAGGCTGCAGGCCCAACAGTCGGATGCCTGAGAGGAATGCTGGGTGCATTATTCAGTCACCCCTGGTCTGGACTCTCCCTCCTGGCACACCTCTCTGGCTCTGCAGGGCTCCATCGCAGCATTGCAGATCAGTATGGAGTCTGCTCGCGGCATATCAGGTGACGCAATGTCATCCACACCGGCAAAGCCACCCCAGCCAAAATGTACAGAGCCCCAGTGTCTGTGGTGCGGACCTCGTTTTATCATAGTTTCTTGGCCGCATGCACATCAGGGTTTGCGGCATTGTCAAACGCATACATAAACAAGAATGCTGAAACCGCAAGAGGGTTGTTTTTGCAGAGGAAGCGTTAAACTTTCATGCTCTCAGTCCTAGTGATGTTTCTCGGGTTCTTGAACTCTTGAGCTGTACAGGATTGTGCCTTTTTGAAGTTGAAATCTGTCTCTGAGTTGTAAAACAATATTAACTGTTCTTATTGAAATATATTTTTCAACCGTTTTTATCCACTTTGCTGGGTTTTATTTTCAGAATGAGGTCTAAATGTGGGTACTATTAAAAGTGATTTCTCAGTTGCTAACTGTAAACAGAAGAGAAAAAAAGCCCTACGTCTCCTCTATCAAACTGAAAACCTTGAGTGGTACTTGGCCATGTATGTCAACTTTATGTAAAAGCTGTAGCACGTTGCTTATGACCCTGGTTAATAAAACACTGTCTCCCCCCCACACACATTTTTTTGCAGATCAATGTCAGGGTTACTACGATGGATGCGGAGCTGGAGTTTGCCATCCAGCCAAACACCACAGGCAAACAGCTCTTCGATCAGGTAGGTTCCTGTGGGGTGGGTCATGGAGATAATTGTATTGGGAAGAATATGGAAGGTGCAATACCTGCCAATGCCCGTTTGTCATGAACAGAGTTGCACCAACATCTCTTCCAAAATACCCCAAATTCCTCTCAGAGCCTTGATTTAACTGACACATTACAGTTCAATGTGCTTACCTTTTCTGTGGTGTTTGTACATATGTGGAACCCAACTGTCTCCTGTCGTTTGTGCTATATGAGTGAATACAATAGAGGTCATTCCCAGCAGCCCTTGGCAGAACTAATCTGGAACAATGACTGCCACAGTCGTTCTCCTTTCCTCTGGCAGAAAAGGGAGAGGCTGCAGCCTGTATGCAGAGCCCTGTTGGTGCTATTCACAGAGTCCTCTGGCCAACAGTAGACCACTGTAGTGGGCCCCGGGGGCGAGCAGACGCCAGTGCCATTCTGCTATCTCCTCACAGTGATGTCACTCCTCCCACAGAGTGCTATTAGTATTGTGGATCAAGATGTCACTCGAGCAGAAAAAGGTGATGGAAGTTCTGTGCCAGAGTGTTCCCTCACCCTCTAAAAGGGGAGCATGTCTCTCAGCGGGCCTGTTAGAAGCGGACCGGCTATGCTAGACTACACTCGTGTAAATCACCATTGACTTATCCAGTTATTGAGTTAAGAGGCTTGATTGGGAGAAGTTCTTGCTGGAGTGGTTAAAATTGTTCCACACTTTAAGAGCAAAATATAATCTTAAGGCTAGAAAGTTGTTTGAGTCAGGGCTGTCGCTGTATTTCTGCATTATAACCTGTAGCAGATGAGCAGCCCTCAAACCACTGCTGTTATGCATATTGCACTTTAGGCTATGTCTATAAAACAGGTTTTAAAACCCTCTGTTGTTGTTCCTTCACATTTTTTCAAAAAGACTTGCTCAACCTCATCCACACTCAAATAGTAGTGAAAACGCTGTTGATAGCTAGGTCATCTTTAAATCAAATTTCTTGCCTAATCTACGCTTAGTTATAGGCTACAACTAAACAAGACTTTTATCAAAGCAATGACACTTTGGGATGAGAGCAATCCAATGAATCTTATTTCTTTAACATCATCAAAACGTGGTTTGGGCTGAATATCCTCAGTGAAGTAAACCTTCTCTGATAGAAAGTTAAATGCTATCAACTTTAAGCAGACTAACACAGAAAAGGCATTGGTGTCATTCTGGTCATTGGTTGCCATGTTGAAATTATACTGGTTAAAAATGATTTGTTGGAAACACTCAAACGCCAGGTAATGTACACCTGCTATATATTCATCACCTAGCACAAGGACTCAACTTCTGGCCCAGATCAGATAGGTATTATGACCGTAAAACCATGCCAGGGATGCCAAGAGCGCTCACAAAACTGTATCTCAAATATGTACAAGCACACATGATGCAATATTAATGTCTCTGGCTGAAATATTTATTTGATGTCACAACATGTGGGGTCCATGGGCTTTTTTGTCCCATTTTGTTAATGGACCAAGAAATTTGACCCATGTTCAATCAAACCTCACAATAATACACCCCATAGCCCCCAACCTCCCAAACCACAATGCATTTCACCTGTGGTCAAGTGTGTCTGTGGAGTGAATAGCCCCTCAGTGTGGTTTTTCTCTTCTCCTGTTAGCTCCGGCCCCCTGGAGAACTCTTACACTGTTATTTATTAAAACAAATATAAATCAAGTGGATTTATTTTATTTATTTATTTATTTATTTTGCTCTGGTGCGGTATCCAAAGCTTTGAATGACACATTTTTCCTGGAGAATGACCTCTCTGGCTTTCCAGACGGCTCACCCCCTCCTCCTCTCCATTTCATCCCTGCATTTTCCTGGTGCACTATCTTTAAGTCCAGGCTTGTCCTCAACCTCCCCCGGATTGCATTCCGCATTCTCTGCTCCTGTGCCACGGCAGCCGCAGCTGGCTGAGAGAACGCCAGCCTCAGCTGTTTAAGCAGTTGAGCAGACAAGAGAGAGAGTGTGTGTGTGTGTGTGTGTGTGTGTGTGTGTGTGTGCGTGTGTGTGTGCACAAATGTGCATGCGTGCGTGCACATTCTTGCATATACACACATTTGTGCATCTGTTGTTTGTGTGTACATATTTGAGTTGTATTTGCGTTTACACACACACGCCTACTTTCACCCTGGATGGCCATTAATCACACTCCATTCCACAGCACAGCTTCAATCTAAACCTGTTTCAGCAATACCAGGGAAAGGACGATATTGATAGGATATTGGACAGGGTACAATTCTACACATTTGAAGGAAAAATTCCTCCTGATATTTCCAGAGACTTAATATTTTGGAGCAATAAATTGCAGTGTATTGCAGGATTGATTTGCAAGATTTGCTGTGTCTTACAATATTAATGTGAATTTTTACATTTCATCATGGCCCAAATATTGCAATAGTATCGTGGTAGTACTATCTGATGGGTAGCCTACTGAGGGCATGGATGACTATAGCACAGGGAAGGACACATTCTTACTGTTACTTTGATACCAAGAGGATAAAAGATAGCTTGTCTTGTAGTTGTGTTCAATGTGCACTTTGTGACCATGCTTAAAATTTCACATTCTTCTTTTGGATGGGTATGTACATGGAGGTATGTTAATCATCAGTACATGAAACCGGGTATCCTCTTGAAATCAGGGCTCTTATTCGTGTTGTACAAGGGAATTAAAGGTGTAACCGGGGGGCACTGTGGCGCAAGCAGTAGCCCCGACCACCTACGGGCTTGAAGCCCATGGAGGACACAGGTTCGATTCCGGCCTGATGTAATTTCTCCTGTCAACTCCCCACCTCTTCTCCCTCTCATTTCCTGTCCCACTCTTCACTGCTCTATCGATTTAAGGCACAAAAGCCCAAAAATAAATCTTTAAAAATTAAAAAAAAAAAAAGGTGTAACCTGCAGATAGCTATAGAGGTTTGCAGCCATGCCTCATTGGATGTTCTAGTGTAGTATTTTTTTTTGTAACCAATGCAATTTGATACTAGTTCTCAAAATGGGCAGCTTTAAAAGACCGGATAAGGAAAAAGAATAGAGGAGACCCTGGGAGTCTGTGTGATGGTTTGCCATTTCGACTTTTAGGCGTTTGATTAAATGCCAGAGGGCTTAGAGAGGAGTGCAAAATGAAACCTCTGATTGTCAAGTGAAGAGTTTTTATGTGTACTGGCTGCCAAACCGCAAACTAGTATTGGATGCCATTAGAACGATCCAGTAATGACATTGAGACATAAAGTCTGCTGTTGAGAGCAAAATGCTCTTGCCTGTGTGTGCTGGTTTTTCCAACCTAGGTGATTTTTCTGTGAATTTTATCCTGTGGTAGAAGATTCACATTTTCAACAGGCATGTGTTGAGACTAGAAGCATAGCTAGTGTATTTGATGAGGCTTCAGAATGTTCCAAGAGAGTCTCAGGCAAACTTCTTCCTAGGGGTGGAATTGGAAACCAGTTTTAACATTTACAGTATACAGACCCCTGGATCGATCTAAATGAACCATGACCTGGTCAATGGGCCGATTCTGAAGTTACGAATCGGTTGAGTAATGGCTGCCAATTCTACTTATTCGTATTCTTCGTATAAACTAAGCTGCTGTGGAAGACTCACTGCTTGTACATTGCAAGTCATGTTACACTCAAAATAATAATGGCCGCCTCTCATTCACTGATAAATCTGCACAGCAGTACGTTTTGACCTTTTACAGGAGTAAGGCTAGTATTATGTCCCTGATACTACAATTGAAAATGCTCTAATTAAACCCGTCCACAAGTAACTGGTAGCCAAATTGAGTGGAGAACGCTGTCTCCAGTCGAAGATGCAAGTGTTGTGGTTATGTTGGCATTGCAAAAAAATTACGCTTCCTTTTGATTCATGGTACTGATCGCAATTTGTTAAAACTGATGCGTGCTGCTCAACTCAAACATTAGTTAATGTTTGTGGTAAACTTGTGTATTGCAGTGTATTGGATGAAGCCATGTCCTCAATCAGTCTATGTGCCGTAACCATCTAATACATAGCCTACTTCAGGTAATGTTACAGAAAGAAGCTAGCGGAGCGTTATAACCTTGCCTGTGTGCTAATCAAAGCTTACCTGTGTCTATGGTGCTAACTGAGACACCTGGGCATAGGTGTGTGAGACAGACCTCAGTTTATATTCATAATGTCAGAATGTTTGATCAAACAGTAAGTCTTTGTTGTCTATCTGTTGGAACAGGAATAAACCCAATGACGTGTAATTCCAAAATAAGAGGCCACATTTGTCTGTGTCCTAAAGTAACAAAAGTACTTCAGATTTTCTGGTCTTTTATGAAATGTATCTATTTGAAAGTAAGCAATGCCACTTTAGCTTATTTTATGTATAATGGAAAACGAATGTCAGTGTAACAACTGTATCAGATAACATCACACCAAATCTTTCCATATGAAGATAAATCGTCCCTGAATTGTATCGTATCTCATGTATCTAGAATTGAAGGGGAGATTTACACCCCTACTGCTTACGTCTGTTCTTGATGTTTGACCTGCGTGTGTGTGTTTTGTACAGAGCTACTGCGTGATTGTGAATGGCTTTTCTCCTGCTTACTAGGGCTGTAACGATACACCTACCTCACGATTCGATTCGTATCACGATTCTTGACCCACGGTTCGATACACCCCACGATATTATTATTATTATTTATTTTTTTATCTCGCGATTTTTTAAATATATTTTCTAATTCACATTAGAATAAGTATGAGATATAAAAAAAATGAAGAAACAATTTATAACCAAATATTGAGGTTTTTATTACTCAAAGCAATGCTGTTGAAAAACATTCAACAAACTTCGGAACCTGTTATCTATCTGCAGAGCAAATGTCATACAAAAACATTAACGTGAATTAATTGATGCTAATACCTAGCGCGGTCTCTATAGGATTTCCCATATACGTTAGCATTAAGCTAACATATTTTCTACCACAGTAAAACATGCAATACTATGTGATTGTTTTTAGAAAACGAATGTTACGTGATGAGATTGCTAAAATGTAGTCTGCATATCTGCTCAGTTTAGCAGTGCTACCCAAGCAAAGGTTTGAAAAGAACTTCAAGCTTCAGACTTTCTGTTAGGGAAACAGCTTTCTATCTGCCAAGCAAATGGCAGGATCATGACAACACGCGCAACCTTTGGGAGCATGAACTGCACTGAGTAAATTTTGCGCAACAATTAACCCCAACGCTGAAGCAAGCAGCCGCCTTTACTAGCGAACCAAACTTTTTGTATCACGTAACCGCTGAGGGCATGTCGCGGTTCTGCCTCCTCGCATCGCGATGCAGGTTCGTGGCCCAGAGTGTCGCGATTTCTCGGTTCGATCCAATATCGTTACAGCCCTACTGCTTACTGATGAAATTGTGTGAAATTGCTGTGTGTTTGTCTGCACTCACCAGCGACTTGCATTTGTGCTGTTTGTTTGACGAGCAGGTTGTGAAGACAGTGGGTCTACGTGAAGTCTGGTTCTTCGGCCTGCAGTATGTCGACAGCAAAGGCTACACCACATGGTTGAAGCTCAACAAAAAGGTAAGACGCATAGTTTTTCTTCGTCTCTCTTTCCTCTCTTCCTCCCAAAAGTGTGGCCATCAATCAGGGTGAAGTGGTTATTAGGCTGTGGTGAGGGCCTCCAATTTTAAGACATCCTGTTCAAGAACGTGGCAAATAAGGAGTGGTTAATGACTCCCTCCTCTAACGCACCTCTGTACCCACCACTACTCAGATGTGTCATAAAAGTGTGTGTGTGTGTGTGTGTGTGAGTGAGAGAGACTGCACAGTGTATGTGTGTACATGTATACGTGTCCTATGGAGGACGTTGAGAACAGTTGTGCAAGCCACAGTGCGGGATGATCTACGGCAGGGTTTATTTAACAAGTGGCTGCTGCAGTGGAAAGTACTGGGGCCAGCTCCTGGGATTTAGAGCAGCCTCTAAAGCGCTAAGACTGCAGCCTTACGGAGGCCCAGCGAATTCTGTTCTTGTGTGGGAACCAGCAGATGATCAGATTAACACTGACCCTCTGATTCACACATATAGCATCTGCATGCTGTGTGTGTGACGTGACTGTTACCCAGTCTGTAAATAACCAGGAAGAACAGGCTGTTTCAGTCAGTATACCCTTCATTCCTGCATCTGCGGCCAAGTTCACATGGCAGAATGCAGAGAATAGGGCCTGTGGACCTGTAGAAACAATGGTGCGTACCTGCAACACTTCTGTTATGCATGCACAGACATGCTGCTCTGCACAGTAGAAATCGCCCTCTGTGTGAAGGCAGATGTGGGATACTGGTTGGTAATTGATCACTTGTGATTACTCTGCAGATTAGTTGTGGTGAATCAGAAGTCATCAAAACTAAGATAACTAAAGGATAGCTTGCCACTGTGAAAGATAACCCGCTCACCAATCATGAATTATTGCTGGTACTGAATTTAGTTTAGGTGAAAAGGAAGTAATTTCAACAATGAGGCATTATAGTTCATGACGACCAGGGCCCGTATACACAAAACATTTCATCTAAGTCGCACTAAAATTATGTAATGAGAAATTTTCTCCTAAATCCTGGTCGGAAGATCTCGTGGAATCGTTTTCCTTATTGTTGTTGAAAGTTGAAATTCCCATTATTTTATTATATTTTTTTTTTATTAAAATGAACAGGATGACTTAAAACTATAATTAATTTCATCAACCATTATTGAGATGCATTCAACAAGTCAGCAGTGCAGGTCACATGAGCATTGAGTGTTTTTATGCACATTTTTTATCATCAAATATTGCGTTTTAAAACTATTTAAGAATTCTATTATGGAAACACGCGTCATGTTTAATCATGGGAAATTCCTGCCGGCGAGGCTGATGTTCTGACGTCATAAATGCATGTCCTAGCTCGTACAGCAGATGGAGAGCAACTGCAGTGTCTGACTCCAAAAACAGCAGGGTTTTCCTGTCATTGTGACATGGTGATGTCCCGCAGAACCAGCAAAACTGACCATTTCTAACCAGCATGCATCGTTTTAAGTCAACACATGCATCACATTAAACCATCACTGCGCAATGTCTTACGAGCCTATAGTGACTGACATTTTTCGGTCGTTTGGGAGTTTGTCTTTGTGTCAGTAGGAGTCCTTTCGACTAGTCCTTAGTGCTGAATTACTCTGACCCGATTGTTCTCAGGTTTATTTCGGCCATGAGAAATTTTGGGAGAAATTAATGATTTTAAGGTAATGCATTTCACATGAACATAACCACTGATTTGACTTTGTTGTAATGAGATTTGTAACCTGAGAAACAAGTGTGTTGCCAAAACTACACAATGAAAGCACTGATGATTGAGTTGAATGATGTATTGATGACATTGATCTTTGTAGGCTACTCTAGAACAAAAACTCACATATTAGGCTATAGTAAACTGTCAAATTTCTGTCAAACTGGTGTGTTTCTCGCTCTCTCCCTCTTTCTCTCTCTCACAGACAGGGATTGTTAACTATTTTGATAGTTCCCATTCATATACTTTTAGGTGAGTTAAAATAGAATAGAGATTTTGATCACTTCATACCTCTTTTCTGAAAGCATAGCCAGGAAGGACAGGAGTATAAGTAGTAACATGTATAAAAAAGAAATTAGGTTGTGGCCACTTTCATTGATTTAAACCAAGCAGGTTTTTAAGGCCATTTTAAGGCATACCAAATCGGCTCTACTACGGAAGCTCTGCAGTCTTTCTGGCATAAAAAAATTCAGCTGCGTTTATTCACTGGAGGCCCTTCTCCGATGCACAGGTTTCAAACTCTGTGTCACTGGAGGCTTCTCTCTCCTGCCAAAGGCTGCAAAGCCCATGTGTGGATTCTTACCCACATGGTTTCAGCATCTGCGCTGCATTGCTCATTTTATGTCAGTGTCCAAACATCAAACATATTTTCCAGGTTAGAAAAGGCTTTTCAGCATACATCCTCAGTGATCAAAATCGTTCTGAAGTATGCTCGGCATTTATGAACCCTCCAGTTAACCTGTCATTCTGTAGTCTGCCTTTGGGACAGCATCCACATACTCATATCTGCACATGCAAGTGGCAAGGCATATTTTTTACCCGCCAAAATTAAACCATGGTTTATGTTAATAATCTACCTTTATGGGTAATTTTCATTTCATTGTACACCACATATAGATTGGATTTAAGAAATGAGAAGTTAACTTTCAGTGTGAATACCATTTATAAGGTTAAAATGATTTTATCATGCAATTCATACTTTGAGTTAATTAAGATTAATAATAATAATTCAATAATTATAATAATAATGATAATAATAATAATCACTAAATCGATCGAGTGACCGTGCAAGCTCTAGCCTTGACGTTCGTAATGGACATGCCTCGAGGAATGGGTGCCCTATCTCTCTCTCTCATCACCCTTCTGTCTGTGTCCTGTATTCAGGTGACCCAGCAAGATGTGAAGAAGGAAAACCCACTCCAGTTCAAGTTCAGAGCAAAGTTCTTTCCAGAGGATGTGTCCGAGGAGCTGATCCAGGAAATCACACAGCGCCTGTTCTTCCTGCAGGTGAGCGGCGACCAGCTGTTTCTCTTGCTTATCTCTCTCTGGAACGAAATACTGTTTTCTGATTGGCTAATGGGGTGTACATTAATTTGGTATAACCGGACACCTTGGACGTAGTCCCAGTAGAAAAGTTAAATCGCCGTTCCATATCAATGCTCTTGAATGGTTACCATTGACAACCAACGTAATGTTTTTTTTCTTCAAAAAACGCACTACTTTCTCTAACGGGAGCACTAGGCTTCAAATTAAGAATTCATCAGGTTATTATGCATATTACGTTTCCTAAAGATAAAGGAAATTCTAAATAATAATAATAAAAACATTTTTGGATGTTGTAAACGGGAGATAAGCGGGAGAACGGCCTTCGAGCTGTCCAGTTCTACAAAGGTAATGGACTTCGCCTCGTGGAGTTCTTTGCCCCGCAGCGTCCATTACCTTTGTAGAACTGGACAGCTCGTCGGCCGTTATCCCTTACTTATTCCCTCACGCTAACCCCCCATTTACACTTTATGGACACAAGTATTCGGACGCCTGACCATTACACTTACAGGGACTGTAATGACATTGTGTTCAAATACATATACTTTAATATGGAGTTGGTCCCCCTTTTTGCAACTATTACCGCTTCCACTCTTCTTGGAAGGCTTTCCACAAGATTGTGGAGTTTTACTGTGGGAATTGGTGCCCATTCATTCTGTAGAGCTTTTATGAGGTCAGGCACTGATGTTGTACGAGAGCCTGGCTCGCAATCTCCGTTCCAGTTCATCCCAAAGGTGCTCAATGGGGTTGAGGACAGGGCTCTGTGTGGGCCAGTCAAGTTCTTTCACACCGAACTCATCAAACCATGTATTTATAGTCCTTGCTTTGTGCACTAGGGGACAGACATGTTGGAATAGAAAAGGGCCTTCCCCAAACTGTTGCCATAAAGTTGGAAGCATAGCATTGTCCAAAATGTCTTTGTATACTGAAGCATTAAGATTGCCCTTCACTGGAGATACGGGCCTAGCCCAAACAAATATGGCACAAATACTTTTGGCCATATAGTGTATCTATATCTGTCTATCCATCTATATATCCATCTCTCTATATACATATTGATATATAGCTAGAGATAGATATTTTGTCCTCGTCTCGCCATTTTTTTTTTCTCAGTAGTTTCTTCTTTCCCTTTCATCTATAATTTGCTCTTTCCATCCCCCTCTCCTATGCAGCTCAGTTAATCTTTTTCTCATTTCGATAATTTCCTGGAGTCTTCATTTCACCGCTTATCTCTCTCCAACACACCCTCACTCGCGCACACTAATCTCTCTCTCTGCTCTCCCGGGGTTATTACGCTCAGGTGAAGGAGGCCATCTTGAATGATGAGAATTACTGTCCTCCTGAGACCGCCGTCCTCCTAGCCTCCTACGCAGTCCAGGCCAAGTACACCGACTACAACAAAGACATCCACAAGCCCGGCTACCTCAGCAACGACCGTCTGCTGCCTCAGAGGTGACCAAAGGACAGAAATGCTAGGTTATATATCCTGTGTGTACACAGGAAAATGTGTGTGTCTCTAGATAAACATAGAACAAAAAAAGTAAGGAAATTTGTGTTTGGTAGATTATTTCTTTGTTGTAACAATGCTTCTTGGCAATAAGTCGTATACCGTTGGAAAGCCTGTTTTCTTCCCTTTTCAAATGGTGCCACGTTTGTAAGGAACATGCGTTGGTGGGATGAGCATCAGAGCTGAGTATGTGGCTTGCGCCCATGAAAAATGTGCCAGAATAAACTGAAACTAAGGAAATTTGTGTTTGGTAGATTATTTCTTTGTTGTAACAATGCTTCTTGGCAGATTTGCAAGGAACATGCATTAGTGGGATGAGCTGCAGAGCTGAGTTTGTGGGTTGAGCCAGAATAAGCTGTTTGGCAAATGTTACATCGGTGCAAACCACAAACTCAGCTCTGCAGCTCATCCCACAAATGCATGTTCCTTGCACATGTGGTACCATCTGAAAGGGGAGTAACAGGCTTTCCAACGGTACAAGATTTTTTTGCCAAGAAGCATTGTTACAACAAAGAAATAATCTACCAAACACAAATGTTCTTACTTTTTGTACGTACGTTTATTTGGCACATTTTTCATGGGCGCAACCCACATACTCAGCTGTGCTGCTCATCCCACAAATGCATGTTCCTTACAAATGTGGGACCATTTAAGGGAACTAAACAGGCTTTCCAACGGTATGAGATTTATTGCCGAGAAGCATTGTTACAGCAAAGAAATAATCTACCAAACACACATTTCCTTACTTTTTGTTCTATGTTTAGTTGGTCTACTGACTGTATTAAAACATTAGTTCTGCATGTATGTGGAAGTGTGTGTGTGTGTGTGTCCATGCATGTCTTTGTGAAAGCACTCTTGTTGCATGCAAAGAGTAATGAGACGTCCCAATGGCAGAGACAGCTTTAAAGTCCTGTGGTAAATTACCTTGTTAAACACACACAGGCGGAAGGAGGGAGGGCAGGAAGGAAGGAACACATCCAGCTGGGCTCTGAGCTTGAACTTGACCTTCAGTGTGTTCTTCAAGGAGCTTTAATCCAGGGTTTCCCTTCTGTTTGTTATTGGTCAGGTGGCCTTGTTGGCCTGTGCCTAGGGTGTCTTGCTTGCATACTTAAAGAAAAATTGCACTTCACAAAATACCAATTCAATGGGCTTAGCTGAAGAAAAGGAAGGACCTGTCAAAGTAAAGACCATAAGTGTAAAGGATATATAGCAGGAAGTGTAACTTGTTAAGTCATTCAGCTAATTGGCAAATTGGTGGGCCTTCCAATGTCATGCATGGACTTAGAACATCTGTACTCCATTTATTGGTCATTGCATTCATAGCTTTGAATTGTGCTTATTAGATTACCCCATTTTAATACGATTAAGAATGAAAATCACATTTCTTCTTTAATGACACAAACAGACCATCGTCCTTCACTGGAACGGGCCTGAACACATTATTTTCTTTTAAAAGTGGATACACCCACATACACACACACTCAAGTGAAAGTATTTCACTGCGCCGGCCTTGTCTGCTGGTCTGGTGTTGTGTCTGTGTCTGAATGTCCTTGAGTGACATGGTGAGTTTTGTCTTTGTTTTTTTCACCCCTGCATTGCAGAGTTCTTGAGCAGCACAAGCTCACTAAGGAGCAGTGGGAGGACCGGATACAGACCTGGCACGAGGAGCACAGGGGCATGCTCAGGTATTTCTTTCTTTTTTTCTTTCTTTCTTTCTTTCTTTCTCTCCCTTTCCCCCCCACCCTCTCTCTCTGTCAGGCAGTTTTTCTCCCTCTTCGGCCGGGCTACTCGTAGCATTGCAGTGAAGCAGTTTTGTTTACCATATCACTTCTCCTTTCCACTCCCCCCAACATGAAAACTTGCTCAGGTGCCACTGCTGCCTCAAGCTTGTACTACCTTACACATCCCCTCAGTTTTTCTCTTCAAGATCTTTCTTTGGCATTGTAGTTCACCGTTTTGATATCTGAGAAGTTTATTTTTAATAAGACTTTACCACGCCATAACTGTTTTGACGTCAACATGCTTGATATTGTGTCTGTGTTTTGGGTCTGTGTGTGTAACTGGCCTTCTGTGTTTGAGCAGAGAGGATTCGATGATGGAGTATTTGAAAATCGCACAGGACCTGGAGATGTATGGGGTGAACTATTTCGAGATCAAGAACAAGAAAGGCACAGAGCTGTGGTTGGGTGTGGACGCACTCGGCCTCAACATCTACGAGCACGAGGACAAGTGAGCCCTCCATTCTTTGCTTTCCCTTGCTAGTCTTCGCACACTTGTTTTAAAGGATAGGTCAGAAAATGTCTAGTGGTGTGAGGTAACTCCACAGTTTTTCTTTTTTAAATACATATCAACAGTTCTTTCATCTTTTCATCCTTCTAGCAGCTGAGAGAGAGAGAGTGTCTGTGTGTCTGTTAGTTGGGACATAGCTACCTCTTCTCTGGTTACTCACAGTTGAGCCTCTGCCAAGCACTTTCCCATAGACCCTCTCTTAGTAGACTTACAAGAACTGTGTAGGTGTTTGAAATATGGCTCTGCTGTAATCAGTCTTGTGCTGATGCATAGCCGGATCTTGGTGATCCTGCAAATAGAGGCTGAAGAGAAGTGTTGCAATAAAAATAAACTCTTGGGCGTATATGACTGCCTGTGCTTTACGGGAAGGTAAGGCTTATAAGGCAGTTGAGTCGTAGTTAGTCTGCAATACTGGTGGTGATTTAGAATCGCAGGGGTCTTTCATCTTTAAGAACTGGGTAAATGTGTAGTTACAGTGAAGTTGGCCAAACGTATCCCCCCCCCCTTCAAATTGAGCTCATCATAAGTTTGTTTCATTCATAATCACTGTTCGTATTGGCTTATCCATTTGAGCATAAACGACCTTCGGCATGAATGGCTGTTGTTGAGCTTGATCGGTTTTGAGTGTCGGACAGACAGGCACTGGTGTCTGTGGTTAATGACACTCTCAGCTGGTGAAATCCGAGTGGCCAGTGGCGTGTACTGTATGTACACGCTGCCATTCTGATGAGTCATGCTGCTCGGAAGCCTCTAGCTTTGAGTTAGTGCCTAATAACCTCTACGACTCGAGTTGTCCCTCCAGCCCTGATAGGACATGTGGGCAAGGGCGCGTTAAGGACTGGGGGGGGGGTTACTCATAAGCTGCTGTTTTCCCATCAGCACCAACCAATTTGGTCTGTGTGCATCACTACAGTAGAAATGCTGAATCAAGCCTAAATTACTCTTGACTGAATGCTCTGCCTATGACCTTTTCTCTGAATGTTCATGGCTAATGGCTTAATCTTAGCTGTGAGATTAAACTGTCAAACACCACAGAAGCTATTGCTGCACAGTTGACATTCCCTGGTTAATTTATCCAGCAGCACATGCTGAAGGCCTCAAACAAGTCAGGGAGAGAAGCAGATGGTCTTTAGAATATTTGCGGGGGGCAGGGGGAGTACTTGCAGCTTACAGACCCCCTGAGAGACTGTCTCTGATCAAGGCAGGTCTGATCTGGTCTAAACTGCTTATTGGTAGCTATCGCCCCCTCATGGCTACTGTAGAACTTGATTTTGATTTGAGGTCTGGAACTCTTCTACAGTTGTATCTGTTGTTGTTTTTTTCCATCAGACTAACACCAAAAATTGGCTTTCCTTGGAGTGAAATCAGAAACATCTCATTCAATGACAAAAAGTTTGTCATCAAGCCGATCGACAAGAAAGCTCCGGTAAGTGTGTTATTTAAGTGTTATTTAAGTGTGTCTAATCTTTACAGTAAAGCTGGATGCCACTCTTCACATCAGGTACATCAAAGGAAGCCTAATGTAACAGGATATGCTGGTAAAAGCATATAAAGCAGTAAAAGGAATTGATGACCTCTGAGGCGTACGATTCCAATGGATTGGACAATTTGAACCGGTTCTAAACTGGAACTTTTCCCGCAGGACTTTGTGTTCTATGCTCCACGGTTGAGGATCAACAAGCGCATCCTGGCACTATGCATGGGCAACCACGAGCTTTACATGAGGAGGAGGAAGCCAGACACCATCGAGGTCCAGCAGATGAAGGCTCAGGCCAGAGAGGAGAAGCACCAGAAACAGATGGAGAGGTCTGAACATGCATTCATATCCACACAGCCTTACATGCTCAAACCCAGAAAGTTATCAAAATGAGATGATGTGTGAGAGAGAGAATAATCACAGGCGACTTGAAAGTCGTTTATTTGTCGTCACACATCAATGACACACAACAACAGACACGTGCAATCAATCAATTAATCATAAACATTCGGAAAGTTGTGATTGAATCCAAGAACATCTTTGCCTTCTTACATCTTTCAACGTATGATGCTCTTGCAAGTGGAGAAGCACATCAAGTATCATTTATATTTATTCATTTTACAGATGCTTTTAACCAAAGCAGCTTGCAATTCAAGGATGCATTCATGTGTAATTTTCATTACATTGTATAGCATAATATCCCATTACTTGGGAAATTAACCCATGAACTAGGTCTACAAATCGCCACAGGAACACACCATCATTCCCATGCTTTGAGCTGCCTGAATTGACTCCACGATCGACATTGTTGCTATTTGGCCCGAGTTGACTCTGCTCTCTCTCCAGGGCCCAACTGGAGAACGAGAAGAAGAAACGCGAGTATGCAGAGAAGGAGAAGGACAGGATTGAGAGGGAGAAGGACGAGCTCATCGAGAGACTGCGACAGATCGAGGAGCAGACGTTAACAGCACAGAAAGGTGGGTGCTGCAAGAGAGACACCCTCCCCCCCCCCTTTTCTATATTACTGCATCTCTCCATCTCCCACTTTCTAATAGCCTTAGCCCTCTATTTACGCACATTACTCGCATCCAATCCTGCTCTTTAGGACTCCAAATGTCACCCTTAAACTCATGCTGGCCTTGAGCCTTCACCACTAATGTTCCTCAACAAAAGAAGGATGTAGAGGTAGTTGTCCAAGCATCCTACACACATGATTGGGAGAAACCCAACGTTTGGTCCACTGTGGAGAGGGATAGCTTTGGTTGTGTGTTTAAACTGTCAGGGCATCCGGGGTGAGGGCCTAACCACATGAGACACAGAGCATTTTCGCTCAAGGGAGCTTGGCTTTTATGTGTGTGCCTTTTAGCCGCTTGACTAAACTCTAATCTCTCGCCTTTCGTAGGGTTGCCCCCAGCTTCAGGTAAAATCAGAACACTTAGAAACACCTCTTCATGTAAAGCCACCCTTATTTGTACCCCTTTGCCCTACAGATAAGAGGTGTTTCTCCCCTCCCTCCCTCCCTCCCCCTACCCACCCTTCCTTCGTGAAACATGCGTCACCAAAACCTCCACTGTCTAATCCTCCATGTGCATGGCGCTGCTCTCTGTTGTGTTGTGTTCAGAGGGTCTTCATGTCAGACGTCTATTTGTGAGCGACAGTGATTAGGGAAATGGGAAAGGTCCTTCCTTCTCCGTTTTTTTTTTTTCAGTGTTTCTCACTAGTGGCTATCCTTAGGGCTGGTAATTGAGCAGATAGTGAGTATTTCTCATGACCAAGAAAACTCCTAATTTCTCAAACTTCCTTGTTAAATTAGCTTGGGATAATTAACTGAGAAAAAGCTAATTTATACATCTAGAAGGTGTGACTGTCTGTCTGCAGTTTTTCTGTCTTCCTGAGCGACTTCTGTTGTGTTGTGTATTGTCAGATTGACATGGTTATTTATGTTTGTCAGTGGATTTGAATGTCTAGAACTCAGATGAGAAATTAATTGAAAGACTGTATGCAATACATTCTTCAGGCTTGTCACTAACTGTACATTTATGCATCTGTGTGTATGTGTGTTGTCCGTGTCTTCATATCTGCTGCTGTGTGTGTGCGTGTGTGTGTGTGTGCGTGTGTGTGTGTGTGCGCGCGCGCGTGTACGTGTACGTGTGTTTGCACCTTGCAGAACTGGAGGAACAGACACGCAAGGCACTGGAGCTGGACCAGGAGAGGAAGCGGGCGAAGGAGGAGGCCGAGAGGCTTGAGAGGGAGAGGCAGACGGCTGAAGAGGCCCGTGCAACACTCGCCAAACAAGCTGCAGACCAGATGAAGAACCAAGAGCAGCTGGTACGTCTGCTTCCCTGCTTGTGTCATGAAGTGTTTGTACTCCAGGGTTAGATTTTAATCAGTTTGATTATGTATTTTCATTGTTGCATATTACAGATGTTCTCACACACACACATAGATATTTATATATGGGTCCTGTCACAGCAATATCAGTCTAGTGTCAAAAGTTAATTCTGAGATGTAACAATTTGAGGGAGAGTTCCTTCTGAAAATGACCCACATACCGTTTTTCTAATTTTGCCATAAATAGATTGGAGGTCAACCGGCATTTTGTAGTTTATAGTGTTAGCATGATTCCCTGGTTCCAAAGAAGAAATCCCTATGGAAAAATTATTGAGTTTTTTAAAATTTGTGAAACTAAGGTGTGAGTGAAACAACTGCGGTAGAAAACCTAGCTAAATGTTTTCTTGTCTCGTAAAAATATATATGATACAAATATGCTGAAGTGTTGCTTGCCTCAAGGAACACGTCAAGGAAGCTAGAGTTATATCCATGGTAAGAGACATGTATGGTGCCTTTCAGGAATGTACCGTACAAGTCTGAAGAAAAATTACACACGCCTGTATTTTATTACCAGTATTGTAACTGTGTGACATTTTTTTTGTATGAGATTCATTTTCCTAGCACAGCAAAGCCTTCAGCTAACATTTAAGCCCTAACCCTCAGTTGCTGCTTGGTGCCAGTCAGAGTCCCCTCACTACTGAGGGTGAGCTGCTGCTAACTCGAGGACACTGTCAGTCTCTCTCCTGACGCTGAGTGCTTCTCTGCTTCTTGCTCCATGACAGGCCGCCGAGCTGGGAGAGTTCACCGCCAAAATCGCCCTGCTTGAGGAGGCCAAGAGGAAAAAAGAAGAGGAGGCCTCGGAGTGGCAGCACAAAGTAAAGCCCGCCCACCTGTCACCCCGCCCATTGTCCGCCGTCCCTGTCTACTCGCCTCGCTGTCACTTTTCTGTTATCTGCCTCACGCATGCAGCACGCTAATAACAGGCTAGACCAAAAATGAGTATCTGGGAGTGACAATAAGGTCTGATTGATTGATTGATTGATTGATTGATAGTCTGGGTGGCCGTGTTAACAGCACTGAAAGGCTAGACTAATTCAGTCATTAACAGCTTGCCATAAAATTGATGCTGGATAGGCCTTTGTGTGTGTACGTGCATGTGTGGGTGTGCGCGTGCAAAACGCCTATGCTCCCTAATCTTTGCCATATCTCACTGCTACATGCCTCAACAGCAATTTTGTAAAATAACACTTAACCTCGTAGCACTACAAAGTATTTAAAGTCAGAAAAAATGTAATGTAAATATTAATATTGCGCATGATTGGCATATAGTCTCAGAGTGTGTAGAGTACATAGCAAGGAAAAGCACTTGAGCACATTGACAGTGTCCACCATGTTTACTCCACACAAACATGCGCTGGTAAATAAAAGGTCAGAACTAAGCGCTAAGGCTGCCCCATGTGTACCGCCCTAACCCAGCAGCATAACAGCCAATGACTTCAGCCCAATCGGCCTGAAGTTTGGGATTAAGCTTTGATCATGCTGAAATCCCAACCCTCCCCCACACCCAGGAGGTGTACAGTAAGTAGTTTATCCACGCCTGAATGCACAGCCACCTAAAAGAAACGTGGGTATGTCCGTGCGCTGTTCTAGACTTGAGCCTCATTATCGTTCCTATTCTGATAGAAGGTACACACAGACCTTTAGACTGCCCTGTGGATGGTTTTGTAGTGGATCTAGTGGTATTACTTAGAAAATCGCAAAGATATTCATTGGGAAGGAGTGCCCTCCTCTGGTCTATGTTGGTAGTAAAAAAAAGTTTTTGGAGTCAGTGTAGAGTTTGGAGGCTTGACACGATTCACAAAATAAATCCAGTTAGTTTCCCAAAAATTCCTGCTAGTCTTATTCTCTTGACCCCACCCATGACCTTCCTGCCCTAACGGAAGAGTGAAACCCGGAGCATGCCTGACTGATATCATCTTCCTTCCTCTCTCCTTTATTCCCTTCCCTTTTCTTTCCTTTAAAAACTTGGCTCTCTTTCTGTTCCATTCCTTTCCCTTCTCATTTCTTTTGTTATTTTACTGTGTGTAAATCTCACCCCCCCTCCTCTCCCCTGCAGGCCATCTCAGCGCAGGAGGACCTTGAGAAGACTAAGGAGGAGCTAAAGACGGTGATGACCGCACCTGCGGCGAGCGCCGGGGAGAACGATCACGACGAGCAGGACGAGAACAGCGCCGAAGCCAGCGCTGACCTCTCCAGTGACGGAGTCAACGACCACCGCAGTGAGGAGCAGCGTGTCACCGAGGCACAGAAGAATGAGCGCGTCAAGAAACAGCTGCAGGTAAAACTCATTCTCTGTTTCATGTACACAACGAGGCACACATTACCCCATGCAGCACACCCCCTCATTTGTCATCTTCATAATAATAACGACAGCAACGTTAATAATACACCATATTTGTGTCGCACGTATCCGCAGTAACAAAGTTAATTTATACGATTAGTCAGAAACAATACAAAAAAAACCTACATTATACAGAACAATGTGCATTACAATAAAAAACAGATAAATAAATAAGACAAAATAAAGAAGTAAGGAAGATGAATCAAATAACATTCCTCTGAAATTGTGCACTATACGAATTTTAGTTTTTTGATCCCACAAACAAAATGAACACCCAGAGGACCGTGAGGAGGAATTTGCTGACTTTGACAAAGCGTATTTGGAATGGCGGACTAGCTTTTAATTTCCCAATACTATCACAGGCTTGTAAGCAGCGATAAAGTCAGTGTAGCTACCGTACAGGGAATGGTACAAATTTTTCTTTTTCTGCTTCCCCCCCCCCCCCGCCTCCCTCTGACACTCTTGTCTGTGTGCTCCTCACTGTCTCTCGTTCAGGCTTTGAGCTCAGAGTTGGCCCAGGCACGGGACGACACCAAGAAGACGCAGAACGACATGCTGCATGCAGAAAATGTGAAGGCTGGTCGGGACAAGTACAAGACCTTGCGTCAGATCCGATCGGGAAACACCAAGCAGCGCATCGACGAGTTCGAGTCCATGTGAGGGGCGAGAGGGGAACGCAGAAGCCTGACAGCCCGTTGCCTTGGAGGCTGATTTCAAGCCCCTAGTCCATCCTGCTTTATACCCCCTTTTTAAGCCACCAAACCCTTCTGAAACCCACTTCCTGAACCGACCTACCCCCAGGCCCAACCCCACTCCCGTCCCCTGACCCGTTTCTGACAAGCGTACCCGTACCCTGCAGAGAGGCCAGAGGGGGCTGCTTCGTCCCCCTCATGCTATGCCAAAGCTCTCGGGCCAGCCAGTCAGGGCTGCTTCGTGTGTCCAGCTCCTTCTGCCCACCCCTGTACGAAACCTTTTCAATCAGGAGCAAGGGACGTTTCATATTGTTATGAACTGCTTTGGAATTCTTTTGGCTTTTGTTTTCGGCGATAAGGATAACTCAAGATGCTCACAGTTCTAATTTTAAGAAAAAGTGAAAAGAAAAGAAGGAAATAAAGAACAAACATGCTTTTATCTAAATGGCCATTTACAGCTTAACCTTCATTTGTATATTTGTTTTTGTTTAGCTAGTTGTATGCTAAATCTTTACTTTCCCAATGAATGCTTTCTTTTAATCATACCCACCAACCCCCCAAAAAACTTTATTTTATCAACCCCCAAGCTTTTAGTTACTCCAGCTCTTGTCACCCTGACATCTTGATGGTCTCTATACAAGGGCCCGGCCTTCTTGTGAGGGTGTTCATAGCCACTGTTGCTACAATGGCGGTCGTGACTGATCCGAAAACCTCCTGATTGTGACGGAAAGAAAAAAGGCATACATTACTCCCCCCTCTCCTCCTCCACCAATCCCGTCCACCTTTTGGTCCCGTTCTTGGGTGCACCAGTGTGTGGACAGAGCCATGGAGTCATCAAAAGGTCTTGTGTGTAACTGTATGCATGTGCTTTTGTATGAGGTCTGAATGTGAAATGAAATGTAACCAAAATCAAAGGATCACCAAAGGGAAATAATTAATTCACTGACAGCTTTTTTTTTTTTTTTTTTATCTTTTAACCCCCCACTCCCTTAAAGGATTGGGGAAGTTGCTGAAGTTAATAATGTCATGTAACCGATAGACTGGAATGGGACTGATGGAAACTGAACTCCTGGTTTAGATGTTTCTCTATAAAGCACCACTTGGGTAAGCTAACGTTAAAGAGCGTTGTAAGCTCTGAGAATGTGCCGGCCATGTGTGGCCGTTATTGTGACATTGGGGGTATGTCTTGTTTAGTACGAGCCGTCAGATACATGAAAGCACATCCTCTCTACCCCCCTCCCCCACTCCTCATTTCTCTGCCCCTTCTCTGGCCACTTGCTCCAGTGTTTGATGCCCAGTTGTCATATGGATGGTTTTCCCTGCCTACTGGCTCACAAAGGTTCAGCAGTAACAGACGGACAGACAGACATTATGTCAAAGACACGCACTGGAGCCCTTGCTAGTCAGTCAGTCTGCCTGTCTGTACGTCTGTACAGTGTGTTGTGTGTTGGAAGACTGCACCCATGGTATACTTGATGTTACGCATTGGATGAAGCCTCAATGTGCATCATTGGGTGGTTATGTCAAATCTGTGAGAGTGAGATTGAACAGAATGTATGCGCGTGTGCGTGTGTGTGTGTGTGTGTGTGTGTGTGTACTTGTGGATGTCACAACTCTGGGCCTTCCTGACCAGAGAGCATATGAAAACATCAGTCCTGATTGAAGGACGGCTCTCTACCTCATAATTGCACTCATGGCAACTGGCCTATCAAACACTGGGTGAGAAGAACAGCCATCCAACCCTCGCTCTGTGTACCTGTACAGTGTCCCATTCTGCTTGCTTAGTCCTCTTATTCACATGGGTCTCAACCTACTAGCCTGTTATACTGACCTAGTGAGATATAGTTCCCGTAAGAGGTCCATGATGCAGCGATGTATAGTGTCTCTCTTGGAATGAGTTGATGAGGTCGGATGGTATGAAAAGACTTTTGTTGCCCTTCATGCGGTGTATGTACCTGGGGAGATGTTTTACTCGATTGTGCGGATCAGCCTAGTATTATCCGTAGAAACTTGTACCCCTTTTTTCCCCAGTGGAATAGTGGATGTGCTGGAGGGTTGCTCCCACCCAGGTTTAGGTTTGTATTTAAACGTCTGGGTTTGCTCTTGGTTGGTGTGTGCGGTACCTGCAGTGCCACAGAACAACTGGAAGAATGTATCCTTGTAAAACTCAGCAAAGCTGATATATTTTTCTGTGAATGTGATCCAATCTTGGGAAACGTGAGTCATTACAGCTTTGTGGAGATGGTTGCACTTTGGGGAAACTGTGTGTGAGGGAGAGTGAGTGTGTGTGTGTGTGTGTGTGTGTGTGTGTGTGTGTGTGTGTGTGTGTGTGTGTGTGAGTGAGATCATTTTGTAGAAAAAAAGAAAAAGAAAGAAAGAAAAGATTATGGTGCTGGAACAGGAGAGAAAATTACTGGTTTTGTTCTGGGAAAATCTGTACGGATATATATATATATATATATATATATATATATATATATATATATATATATATATGTGTGATATATATATATATATGTGTGTGTATGTATATATATATTCCCAGTTTTCCAAATCACCAGTGACAACAATTGTTTTAGACTATGAAAGGACAGGCCCTTTATGCATCCTCTACCCGTCCATCCGTCTCTCACCACAACACAAATATTTGACTCCGCTGCTCCCCCTAGGGTTTTGAGTGTGCAACAACAAGTTGAAACCGTAGTAGTCAACACATTGAACTCTAGTAGTTGACTGAACGTTGCATTTATGCTCCTGTTTCTGTTTGGAGGTAAACAGTGACTGACATACTGATACTTGGTTTAATTAAATATTTTGAAGCAGGACAGTTTGGATAAATGATTTCCCTCCTCCCATTCATTTGAATTATTATGTCCCTATCCACACACCCTAGAAAATTGTAGCAGGAGCATTTTGAAATAAAACACATTTTTATTTTGTATTTGCAAACATGTCTTTGTTTTCATTGTCTGTTGTTTGTATGCATCCGCAGACAGCTAGGTCACCTAGAGTTTGTAAGCACTTGTTTGGGTTAAGGATACGAAACTGGGCTTACAATTTGTAAGCCTGTCTTTTGGTTTCATGGACACTTGTCTGTGTAAAAGGGTTGTTTTGCCATAGTGTGAAAAAGCAGTTGATTTAAAAGAAGTGCTTCCAGATGAAATTTTTGCTATGCTTTTTGAAATTGAACCACCAGCATTAGCATGCTAGTTATTTAACGGATGTTTCACCCAAATTCACAAAGTTCTTAAATATTTGCAATTTTAATGAGTTCCAGAGTTATGGTCAAAACGTTCTGGCAGTGTTCTGTCAGAAGTATTAGTGTTGTTTTCCCTGGTATATGTTTAAAGAACTGTTGCATTTGGTTGAATCATCCTCTTTTAAAGTGTAAAATGTGCTACTTACAGGCCACAGTGGCATGAAGCTGTTGAATTGGTGTTGAATGTTTTGTTTGTAATAGTTGAATTAATTGGTTACGTGTACCCGGGCGGTCAGGGAAGCCTCCCCGTGAAAACTCCCCCCGGGTCAAACTCTCCCTGCAGGAACCAGCTGTCAGTGTTTGCTGTTTGTTTTTACTTTCAATTATTATTATTATTATTATTATTATTATTAATAATGTTATTTGTTCATAAAGCTTTCTGTGACAGACCAATAACACACTATGGAGCATTTATCCATTACTACACGCATTGGTTAACAATAAAGATTCAAGATGTAGTTTTTGCTTTATTGCTGCTTTTTTATTTTTTATTAACTGGTAGAAGTAGTATGGTACACTATTCTGCCTCTAGGTTGTAGTCCAACAAACCACATGTACATATACATTTTTATGATAGAACATGCCACCAAAACGTCCTTTTTCCGTCATTTGTGAGTATGGTCATGTGTGAAGATAAATGTGGCACTGACCCTGAAAAATGGGACCTTTCTTTTTCAGTTAGATTTGGCAGGAGCTCCTAATTAAAAGTTCTGAAAATAAGGTTGATTTAATTAAGCTTAGCCAACTGTTTCAGCTTTTCAGGGCAGCACAAATGGGTTTTTCCAGCAGAGTGAATAGGTTACTAGTCAATTCTATATAGTACAGCTTACTCTTGAAGGCATTGTACAGTGAAGCGTCTAATTTGGAACCATTTTTTTTTGTAGAAGTTTTACAGCTTGCAAGCACTGTCTTGTAAGTTTAATGGATATAAGATTAACAATAGAATAAGCTTAAATGCACAATTTATACTTGTATAAACACATTTACAGAACGTGTCTTCAAAATTTGGGGTAAATATTTTATTTCAATAAAAATACACATTTGGAAACTTTAGACAGAGCATCATTTAACACCACATCATTGCATTTTTTCTCTTTTTTTTGTGTACATAATTCATTTGTAATACTCAGAATGACTAACTATGACTGACTAATGCTTAAGAAAGCAAGGCCCACCCAAATGCCAACTCAGTCACACCAGTTACTTTGGTCATCATAAACAGGAATCGAACCAGCACTGGAATGAACACAACACCAAAGCAAGTATATAAAAAAAACATTGGAAAGTTCCGCAGACACAATTGAGCAGGTAAAGTACCGTTGCAGAGGAAAAACCATCACAGGTGCAGAACCACACTGAAACACTTGCTGTAATACTGGACTAACACAAAGATCTACTTGGAGTGGCCCATATTTCGAAGCAAGCCTTGAAGAGCCAGTGGTCAAAAAAAAATAGCAAAGAGTCCACCAAAGCCCCATTTAGGCTAAATAAGCTCACAGGCAACTTCACACAATAAATAGCACGTGAGGTGAGGATATATTGTTTATATATGGAAGAAGAAAAACGGACAAACAACAAACCCAAACAACTTGTTTGCTGAACATGGTTCAGATCATCAGATGTGTCTTAAGGACAATGCCAGTCAGAGGCATTTACTCGATGCCCAACCTCCGCCCCGCTCAACACATGGTGCTGACTGGCCAGAGGGAAGGCTCTTTTCAAAACAAAGGTGCTCTTATGGAATACTTATTTCAGGCAGCATTTTACCCTCTCTCTCTCTCTCTCTCTCTCTTTCCTTCTCCCTCACACTCTGGAATTCGGTAAGGGGTCTTCTTTTGACATATGAATCATTTAAAGAGTTTGCATCACCAGGCCTGGTGATGTCCTGGTTGGGGGGTTCAGGTTGACCAGTGACTCCTACCTCATCTTGACATTCTATCCTTATACTGGGTTCCTTGTAGCAGATGCGCTGCTTTTCACAACCCTTTTGGCTGAATAATGGGTCACTGGGTAAGTTACCCAATCACCTGTCTAGTTCAATTTAATAGTTTCTGCTACATAGGAAAATTTAGCAATTTCTTTTTCTCTTTTTGAGCCATAACAAATTATTGTGTATGTCAAATGGATCAATAATTTATAGTTTCCAATACAATAAATAAACTACAACCACAATCCCTGTACCTCCTAGCTCTAAACAGATGCATTTTATGCATTTGTTCATCAAAAAAAGAAAACCTTCACATTCTGGTAATGGTGATAAAATGTTGCCAAAAATAGTTCATAAATTACTCATGTACTACCAACTGTACATAACACATGTGTATACCTTTTCATAAATTATGTTTCATAAACAACTCTGATTTAAGTTAATAAGATACAATTTGTATCAACAAGGACAGGTATTCTCTGACAGCCAAGGCTCACAATTTTCCTGTCGTCACCTGCAGATCTGATCGACTTCATACACTAGGCCCGAGATCCGACGAGGACGACTGTCCCCATATTAAGACCAGAGGCTTAGTTTAATCAGTAGGAGGAACAGTGATTTGCTTCCGTTCCTGACGACAGGAGTACAAATGCAGGACAAGGAGCCAGAGACGTCCCTTACTAGAACTAAGGTACATAGACGTCAAGAAATGTCCGTCTCTAATACTACACCTGTGGCTAAAAGGAGAAGTTCTCTCTTGGTAACACTGACAGATCTACTGAAGGTCAACAAAGAGTCCCCATCCCTGACACACACACACACACCCATGTATATATTCTCTCACGCAAACACTCAAAATAGAAAAATGATTCTCTGAATAAAAAAAAAGAAAAAAACATGGGAAAAGAAAAACCTTAAAAAACATAGAATAACAATTCTAAATAAATTAATATAAATTTCTGCATATCTCCAAGAACCATTCTTTTGTGATTTGAATAGCACATGATTTTGGAGAGAATGATTCAAAATAAAACACAGTAAAGAAATCAAGTGAAAGTAAGCATTACATCACCAAAGAGGAAACGAGGCCAAACCAATTTAGGTTCAAATGTGGTGTGCCACAATTAACTATCAACCTGAACATCTGCACCTTATACAGCTCCATTTCTAGGTACCAATCATTACTGAAAGGTTTTCTGTCAACTTTCACTCACAAGCAATGGTAGCTAATCAAGACATTAAATGTCTTTAAAGGTAAAATTAATAATAATCATTTCCTGACTACAAAAAATACCTGTGGTGGTCATAGATGTATATATGCATGTATATCTATGTGTATGTGTCTGCATGCATGTGAGTGTCTTTGTTAGTTAGTGTGTGTGTGTGTGTGTGTGTGTGTGTGTGTGTGTGTAGAGGTTAATGTTAGGCTTTCTGTCCTTTTAACGCTCTTCTCTTTTGGTTTCTAGTACCTCAGAATAATAAATTATCTAAACCTACACGTACCCTGGCCTCTCACCTCCTCAATTTTGATTGCCACGAGTTATCAAATTATTCTCAAATCTGATAAAAGCAACAAAAAAGTGCTCTGTGAATAATAGATGCTCACCTGAAAATTATAGTCAAAATAACATTTGTATAATATATATAAATACATATATGAAAAAAAGAAAACCGAAAATAAATAAAAGTACACGTTCGGATCTCATTCACACTTCAGGTAGACAAATATGCTGACAGCGCTATACTTCCCTCTCTCTGCATTAAATGGTCAAGTGTCCTATCCAACTGCTCCTCCTTATTTGAAATGACTGATTTAAAATGCAGAGAAGTTCTTTTGGTGAGCTGAAGCAGTAACATAATACGATCCAAGGACCCCAGGATACCCCAAAAGGGTTCCTTTTCCTTGGACATCAGTTATTCAAGATCCACCCAAAAGGATAAGGACTCAGTCACTGTGCCTTCAATCACTTTAACCTGTGGCACAAGACATGGGGAATGGGCATGACTCAGTACGCACCAGTCTGAGTCTTCTCGGCCAAAATGGCCGCTGCAAGCTGCTGGGCGTCAGTCACGTGAGGGTAGCGCCCCATCACCAGGCGCACCAGCTCCATGGGGAAGATGTTACACAGGTTGTTGAACACCTTCTGCCGTACCTCCTGGTGGCGACTGACAGGAGGAGGCTCGGGAGACTGGGAGCCCAGAGGGGGAGGGAGAGGGACGTGGTTAGGGTGAGGAGGGGGTGGCTGGCCGGTGCCACGGCCCCACGGTGCCCTCCAGGCCTGCTCACGGTTCTCCAGGAGCCCCTGGAAGGTGAAGGGCTCGTAGCAGGGCTGTGGAGGAGGGGGCTGCGGCTGAAGGTAGTACGGGTCCCATCCACCCAGACGCTCCTGGCCCATGTAGAGGGCCTTGCGGGGCAGATGAGGCGAACTCTCGTACAGTCGGGAGTCAGAAACACTGTCGGCCCGTGTGGAGGCCAGTCCCCGGCCCAGGGGAGAGCTCTGGGGGTGCGAGCTGCTCTGTAAGGGGGGACAGTCCCCAGGACAGCTGGACCGAGCCCCCACTGTTTGGTGCTGGAGCTGTGGCGACAGGTATGGTCGTGAGTGATTGCTGAAGACTGGGGAGTCGGAACGCTCATCATGGCTGAAGCTGTACCTATGTGGTGTTAGGCTTTGCTGCTGTGGCTGGTGATGGTGGTGGTGTTGGTGGTAGCCTGGCACAGTGACTGGGCTAAGCACATGGCCCTGGTGCAGGTGGTGCTGGGGGGGCGTCTGAGGAGGTGGGAGAGGGGACGGGTACTGGGTACTGCCTCGATGGTGGTGGTGATGGTGGTGGTGCTGCTGCTGCTGCTGACTGAGGAGGTGGTGGGAGCACCGGAGGCTTCCATCGTCCAGCAGCAGGTCGGGTGAGCTCATGCACGACCGCTCGCCTCCTGGGCCCATCACTCCGTAGGAGTCCGTGCTGCTGCCGCAGCTGGCGCTGCCATCGCTGCTGCAGTCCGACGTCAGCGAGTCCGGTAGCATGCGACGCTCGGGGCTGCGCGGGGGCACTGTGATCCTGAGGCCCGAGTAGGCCCGCACCAGCGAGCAGTAGTTCAGGTCCGGGGATTCGCACGTGGGGTAATGCGATGTCAGCCCAGCGCCAGAGTGAGGCTTCCCCAAGGCGTGGAGGTGGGGGTACTCCCGGGTCAGGTCCTGGCCATGACCGTGGCACATAGGAGGCCCACCGGGAGCAGGTGGTAGGATCATGCTCCCTTTACTGTGGGACGGGTCCAGTTTTGGGGAGCGGCTGGTCAGCCGGTCCTCCACATCGCTGTAAGACAGGGCTCGGACACTTGGGTCGGACTGGCGCTTGGCCTGCGTGCGCTTGGCCTCGGCGGGCCTCTGGTTGGCTGGCACGCTGTGACTCTTCACTAGGCCCGACTCGACCTGCGCCTTGGCTGAGCAACTCTTGGCGCTGGCGCGGAGCTCGTCTGCCACCGAGCGCTGAGGCTGTGTGCCACGCTCAGGATGATAAAATTTACACTTGTGCCCGTAGGTACACTTCTTGCCTGCCGGGCAGAGAGAGGAAGCATGATATGCTCAGATTACCAAACATGTATTTCCAGTCTATTAAATGCAAAACACCTAAGTTTTTTCCTCTGAAAGAGTTTTTTTCTCTAAGGGCTTTCCTCTGTTCAAGATACACATATGAAATATGCAAATCAAAGTAAATGTGCAAAAACACGATTTTGACCTCAGGTATATCCGTGATGGTATCTCAGTGATGTTTACAAAAGTAGAATGCTTTTGTCAATACAAAATTCTATCTGATTATGCTGCCATCAATGTGAAGTTCACAAGGCAACCTACAAGTGTGTGTACAAAATCTAGTGAATATGGGAATGTCAGGACAACTGATAAGCTGATATTTGCTATCTTCTTGATGTAGAGGGCAAGAGAACATTAGAACACAGAGAAGTAATGGGAATACAAAGACACACTAGAGAATGTGTGTCTCAGAAGGCAAAATGAGGGAATATGGTTCTCATATAGACTTTGAGGATGGGCCTAAACCAGCATAAGGCCACTGGGAGATGAGGACTCACCATAAGGGCAGGGCTGCTTCTTGTGTTCTGGGATGATTGGTCGCTTCCGCAGAAAGTTCTCCAAACTGGGGCCGTGTCGACCCAAAGGATCATCAGGAGGCATGAACCTGCGAGAGAAGAAAGAAAGACGGGAAAAAAAACATAAAGAAATGAAAATAAAGGTGTTCTAAAAGTGTTCTAAAGGTGTTCTGTGGGATATGAAGAGTGATGGCCTATTAGGGTATGTAACACACCCATACATCAGAATGCAGTGTTAAGTCCTGCCCGGGGCTCTTACTTGTCATTGACGAATGAATACATTAGCAGTCGCTCGTCGATAAACTTCTTCCACTCTGGCTTCTCATTGGCCAAGTCCCGGTAGTTGTCGTTGGACACTATGATGCCGTCAGACTCGTAGGCCAACTTGACGATGAAGCGGTCATCGTAGCAGACCACCCTCCTTCCCTGCACCCGCCGAGACGGAGTGAACACAAGGATTTTGTCCTTCTCCAGACGCCGTAGAAAATCCTGGTCTGCAGAGCGGAGAAGGATATATATAATGATATTTATCAAGAGAACAGGAACCATTGTGCAAGTGGTTAACTTTTGCTGTTTTCTTCTATGGTATAGCTCATTAAAGGGCAACTTGAATGTTTTGACTGCTTCAATAAAGTGTCAGTTTTACTAGGTGCCCCTGTTTCATATGCCCTTTGTTAGATTGGGTGAAAGATAAAATAAACAATAAAGCTCTAAGAAAAAGGAAATTAGTAAGAAATAGCAACATCATTCACAGCATCTTTTAGAAGACGAATTTAACCAAAGAATTTAAATTTAAGATGCTATTTTCTCTACACACCAAAATAAAATTGTAGTAGTCAGGCATTGTTTGAAACCACACAGAATGCAATATTGTGAACTGAAATGATCCTTGTTACCAAACAACCACATGGATTGCGTCGCGTGTATCAGAAATAATTTTTCAAAAGTGCATCAGAAATGTTCACACACCTGAGATGAGAGCATCTGGGCGGGACTGTTCCTTCCTCCAGGCAGGTACAAACACAGTGATGTCACGGTGCCCTCGCTCCAGGAACCAATCAACTGCTAGCTGGATGCCTTGGCATGAGAAGACCTCCTTGTTGCCATGGCTTTAAGAGGTACACAAAAAAGATACTGTTTCGTACTCAGACTGATCATTCGATTTTTGCATACCCAACCCTCTCTTTAGAGATCTACCGTTCTAGAGCTTTTAGTTTTCCTAAACAAATCAATGTTTGAATTAGAATTTAAAGACACTTTTCCAAGACCTAATGTGCTCCATTGTATGTGGTAAAATAGGGTTTGAACTGTATAAATCCTAGAAAAAAGGTCTGGAAGTAAGGTGCTAAAACATGGCTCTTTGAGTCTCCAATTCACATAGGTATGCCTGAAAATTAAGGGGAAATCAACTTTACACAAATACAAAAACTCATAAAACTCTGTTCTGTCATCTCTCTTATAATTATAAACTTGTGCTAAGTCCTATATCATATATAAAATTGTGCTTTGGAATGTCCATTTCAATTTGTTTTCAATATTAGCTTTTACATGTTCCTTAATTATTCCACTTTCCAGACGGGGGCCCCTTTTTGGGGGATCTTTTCAGACATATTGTTGCACTCCACTCAAAAGAGCACAATGGAGAGTCACCCATCAGTCAAGGACTTGGCAGGTGTTTCAAAGGACCACATTCCCCTGGCACTACTTGGGAGGTCACCAAACCATGTACCCCTGATTCCACAGGCATGCATTGAAACACAAAACGTTTTGAGGGGACAGCTGTCTCCGCCAGCCATTCCAGTGTCCAACTCTGACATGGCGTAATGATTATGCACTTTTACTGATGAAAACTCCATGAGCCGTGCTTAAAGAGAGAGAGTGCCTATGAACATGAATCACATGAACATTTGCACTCTTATAAACAATAGTCCTCAAGGCATCACGCTACGTGTGATGTTAACTAAACTAAAAGGCAGTCAGACTGGTACGGATTTTATCTTGTGCCAAAATGTAAGCCCTTGAGGCAACCCTACAAAGCTGATATTAAATTGGTCTGAACTTACCTCATGGCGACGTTACTGCCGTCAATCACAACGGGCCTCAGATTGTCCTTGTCGTCCAGAGTGTCCATCTGTGAGGGAGACTCTGACTGACAGGACTCTGTGGAGTCTGAGAAGCCACACCCTGAGGAAGACGTGGTAGATCCAGCGGAGGAGCATGAGGAGGAGGAGGGCGCCATGGATGAAGACCTGGATTGAGAGGCTCCTAGACCACCTCCCTGCTCACCGTCTGACTTGCTCCCAAGTTTCACAAGCTCGCCAAGAATATCGTTAATAAGTGCCTCTGGTCCCAGTTTGTTAAGCACCAGTCGAATGAGCTCCTCCTGGTAGCCCAGCTTCAATGCAAACTCCATCTTGTTCTGATAGGCGCGCAGGGCTTCCTCGGGGTCTTGGTTTTCCGGGACGGAATCGTCTGGAGGCGAGGTGGACTCGAGGTCCAGACAGGGGGAACGGCAGAGTTGAGGATGGGCAGAGCGGGGTGGGAGGTCGGGAAAGCCCGGTCGGACACTGATCTGCTCCGTCTCACTGTCAGTGCTCTCCTCGGAATCGGCGGATGTGGATCCAATGCCACTGCTGCTGTCCAGACTTGCCCTGACAGGTAGCCTGCCCTCGGCCTCTTCCGACGGGCCAGGCTCCATTTTGGCATGGACATCCGCTCCAGAGGGTGGCCGGTCAGTGGCAGCAGCCTTTACGTGCAGGTAGTCCAGATCCAGTCTGAGGTCAAGGATGTGGCCTGTTCCATCATCTAGATGGTCCTTCAGGCCCATGAAGCTGTCGAATACATCCAGCGCCACCCCACCAGAGACCTCCCTGCTGATGCTGCTCTTCCAGCCACCTCGGTTGCACTTCTCTCAGGCCAACCTGAGCATGAGAACCTAAGGATAATCACACTTAGAGTGTCAGTGACCTTTTTCTTAACTTTACAAAATTCACAAAGTGCCCTAACCAGCTCACTGTTCTTGAATATGCAGCCTCTCCTGTTACACCAAGAGTCTGCCGAATGTGTCAAATCTAGTCTGCACATATACAGCAGCTGACACACCCACACGCTGACATAACAAGTTTGAACACAGGCATGAAATGTCAAAGTACATTACCATAGACCAGTGTTTCCCAAAATGGGCTACGCAAAGGGACCCAGGGGGTACACGGGGGGGAAATGTGATTTGCATTTTCAAATGAAACAGCCCATTATATTTTCAAACTGACTTATAAATAGACATGACATCTTAAATAGTCTGAATAGCATCATGCATACACAACAGGTAGGTTGGTCAAAACATAGGCACAACGGTTAGCTCCCTCGTCAGAATTCCACTCGCTGATGCCCTGTGTAGAAAGTGGAAGCTCTTTCTGGTTTCTGCACGAAAATGGATAAATGATTAAAAAGAGTCAATCCCCGGTCCAGAGAGACACCAACTGCTACTACTAGTAGAAGGCCTACAATCAAAGATGCACCATCTGGCGACAGCAACCCAGGTTGCTCTTACAAGTCTACCTCGGATCAGGATGTTAGCAGCAGTACAGTTGTTGCTAGCCAGGCTACTCGATTTTTTTTTGTGCGCAAGTCAACTCAGTGTGACAGACATTGTGAAAAGAGACATAACAACGCACCTCAGTGAAAAGACTTTGATGCCCTTTGCGGAAGTCAGTTCTCAGCTCGGACGAGCATTAACACAAAATACTGGCAGAGACTTTGTGGGAAACGATTTAAGACTTTCTCAAATGTAGCCAGGTATTGCAGAGTTACGTGCATCCTCTCAAACACACCCTACTCATTAACCGGTGGTGTGTGTGTTTTGGGGGGGCCCTCAAAAATATGAATATATATATATATATATATATTATATATATGAGAGGGGGGAGGGGGGTAGGTAGCTAGAGATTGAATGACTGAAGGGGTACGGGGCTGTAAAAAGTTTGGTAAAAACACTGCCATAGACTAACCTTCTGGGGAAATACTGAACTAGAACTTTCATTCTAGGGAGTAACAGATACTAAAATCAAACTATTTTGACTTTGTTTGAGTTTTACAGCCATCACTTTGGTTAAAGGAAACCATAACCATCAGCGTAAGAAGGACACCAACATCAATGCAGATTGGAGAGAAAGGACAAAGGCAAGGGATGGTGGGGTGGTAGTGGTGGGGGGGGGACTACAGGGTGCAGGAATATCATTACATCATGAAAGGCGACTGTCTGGCATCTGATTCAGCTGTTGCTAGGCTGCAGCTGCTCCGAGGCATGCCCCTTTCAAATGCCTTAACAGAACCAGAATAATTTATACCCCCCGCACAAAAAGAGGGTGCAGGGAGTGACAAGATGGGTGCTGGAGTGGGTCTTATTCGCTCCACCAGGACTCTGTGTGATAGGCCAATCTGGACAGTATGGCTTGCCTCCAGCATCACTGGTGCTTGTGCACAGACGCGTGCGTGCGCACGCACACACACACACACACACACACACACACACACACACACGAGTGTGCATGTGGTAAAGAGATTCAGGAGATTTTCTGCATGACGACATTAAACTTCAGATAAAATCTTGCATATCTTCTATTGTGAAGCACTGTGTCATAAAAACTGTAATATTCAAATATTCAACCATAACAAGAAAATTAGCCGGAGGGATAGAAAGTGCTTTCATAATGCAGGCGTAAAATGTCATAGAATGGGAATAGGCAAAGTTAGTTATTACCAATTTCTCTGCCACAACACCTACCCTGTGATTGCACCTAAACAAACAAAAAAAACTGTTTGCATAGGAGTAAATTGTTAGGTGAACCAAATGTTGCATGTGATGTTATGATCCAGCAGAACAAAGGCCTCTGGTTTGAATTGCAAATTAGTGTAAAATAATCAAATGCATGAGCAGTCGTTTAACTGTTATCTGCATCAAGTTTTGCTTACTGTTTTTAGGAAACAACTTCCTATCCATAGGTCATAAACTCAAGTCCAACTTTACATAATGGGAGAGTTTCTTGCAATGCATACTGTCAGTTTAATTTTAGCCAGAATCTTGTTTACTTTTATTTGTAGGGTTACGTTTTCTTTTTGTGTCCAGAAGGTATGAGGACTTAATTAATGCTATTTCTCTACTTCGACAGTTACAGATGCCCTCCTTAACTCCTAACGGGCCTGGATGCTTATGAGTGTTTTCACTAAACGTCTGATCATATTTTCCCTTGGTAGATTTATGTGATAATTTTGACTGCTGTATTGCAATAAGAGGACAGGTTTTTATGTCAAGAACAGTATTTTGCCTTTTTTTGTACATTTTCTGTATTACATATTTAATATCATCTCCCATTCATTTCCAATAGTAAGTCTGAAGTGAGAGCACCACAAAGATTCAAACTAAACATCTACAACTGATCAAGCCATCTTGGCCCACTGAAATTAAATCAACACTAAATACTTAAATTAAAAGGAAAAGTTACTTGTTGTAAAACAGGTCAGTCTATAGCTACAATTGTGGTCTTTACATTCATGACTATCAGCTTATTTTTAAATAAATCTTGGTATACATATCAAGATTTGTTAGTTATTTTAGTACATACAGTAAAACTGGCCAACACTGCTGTGAAGTGTTTCATTGAGACATTTAATTTGATAACATCTCAAAGTATAACTACTCAGAAATTGATTTTTGCTTTGACTTTAATCACACATGACCTTTACCAGAGATTTGACCTACTAATGAATTTCATTTCTGTCTAAACAAGTTTAAAATCCCATGACATCATACATTGTCAAATGATTGTCATCATTATTGGACACATTTCCTTATTTCAAGGATGCCATTAATCAGTCCTGAACTACATACGTTTTTCGGTGTAACATTAGGACTTAGATAGCAGTTTCTCTAAATATTTATTCTAGGGCTCTTCATCTACATGTAATGAAGTGGGGGCAGTTATTATTGGTCAAGGGCATTCTATTGGATGGCTCAGACACTGACAAATAAACATTGTATTGGTTAACATGTGAAATTCATTTTAGGGTGGAAATTTCCCTCGCACTAACTAACTAAAAGATATATATATAGTCATGAATTTGTTTCGCCAGGCTACGCCCATGGAAACCTTACCTGCAACACTCCCACAGAACTAACAAAATATCAGAATTGCACAAAAGTACATTCAGGCCTGTAAGCACAGCCTTTGTTCCTAATATGCAAATCATTTGGGGTTTCGGCATAACCATAGGCAACTACATGACATTTACAGCTCACCAATGGCAAATGCAGAAGTGTGGCATTTTTCAAACTGCAAAAGTCTCTGTAACATACATGTAGATGAAGGGGGAAAGCTGGGGGGGGGGGGGGGGGGGAGAGAAAGAGAGAGAGAGAGTGTGGAAGAAAGATGGAAAGAAATAGAGAGGGGGATTGAGAGGAAGGCACGTAGAGAAAGAGAAGGAGGGAGAATGAAAGGGGAGGGGAGGGGTCCTCTGGGGCCAGGCCATTGTGAACTGAGGAGAGGGAGGTCTGATGCCTACCCCCCAGCCCAAAAACACAAAGGGGACGGACATCCGTGCGTGGAGACAAGAGTGTGTGTGTGTGTGTGTGTGTGTGTGTGTGTGCGCCCGCTTGGAGAGGGGGGGGGGGGGGGTGACGCTGTCGGGAAGGCAACAGATGTCTACTGTGGCTACGGGAGACCCAGCAACTGGTGTTCTCTCTCTCTCTCACCCTCTTCCTGTTCCTCTGAGCGTGCCCAGTAGGCCCAGCACATATGTCCTGCCTGACAGTCACGTATGCAAAAAGGGAAACCTTGCCTTCAACCAACAGTGCAAATAAACACCAACCCCATCAATATCACCCATAGAATGGGTTGATGAAGCACAACTGAATACCCTCAAAATATGAAACTATCACAAGGCTTCAAGCTGAAACTACACTTAAGTGGAAACTTCATGAAACTACAGAGTATCTGTGGCCAGACCAGAGGCTGCTGTGATACGAGGCCCTTACACATGCACACAGCAGACTGCTGTTGGCACTAGAACTTACCATCAACAAATGCACCGACAACAAATGAAAGATGAAATGTTGCTTTGATAACTTTGTACTTGTAAAGCAAACCATATGAATTAAAGTAATGACACATCAATACAGAAAACTACCGATCAGACAATCTGAAAAATGCAAACACCATTGTCAAATGGTTAAAAAGATGAAGAAGTTGAAATGTTATATACAAATTGTAAGAACAAATTTCATTTTCTTTGGAACAGAGCTCATATGATAAAAAAACAACCCACCTTTGAACACGTGGAATATTGTTGAGGAATAAAGTCCTCTGTAAGTGCTCTTGTTAAAAACAAAACAAAATACCAAATCCAGCCTCTACAGAAGTGATTGGTAAGTTCACAGATTGTCACCAAAAAAAAAAACAATATTATATCCACAGACTGATCCAGGTTCTTCCTTGAATTCCACCCAAAAACTGAAAAGAAATGTAGCTTTTCACCACCAGACACAAGCACACAAGCTTGCAGGGCATGGGCCACCTAAGTCTAAGCCAACCTAAAAGGACTGTTGGTGCTGCAGGCAAGCCGGCTGAACAATGACCGATAGAACAGATGGAGCTTCAATGTCTACCATTCCCCCATTAGAGAGGGCCTGCTCCTGAACCAATGGGAGCGCAGTGACCTCACAATGGAACTCAAACCACACACACACCACACACACACACACACACACACACACACACACACACACACACACACACACAGAGGGATCCACAGATAAGCTACCACACGTCATTCCAAAGGGGGTCTTCCCTGACTGGCCCATGAATCAACGAGGGGTGCGTGGCCCAACAATAGGCTGACACAAAGGGGACGTCAGTAGGCAGCTGCAGCACGAGGCCTTAGCCATTAGAGTGGTGGCCTGCAGTGGGAAACACCTGGCTTGCTGAGGGACTGTGCTGGCTCGGCCCCCTTTGTCTGCGGCTGGGGGGTGGGTGGTGTTTGGGGAGGGGGTAGTGGTTGCGGGGTAGTGCGTAAACAATGAGCTGAATTATGTTAAAAGCATTGCATGTTCTCTGAAAAAAGGAGAGAAGAGATGGAGAGAGTGGCGGAAGAATAGGGAGAATGGGGAGAGTGTGCGGGGGCAAAGGGTACGGGGTGCGAGTGTGTGTTGGGGGTGCCGGGGCAAAGGGTAAGGGGTGCGAGTGTGTGTGTGTGTGTGTGGGGGGGGTTGGGGTGACAGTGCAGAGGGATGTAGAGCAAAAGCTTTATTTGAGTCAAACAATGCACGTCTCTCAGCAGTTATAGGGAAAAAGATATCTTCATTGTTGAGACACACTTCGACTAAAATGGCACCTTCTTGGGGTGGGGAGGGGGTTTGAAGATAGAGGGACAGCCCTGTCTTGACAAGCCTGTGTTAAATGTCAGACTTCTGCAAGTAGACCTTTCATTTCATAACCTCAATTGAAGGTAATTCTGAGCAGCAAAGAGTTCAGAGACTTTATTTCCTGCTTAATGCAGCACCTTTTGAAAGGAGGTGGTGTACCATATATTTGCATAGAACCAACTTCAAGTTGTAACATAAGCCTGGTAAACTGGGGAAAGGCCATGAAGGCCTTGAAGGCCCTAACCATTATCAAAAAAAAAAAATTTTGACTGAAAAAAAATGTAAATGTCATTATGATTATATTCTGTGTCTGTCTGAGCAGGCATAAACTCTGGCCTCCGCCATCTTGAATGCATATAAAGTTGGTATGGTCGTCTGCTTTTGTCTGGCCTGCTGTCCTTTGTAGTGCAAGCTTCCTGCGGCTCAATGCAATTTTCCATAGTGGCTGTCATGCAAGAAGGTCTGATCCAGACTGAAAGAGACAAGGAAAGCCTCAGACACAGCAATCAGGCATTGCATTACAGTGTCTGGAAGTGATGCTTGCACATGCCTAGGACACCAACCTCGCAGCAAATGACTGAAATCTAAAAACTGAGGAGTTTGGCTGGGCATGACTTTAATGGCTAGGTTTAGGCATGGGATTAAACTATGTTGAACGATGTGTACAGTTTGTGCTCTTCCATGCAGCGTGTAGCATGGCCATAGAAACTTAAGATTCAATACAAAATGAAGGAATGTAACTTCCTTCACAATGTCAGATGAACTGTAATGGTACATATTTGTTTATTTTGTTCATAGTTGTCATCCCATTGAGGATGTTAGTAAAGGCGCCAGTAGTAAAGCTATCAAATCTATGTGCTAACTATATTTTAAACACTTTATGTAGAACTACCCTGTGAGACTTTGTAAACCAGAGGGGCCATCAAAGAAACAGTGATTGCGCCATTTGTCCAACAAAACTTCAACTTCCAAAAAATGCATTAACGTCTGAGACTAAATTCAGGCTCTCTCACCTCCAGAATTCTAAAACCAAACACATGAAAGGGCAGGTTCAGCTTAAGCTTGTTCTGAACTGGAACACAAGACAGATGAAACAGACTACGGGAGCAGAGCCATAACTCAACCCATTCATAGCGAGCCACTGGGTGGACCGCTGCACCGGGAGGACTAAGTGCATTGTGGAGCTGGCTGACACTGGATCAGGGGCAGTGAGGGCATGCTGGTTGACTTGTGGTGACTCTCTAATTGAGCATCAGCTGGACGGTCCCCTGAGGGTCCAGAGCACTGGCCACCATCTGCTGGGTGGCCTGAAAGTAAACAGGTGTTTTTACACCAAACGCTGCAGGCCACCTCAGACCCAAAGTGCCTCCACCACCAAAGCGTAATATTTAAAACACCTCCTTGGTTAAATAAGGATAAGGACTGTAGCAAACTACACTGTTCCTAACATAAATTCAACAAGCGCTAGTAAGAAGAGCTTTAATCACCACCCTCTATGCTTCATACAAATCATTTTTTTGTCTGTGGAAGTCTCAGACCGAGACAAGTTTTTGCCAATGGTTAGGGCCTTCAAGGCCTTTTCCCAGTTAACCAGGATTATGTTATGACTTGAAGTTCGTTCTATGCCAATATGTCTCCTCCTTTCCATGTGAAAATCCATCTTCAGAGAAGAAAAGGCCAGCCAAAATCATGATATATGTTGATGACACATATATGCTCATTTGACGCTTTCCAAGAAAAACAACCAAGTAAGAGCAAGCAGGAATACAACTAGTGAGGACAAGTTTTATTCTTGGCCTACAATAATTATCTAAGTGAATAATACATTTCTGAGACAAAACAGCAATGTTTTCTTCAAAATATTTCTGTGCCTTCTGTTATTTTTGTCTCATACATTTTGATAAACTTTTGGTCTGTATGTTCACAGGCAGGCAAACGTAAGTGCAACATGCTGAATAGAAGGCAACACAATAATGACACCCTGTATTTTAGCCAGGCCCTCATATTACATAACCATCGCAGCAGAGTCTAGACTCATTGCTCCCTACAATCAAAAAAGTGGAACAGTTTAACAAGCAACACCACCCAAAAGCACCAGGGCATGCGATGCCAAAGCACAGACCAGGTGAACCCCAGCTAATAGGCAGTACGGGAACGTCCATACATTCATCCGTCTATCTATCTGTCCGCAGAAAGAGCAGCTGAAGCAGGGAGGAGGGGTGGGAGGAGAGACAGGGGGATGAAGTTGCTAATCCCGCTTTAGCAGCAGCCCTTTCTGCTGTGAAAGGAAGAGCAGAAGGAGGCCTTATGTCCTGCCTGGCCTCCCTGGCCTTTTCCTCAACCCCTCTGTTTACTCTTTCATTCAGTCCGGGGGATCGCCCCACCTCCTGCCTGAAGGGAGACACCAGGTCCAGGTGTGTGTGTATGTGTATATGTGAGAGAGAGTACACTAACAGCAGGCAGAAGGCCCATGATGACTGTTTTAAGACCCAGAGTCAGTTGCTGGTCAGTTGACTGCTGGGACTGACCACAGAATTGATCCCACACCTCATAAGGAGCGTTTAAAACATCAATATGCTTTTCCTGTGAATCTTTAATAGTATGCCTCCACTGATTGCATTGAGCAAAGGTTTAAATATTTTTGTATTCCTGTGACATACACATTAGGGAAGCACATATGAGATCAATTTAACCCTAGAGACTAAATGCTGAATTCACTTGCGTTGCAATCACATTTTACCAGCACAACTAATTTCTTAATAAGTCTTACATACATGCAATGAAATATTACATGGTAGTATATCAACAACGGGGACAATAGGCTAGTGTTATTCAACGCTTTCAGACTACATGCTGTCCTTCAGCCTGGTGGATTTACATTTTCTGGAGGAAAAAAACAGCTACTTTTTTGGGCAATACCCGTTGGCCCGTTCTGAGACACAAACACAACTAAACTGCATTGTTTTTGTCACTCACAAGAGGGTGTTATAAAACCCATCTGCTGGTCCATAAGGAGAACACATCCTACCTGAGACATACAGACAACAACTAACTGGACTAGGGCTCAGATACACATACGCGTTTTTGTAAAAACGCGACGCTAGGAAATGCATTGATTCCTATGGTACGGGGCGCTTTGCGTGAAAGCGCGCCGTACCATAGGAATCAATGTATTTCCTAGCGTCGCGTTTTTACAAAAACGCGTATGTGTATCTGAGCCCCTACTGTGGTTTCAGCAAGTGTACTTCCAGACGCCAAAAGCAGACAGAGGATTTTGGTGTTGACACTGCAAGACTCAACAGTGCCGAACACATGGGGTATTGGGAGTAGAGGGGGTGTTTAAACAGAAGGGTATTTTGGAGGGGTGACAGTCTTCACCAACAGTCTGCTGCCTCAGCTTTCTTCACTGGGCTCTGTGTGTGTGCATGTGTGTGTGTGTGCAAGTGTGTGATGACAGACTCGCTGCCATGTGCAGGGGGTCTCTGGGGAGAGGCAAAGGGGAGTGTGGGGCTCCCGGGCCAGGGAGAGGTCCCTGGCAGGCCAGCGGAAGAAAGGGTGAGGGGTCCCCAGTGGGACGAGACCAGCTGTTGGGCTGCGCGCAGACAGCCCACCGTCCTACCAGCCCGCCACGGCCCATTGTGATGGGCTCGCTCCTGTTCGGACCTCCGCTTGCCAGGCCATGATCACGTCTGAGGGAGACCAGCATGCCCCCCCCACACACACACACTACTAGGCGCTCACACACACACACATCTCTTTTTCCTTCTTTTAACATATTTACTCCCATTCTTTCTCCTTCTCTGCTGTTGTCCCGTCTTAGCGGGGAAGTTTGTGTGCATGTGTGTTTGTGTGTGTGAGCGAGAGAGAAGGAGATCACGGTTGTCAGACATGCAACCTGTTTTCTCCAGCTTACATATTTCACCAGGTTTAATTAGGGATGTTTATGACAATGTCTGATCAATTGAAAATATACATGGTCCATGTAATCCAAGTTTCCCGAAAAGAAGAACGTTAACAGTCACAATACTAAAGGCGTTCTTGCCAAGCCACAAGGGAATCTATTCAAAAGGTTAAAAAACCTTAGGCCAGCTGATTAATCTCAAACTGGGTTCACTGCGTACATGGGAAAATTATCTGAATTTTGCCTCATTCTATGATTTAATTGTACAGACCTTTAAAGGTCACTGACAACCTTTTAACGTAAATGTTAAAAGGTAGGATGCCTAAAGCAGGAGTGTTTAGGTATACATGTAAAGGTCATAGCTGTCTGTTTCCCTGTCGACTTCTGCTGAAGCTACACATACTTAAAGGAAAGTGTAGAAAGGTCGTCGCGATACAGCTACAAAACATCACCAAACCTAAATGCTCAACCAATTACATGTAACTACATATTAAATAGTGTTTAAAATACTTTTCGTTATGTTAAAACAATTAAATAAAATGATAACTGCAACTCTTCAAACAATTAAGTAATTCTGATTCATGATAAAGTAGTTACCCAATGTTTCTGTGCATTCTACTTGTCATTTCTTGAGGGTCTTATAATGCATTTGTTTACACATCTCCAGTTCTAGGTAAATACACATCTAAATGGAGACGTATAGACTCTCTAGGCTCTATTCTTGGGCCTTTCTCTGAAAACACCTCTATCGTGTTCTACTGCGCTAGGGCTATTGTTCTATGGTTCTTTATTCTGCCCATTTTTTACCTTTGATTGTTTTTCACTCTTAAGTTTTGTCTTAATGTTCCCTTTAGTTATTCCTTTTGCTTATATTCAAAGCGCATTGAATTGCCTCTGTGTATGAAATGTGCTATGTAAATAAACTTTGCCTAAAATTACATACTGGAGGAATACTAGAAAACAGTCTTTTCACTGTGCCTTTTTTTGTTTAAAAACAAGCCCTAAGGTAAGTGTCCACTGAGGTCAAGCTAGTTGATTATGAATGTCTACCTAAACTGTGGTCCAATGCAAATCATCTAACTAAGGCTTATTTAAAAGTCGACAGCAAATGCCTAGAGCTCTTTGGGCAAACCACTGCAAGGGCCTGGGGATAGTTTTAGGTCACATAGCCAGCCGGGAAGAGTGGGGCAGTTTGAGTGTGCACAACTATATCATTAAAAAGCGACCGAGAGGAGAACAATAGCCTGTAGGCAGACGGCAGTGATTTAAAGTAGAAAGTGTGGCCCTACCGTCGCCCACACAATGGGCTCACAAAGGCAGTTACCCTTTCTGGATAACTGCCATCTGCTCGGCACAGACGCACGCGCGCGAACACACCCACAAGCCGCGTTTCATCCCTCTCTCATTATCTATCGCTCCCCCTCCCTGTGTCTCTAACTGAAGACAAGTCACTTAAAATTTCCAGAAACAGGTGCAGTGTACTCCTCCTGCAACTGGATAGGTTTTGAATAGTTTCCCAAAGAAAACACCTTCATCGGCAAATGGCATTCAAATTTGCAATAGTTAAACATGCCGCTCCGTTATGTTCTATAAGTGACGCGTACATTTTGTGTAGTCTCAAAATCATGCTGACTGACTCCGTTATGTACAACCTCTCTACATAAATAGGAGTGAGCGTTAATCTCCGGGTCTGGTTATGAACTTGGGCCTACTCAAAAATAAACAACAACACCACCTCTATTCAGTAAATAATGTTAGCGCATTTCTACAAACATCGTTGTGGCTACCCGTGTGCGTGTAACGCCATTACTTGATAAAAACAGACCTGACTGAGCTTTTAGCTACAGTGGCTAAACTAGCCATCTCTTGCTACAAATGTAACCATACGCTGTGGCTAAGTTAGCCAACGAAACACGAATAGCCGCAATGGAAGCCTTTCCTTTCAGACTGAAAATGCAGTGTTATTTTCACAAGGCATTCGCCCGTATTTCCTGACATAAAAATAATAGACTAGTGTGCTACGTACCGTAGACTGCATCTCCGGATGCTGGCGCACTGTGCGGTATGATACGCTTTCCTCACCAGCGTGCCATTGCTCCCCCGAAATGTGAGAGGGGAAATCCGGTAGCCCTACTCTTGCAACTGATTGCTAATCACCACTATAGGCCGATAATTCACGCTATTACAGGGAAACGGATTTATACGACCCGTTCACTTCAATGCTGTGTATTTTATGTGACCAAGAACAAACTTGGAGTAAAAAGCATGCTAGAAATAGGTACAATAACTCTGTCAAGCACGTAGCTTATAAAACTTAAAGTACTGCATAGCTGTGCGTGATATGACCACCGCATAAAGTAAATTGTGTTATCCTTAAATCATTACGTTTCTCACAACTTTAAACTAAAAGGTTTGTTTGCATACCCTTTTCTGTGTGCAACGTGGAACTATAGTTTGTGGATGTGGCGGTTGTTCACTGCTAGGGTGGGAAGCAGTATGCCTACCTGTAAGATGTGCGACCTGTGGATGAATGCGACTTTGTAACAAGTATATTCTTGTGCAAAATTTGGTTAAACTTACATGTATACATAAGCAGCAATATCAGCATCATTATATAACTGTATTTGGCATTTATTTACAAAGTTTTGAAAAATATAGCTGTATATAAAATGAAGGCATTTAATGAATGAAATGACAAAAAGAAGATATGGGAGCTCTGGAACGATGAGGCAAAATCGCCTTTTTGATGTCCGATTCAAGCCACAGAAGGACTTCACAAAGTTACCCCAGGGAACCTGAGATACAGTGAGATCTGTCAAGAGATGGAAAGAGGAGCGACGCGCCCTCTTTGCATGGCTGTTAAAGATGTTATGGAAGGGACCATCAAACTGCTCACCCTCTCACAGACAGTGGCGTCGTCTCTTATGCTAGTTTCGCACAAAACCACTGAGCCACAGATGGAGATCTCTACAAGTCACTACTGTTGAAGATCAGGCAAGATATGACAAAGCTTCTCACTGTCCAATCAACACGATACACCGGTTCCAGAGATGTCATCCCTGTGACAAACGTACTACCTATGCATGCAAGAGATGCAAAGCACCACTGCCCATTTAGTGCTTCAAGATACACCATGGACTGTAGAAAATAAAATAAGAGGGAATGAAAAAGCCAAAGAAATAGAAATAGAATAGAAAAGTCAGTGAGGGGAAGCAGTGCAATGGACTCCAGGAATTAAAGAAAAGTTAAGGAAAAAGGGGGGAAAGACCATCAAAATGGCTGAAATGTTTCTGATCAAGGTCAATTCAAGATACACTGACATACATTATTATTATTATTATTATATATGTTAAGTGTAGGCCTCTACCTAAATGCATATTCTACAGACTACCTTTATTCTAAATGTTACCTTTATGTTATATGCTAATTAATCACATGACTGCTATACAGCTGTTAGTGAATAAGGGTTTTCAATATGAGAAATAGTCACACTACTTTGTGATAAAGTATTCTAGTGGCAATGCTGGGGACACTTTTTCGCCTACTTCTCCATGAAAAAAACAATTATTTCAAAGGATTATAATGACACAATTTAGATATTTTCACGTCTGGGAAAAATGTGTTAATCAGGTTAAGATTGGACATTCACACAGACATGTATTGGCTGCTAAATTCCGACTGGCTGTTGGCACAGCAAGTCAGAATTATTCTCTTGAATGTACCGCAGCCACATTACATACGTCTCCCACTAGCGGAAATTTAAAACCCTACATATTTCATGTCCATTGATTTCGGCCAGTCCAAAACCTCACCTAATATTTAGGTTGTTGTGCTTGTAATGTAAGTTGTATTCACTTGCCACACATGTTTATATTCACGTGTGCATATTCAATCTTTTTTTTGTTTCCATGACCAACCCCATCTGAAAACCATTTTAGTGTAAGATACATTCAGCTTGCTGTTGCCTGGGAACATCAGGACACAAACACATTTTTATAACAAAGAGAAGAGACGTTATTTGTTAATACAAAGTATACTGAATTTTATAACAAAGGAATGTTGCAGTTTTTTTTCTTTACAAAGAATCCCTACGCAAAAACTGTTTAACAGTTCATTTCACTCTGCAAGTAACAGCTATTCAACCAATTTTACAACAGTACAAAATTAAACGTTACAACCACAATACATAAAAAAAATAGGCACAATAATGACTACATCCTCAAAATGGGTCAAATTAAATTACCGCTCATAGACATAAATGATTTTTTTAAAGACATTTCACTTTACTCATTGCCTCAGACAAACTACACATTAATGCTTGACCACAAGATCCCTATTAAACCCAGTTAAGCGATAACACGCTTTAAAGAAACAAAGAAATGTTTTACATCATAATACAAAGATGTCTACATTAAGCAATTTGCCCCAACATAAACCAAAACAATTAAAGTAAAAATGTTTCGCCCTTGGTTTTATCATTAATTGTACCACTTTCCCCTTAAATTGCTTTAGTGTGGCTGGGGAACAGGGAAGGTACTCCAACCATAATGACCATAACCATTCAAAGCAATTAAGGCTGATGGTGATGGGCCACTACTGTGACATGAAACACACACACTCACACCACACCACATACATACATATATACATATGGATGGTCTGCTGCTATGCCCTCTCTTCTTAATCCTCCTCTACGATCCATGGTAGAGCTGCATGGTGTTCAGGAGCGCTTGGTTGTACTTCTGCTCCACCCTCATGGTGCTGGAGTGTTCTAAGCGGCTGCTGGCGTCTTCGAGGTCCTCCGCCGTGTCCCCGAAACCGTGGTAGTGGCCGTAATGCAGGTGGTCCCCAAAATCGCTGGCGAAGGTGCCGTTAAGGCTCCCCCAGGACGGACGGTGGCTGACACAGCTGCTTGGGCTGCCAGCGAGGTGCAAGGAGCCGCACATGTCTGCCGAGTTGGGGTGGCGGGGTGGTGTTGTGCCGCTGCTCTCGGACGAAGCCAGGTGTCCGTTCTGGGGTGGCAGGTTTTTCTCAAGGACCCCATTGGAGGTAGAATTTTGGATGGGTTGTGTGTTACTGTTCATCAAGGACGGAGTGATGGTGGCGCCACCTGCTGTCCAAAACGAGAGTGGAATATGATGTGGAATGTCACCATCACACAATACTATGAACAAATACAGCTCGTCAACTTTTGCAACTCTAAGGATAAATTAGTCAAAAAACATGTCAGCCTGAGGCATATGTGAACCACCCATGTCTTATTCTGTTTGAGTTTTGTTTTGCACATCATGTCATTACTACTATCATTGCTGATAATTAAGCAGTCTCCTTTAGCAAACCTGAGGGATAAATAAAGGCATTTCTGTGTCTGCAATAAAAGGTACAGCTTCAAATTTTGCATCACCACTTCAATCTCATGGAAGGTTCAAAGATCACAACAACATCTGGCACCATCTCTTCAACTCTCATTTAAAATGTTGAACCTCATTATTGCGAGTCATCTGCTAGTTTTCAGCAGTCCCAAAATGGATACCAGTTCCAAGATGTAGTTTGTTCCAGAAATGGTGATCTTGCAGGAAGGAAAGGCTAAACATAGCTGCAAGGGAAGTAGGACCAGATAAAGTTGTTCACTCAGCATCTGGGAGTACAACACTACTAATGTAGCAATTTAACCAGTTTAAGAAAATACTCCCACTACACACAGCTAATCAGTCAAAATACCATCAAGGATATATTTTCACTAAATGCCTACATCTAAAGAGGTAAAAACACTCAAGAAATACTCACATGACATATGCAAGTGGGGATTTCTCTCAGACCGTTTACATATATCCATGGAATTGTATATACAGCCGCGGAAAAAATTAAGAGACCACTTCAAAATTATCAGTTTCTCTGGTTTTACTATTTATTGGTATGTGTTAAAGTAAAATGTACATTTTTGTTTTATTCTATAACCTACTGGCAACATTCCTACCAAATTTCAAATAAAAATATTGTCATTTAGATCATTTATTTGCAGAAAAATGACAATTGGTCAAAATAGCAAAAAAGATGCAGTGTCTTCAGATCTCGAATAATGCAAAGAAAACAAGCTCATATTCATTTTTAAACTACACAATACTAATGCTTACACTTAGGAAGAGTTCAGAAATCAATATTTGGTGGAATAACCTTGATTTAAAATCACAACGTTCATGTGTCTTGGCATGCTCTCCACCAGTCTTTCACATTGCCGTTGGGTGACTTTATGCTACTCCTGGCGCAAGAATTCAAGCAGCTCGGCTTCTTTTCATGGCTTGTGACCATCCATCTTCCTCTTGATCACATTTCAGAGGTTTTTTTATGGGATTCAGGTCTCGAAATTGGGCTGGCCATGACAGGGTCCTGATCTGGTGGTACTCCATCCACACCTTTACTGGCCTGGCTGTGTGGCATGGAGCATTGCCCTGCTGGAAAAAACATTTCTCAGAGTTGGGGAACATTGTCAGAGCTAAAGGAAGCAAGTTTTTCTTCCGGGACAACGTTGTACTTTGCCTGGCAGAGGTTTGTAAAAGACCATAAGGATTGAAAAAAGCGGACTGGAGGGTCTTCTAGTTCGTCTTCTCTGATGAGTCCAATTTTCAGCTTTGCCCAACACATGGTCGTCTGATGGTTAGACGGAGACCTGGAGAGGCCTACAAGCCAGAGAGTCTTGCACCTACTGTGAAATCGGACTCATCAGAGAAGACGAACTTAGAAGAACCTCCAGTCCGCTTTTTCAACCCTTATGGTCTTTTACAAACCTCAGCCAGGCAAAGTACAACGTTGTCCCGGAAGAAAAACTTGCTTCCTTTTGCTCTGACAATGTTCCCCAACTCTGAGAAGTGTTTTTTCCAGCAGGGCAATGCTCCATGCCACACAGCCAGGCCAGTAAAGGTGTGGATGGAGTACCACCAGATCAGGACCCTGTCATGGCCAGCCCAATTTCGAGACCTGAATTCCATAAAAAAAACTCTGAAATGTGATCAAGAGGAAGATGGATGGTCAAAAGCCATGAAAAGAAGCCGAGCTGCTTGAATTCTTGCGCCAGGAGTAGCATAAAGTCACCCAACGGCAATGTGAAAGACTGGTGGAGAGCATGCCAAGACACATGAAAGTTGTGATTTAAAAATCAAGGTTATTCCACCAAATATTGATTTCTGAACTCTTCCTAAGTGTAAGCATTAGTATTGTGTAGTTTAAAAATGAATATGAGCTTGTTTTCTTTGCATTATTCGAGATCTGAAGACACTGCATCATTTTTGCTATTTTGACCAATTGTCATTTTTCTGCAAATAAATGATCTAAATGACAATATTTTTATTTGAAATTTGGTAGGAATGTTGCCAGTAGGTTATAGAATACAACTAAAATGTACATTTTACTTTAACACATACCAATACATAGTAAAACCAGAGAAACTGATAATTTTGAAGTGGTCTCTTAATTTTTTCCGCGGCTGTATATATATATATAGAAAAACAAGCAATTACAGCAATACACTATCTCTAACTAGCCTCTGACAACTTCCCAGTAACCTCGACAACATATAAACCAAACTGAGACAATGCTGTTACACACTCAAGACCAGAGTCGTTATTGATTCAAATGACAGGTTGTTTAATTGGACTGACGACAAAGTATTACACAAAAGGTGTAATGCATTTGACAACCCATCACCAAAGATATTGACAAATATATATGATTACAATGGCCTGGGACACATCCCTGGCACAACTTCTTAAAAATTAAAAAAACGTTTACAAATGTATTTCTTAAAGACAACCACCAAAATAACACTCCCTTAAGGAATACAGTACAAATCATGTCTAATGCTGTTTTTACAACAGTAAAAGGTGTATCCATACTCAAAGCTGGCCATTTATACAATATTTTCATCTTCACAAAGAACATCTAAATTTCCGAAGTTGGATCCACCAACGGTTGAACACCATAGACATGGTGTACACTACAAAAATAAAAAAGTGTTTATATGTGGTTTTCTTTGTGTGGGGGGGATGTTGGGAATTTAAATGAAAACTTAACTTCAAAGGAAACTAAACTGCGAGTAGAACAGGTATTCAAGCTCCACTAGCTCCAACTTCCTACTCTATGTTCTATAGGGTTCATCCTTGACTTAATCAAACTGTAAATTGCACTCTTCATGCCGTGACTATCACTCAAGCGCTCTTGGGAAGGCTGACATAATAGAATGACAAACTTGACTGTGCAAAACAAAATTCACGTTTTTTTTAGAGTCTTTGTGAAGGCCAATGGCATTCCTTAGCACTAGATATTTTGACTTAAGAAATGCCTTTGAGAAAATATCTCACAAGCAAAACACATCATGTATAAAGTACTATAGACCTAAAAAAAAATCCATAATGGTATACACGCATTTGAATGTCATGCAAGAGTACAATATAACAACTGCAACAGAAAGTTTGAGCCAAAGGGGGTAAAAACAGAGGAAATCTGAATAGGAATGAACAAAATATATTTGTTTTAGCCTCAGACTCAGAGCCCACAATATCTGATCTGATCAGTAAAAGGCTTCAGAATATCTAACAGTTCAAGGTGGTTATACCATATACTAGTCTACTTATATAAAATACAAATGTTCCTATGCATGTGTAAAGTCACCAAGGCCTGATAGACTGGGACTGGGAGGGGGCAAAGGTCGTTACATGTAGGCATACGAGAGCGTGCACGGCCAGCGAGCGGGCTCAGTTTTGGGCTCTGGCTTTTTGATCTCCGGAGAGGGGCTCTCTGTGGCTACCTGGTCCATCTGGCTCTCATCACCACTCAGCGTAACCGTTACGGGCCCAGTCCCACCTGAACAAGATGGTGGCAATGGCTCCTCCACGTGCATCACGTGCATGCTCTCCATCTCCTCTCCCACACCATTGGGCATCTTCAGGGGAAGGTCCATATCTGTGGGACAAGAGAGGCAGTCTGAATGCAAACATGGGTTATCAGCACAATGTCACTGTGTAAAGTGAGATTGTAAAACAAAAGGAAGTTAATAATAAAAAATTATCAAAAATACTATCAGACACTAAAGTTTTAGTGCAAACCACCACTTCCTCACTTTCAATGGTTTTATAGTTATTAGCTAAAAATGTTATTTCAATGCATTAGATAGGAGCAAAAGTTCATTGACGTTTTGGAATAAGACTAATTAAAAGGTTTTAAATAGATCATTTTCACAAGAAAAACCAAACCGGTGTAATTTCAAATTGAAGTGCATCACTCACAGAATTCAGAATGAACCTCACCTCCTGTCCTTGCCTTCTTGAAGTGATTATTCTCAGAGCAGTCAAGCAATCTCTTTCTATTGGCTACGCCATTGAGCCCTTGGTGGTGGTGGTGGCCACCGTTCAGCAAGCCATTGGTGTGGAGGCCGTTGAGCTGATTGAGCTGGTTTTGGGTGTTGGAGAGGAGATGGGCGCATTCCTGGAAGCCCTGCGCGTGGGCCAGGTCCGCTGCCGTCTGCCCGTTGGCATTCCTTAAACTGCCAAATGGAGAGAGCAGCCAGTTAGCGACAAAGGCAGTGCTGCTTGGGCACAAGCAACACAGAGAGAGAGAGAGAAAAAAAAGACAAGACAAGAATCAACCAAAAACTGTGACTGACAAGACAAAAAATCAATCAACTGTGACTGACAAGGTGTCGAGTTCACTGGTACCCTTGTGCTCAGATCTGAAACTGAAGCATAACCCTTTATTTAGTGTCAAAGATGTCCCGTGAGTAAAGGCTACACACAATTTGGGTACATGTTTACTGCAGTAGAAGGGGGTGACCACTGCAGGACCAGATTGTACCTGTTTGATCTTAAAAGTTTAATGCCTGATAAAACATGACATTCATTTTTAAGAAATTGCACACATTTAAACATTTACACATTTAAGCTCCAATTTGATTCGTTAAGTACAACTGACATGAGATGCTTCCCAACCTTTTTCTAACTTTAAAAAAGCTTGTGCCTATCTAGGAGCAGGTTTGTGGGTAGGTTCTTAATTTCACAGACTTAAGGGACTATCAGCAAGGCTATGCTGTTTGGAATACTGAAACAGCTTTCACCACTAGAAAGCACCTAAGCTCTTCAAATGACGGTGTGTGTGTGTGTGTGTGTGTGTGTGTGTGTGTGTGTGTGTACACGTGTACGTGTGCATGTGTGTGTATTTGTGTGTGTATATAAAAATACATTTTATACTAAATCTAAAATGTAACCAGGTCAGGCTTTAAACTCCTTCCACACACATTTGGTGCCAGAATAACTGATTTCTGATTATTCACAGTAATTAAAAAAAATTCGCCGTCTTGCCAGTGAGTCTGGGCAAAACTGACATTTGTAAGCAGGTTATTGCGGTGAGTTTTGATGATTAAATTTGAGATTAAATCTTCAAATCAAATTATGATGTGAAAGTATTGCACAAATGCAGTACCAGTGTTTAACCTCTAGTAGGTGCAACAATGCAAGGCAAATGAAACCGTTTTCCTGCTCAGGTATGGACTACAAGGGAAGTCTCTTTTGTTCAAGAGAAATAGTATTCTGGTTGCTTCCCATGTCAGTTGCCCTTCAGGTAGATTTTGTGCTTTCATGATCTTAAAAAGCCACATTAATGTGGCACAGGTAAACCAACCGACCACTCAGGATTTTAAATTCCCCAGATGTCATCACCTTCCACTGCAGTATCTCCAGTCTACTAGGAATTCATGAATGGGAAACCACACATGGGATTCAGCAATACCACCCTAAAACTTAAGTATAAACCCCTTTTTATTTTATTTACTAGGCCAGATCAAATAAACCCCCTCATATATGAAACCTGTTGTTATTTACTGCAAATTCCCTCTTGCCTTCCTCCTCCTTGCCTACACTGAGTGTTCCACTGAAGAATTCCTTCTATGGCAACAAACATCTAACTTGCTCTGCAGGAAAGCACATAGCAAAGGATTTCCTTCTCTGCGTGCCAAATGCCAAACCCCACCAGAAGCATGGCTGGCATATTCATTATATTTAAAATTATGCACCGAGACCCAATATTCTTTCCACATGAGGAGAGAAATATCCTTCCATAGAGAGCACTGATGGGAAATGTGCTCCAATTCACAGAGCTTCATGTGGACCTACACCATTTAAGGCTTCCTCCATGTTACCTAGTCACTCCAAACGCCCACTCCCAACTCTTATCCATCCCAACTATAATTAAAAAAAAACAAAAAAAAGGTCTTGGAGATGGTTTGCTGAAAACCATGTTGGATTTGGTCATTCATGAATTCAACATCCTGCCTAGTAAATGTCACTCCTTCCCCTTTCCTCTTGCATTTATCTCCATCGCACTGAATTAATCATTCTACACAGGACAAAGTGACAACATAAAATCCGATGCTAAGCTGGCGAACACAGTGCACCCTTTAGACAGACACAAAGGAAATGACATTACAGGCTTGTATACCCATTAGTTTTCTTAAAAAAAAATTAAATGCTTCCAGTTGATTTACAAAAGGACAAAAGGATATTTTGCATTCAGATATGACTGAAAAAAACTTCTGTCCTAGCAAATTTGGATAATGATGCCCACTTTAAATGCCAGACAATCTGTGGGAGCCCTTTCACATCCAAATTGTCAGCGCTCAAATAACATGGAAGAAGACTTCACAATTTAGTCTTGAGTGGACATCAACATTTGGGTCTTCAATATTACTTTTAAAATGAACCAAAAGATGCAATAAATTAATTGCACTACCATATTCTGCATGCTGCTGGTTGGTGACACTAAGCCAAACACATCTCTCTTTTTTGGTCTTAAGGGACGTTACTTAAGCCAGACATTTTATCCAAAGCTGTTATAACTACATAAGTGTCATATATAACAGCTTCTAAATAATTAAGTCACCCAAGCTTGCAAAACAAACCTTATTGTTGAGATCTACTAATCTCAACTGAAGGAGGAACTTGAGAATTAATTCACTAGTTCAAATTCATTACAATATATACGAGTCAAATATTAATGGCATAGTACTACATCTGATTCATAATGATATTGCAAGGTGAAAAATTATAATATAGATTATAAAGTGCTAAATACTAACCAAACAAAAAAGTATTATTATCTGGCACTGAAATTAAGGCACAGGAGGTTCCTCCATTTCATTTTATTATGTGTCCATATAAATGAGAATCGCCATTTTGTTCAGAGAGGAAGCATTTAATTTTTTTAACCCAAATCCTGGAATGCTTTGCTTTGCTTTGCAATTTACCCTCATTCTGTCTAGGTCCCTGTCTCATTCCTCATGATCTGCCAACTCTAATCCATCAACCTAGCAAAGATTAGTGCTGGGCCTCAGTTTATTCAATGGTTAGTTGAGAAACAAAACAAAAAAAATCCCCTACATAACAACACGTTAAACTACACAAAAAAATCTCAAGACAATGATTTACAAGTGCTTTAAGCAAAGCATGCAGGTCTAAAAACAACTAAAAATATATCATCATGAATGACTGAGCTCCTAAAATTTTAAACCAATCACCGCAAGAAAATACCTCCACTGTTTGCCCGTGTGTAGATAGGGAAGGTAGCGATAGTGAGAACTCTCCTATAGCCAGAACAGTAGCACTGGCTGAAGCACGTGCTGCAGATTGTTCAGTTGTTTTTGGATTGCTCCACCCTTTCTGGGACTACTTGAGAAAATCAAGCCATGTTCAAATTCAATAGCTGCAAAACATTAAGATGTGTAGGGGTATTTGTGGTTCATGGCAGTTAATGCTCATCAATAAATACTCAAAACGGTCATCTTCAGTGAGACCTTTTCAGATGCTGCTTTTCATGAAAAAGGGTCACTTCAAAAGCAGGGAGATCAAAACTCAATATTTGGACATTCAGGTACAGGAAAAAAAACATTTTCAAACAATTAGGGCAACAATGTAACAAAAGAATGTAACAAAAGATCCTAAAGACATCAAGACACTTTCATTACTAATTTGTTAGTATGAGCATTTAGAGTTCCAGAGACCCTACTCTCAAGGAACCTGGTCCTATTCCTAATCCTCAGTTTTTAATTTGTCCTTAAATGAACTTTACACTATTAATTTTGCATTATTGATTGCTGGCAATGCTAACTAGGCAAATAATGAGCCTCACTTCACCCTCACCATGTAGCTTTCCTTTTGCTAAATTGAACTGACCAAACAATACAATCCTGTATCACGTAAAGGAGTGGATGCAGGATTTTGACATAACATTGAATTGACACACACAAACACACAAATGTTAAGCATCTGCATTACTGCGGAGGATACAACAATTTGGCCGAAAATGTACACTTCCTGAATCAATCAGTTGTATGAAATTATATTTTTGCTATTTCATCCAATCCTCATTTTTATAAAAGTCTCAGGAACACCCCCAACTCTTGTTTTGCACCGAGTGATTTTCATTTGAGGGGGCTGAAGATCACAGCATTTTTTTTAAATCTTTAATTCAGTGATGAAGTGTGTGTGTGTGTGTGTGTGTGTGTGTGTGTGTGTGTGTGTGTGTGTGTGTGTGTGTGTGTGTGTGTGTATACAGCTAAAGAGGCCTAATTTATCTAAATGTATAACTCCTATGGAAATGTTGTCCTTGACACATCTAATGTGCTCCTCAACAGGTTATTTAATGTAATGGTCACATCAAAATGTTCTAATGGATTGTAATTCTGTACAATGTCAACACCACTGTTTAAACAGCATTTCATGACTGATTTAATGATGGATCTTCCTGGATACAGAATTCAAAGAAGGCTCTACTTCTTTAGTTCACATATTGCGATTTTTGGGTCAGTATTGCTGCCATTTCCACTACAACAGCACTCTGTATTTAACTCCGCAAAGCACATTCAGTCAAAGGTTTAAGCCTCCAACTTTCATATTTCAGAATACCTTGGTGGCCATTAACCCTTACTTATCACACCCAAAGTCTTTGGTGTGCTTCATAATCATAATTATTAATATTTTATTAATGATAACTGCCAAATATCATCTGAAGGTGTTGCACTGTTAAAGCAAGTGTGACGATTTATCTTTTCGACAAGAGTTGGAGGTGATTTTCCCCTTCTCACCCCACCCCCTCCCCTAAAACAATAAACGTGAGCTGTACTTTCAAAATTCCTCCAGCTGCAGTTCTACTATTGCTATTTTTTTTGCCAAACTACCCTCCTTTAATATCACAGTCTGAATCAACATTCATTATCCAAAACTCAGTCTAATGATGGGAGACTTGTGTGTCCCCATCAAAACATGCCACGTATCTATAGAGACTTAACTGTGGCCATGGAGAAATAAAGCTTGGCACCCCTCACTCAATCAGTACTTTTAAAGTCTTTAGTCTCAGTATGTAAGCTTCTGCTGTCTTAGCTAGATTCTCCCTAAAAGTGTGTCATGTTGTAACCAGTCACTTTTTTGAAAGCTTTTTGCATGATTTGATTATACTTGCATTTACTTCTATTGCAATAAGGAATTTCAACATCAAGGCGTTAAGACAAATGCACATTTCATCATTGATATTTGAAGGTAATAAGAATTACACAATCGTGTGTAATGCCTGTGGCATCGGCTCCTATTACAAGACACCTACTTAACGTCACCGTATTACTAAACACTAAAGCAAAAATGCTAAGAATATTTTTTCAGGGGAATATTCAGCAGTAACTATGTGATAAGACTCAAACGCGTATACAACTAGCCAGTACTAAATAAACTACTCTGTCAAAACACTGCTCAGTTATATCCACTAGCCCTCCTTTGACAGTTGGTCGGACCCAGCTGTTAGAGGATCTAACATGTATAAAAGCCAAGGCTCATCAGACCAAGCTGTTACATTTCCAACAGTAAATGGCGTCTGCTGTTGCCAGGGCAGAGTGACAACTAAACAGCCATAAAACATGGAGGCCAAATCTAACACCTGGGGCCTGACTCTTACTGACAGGGCATGCTGTGCCCGACACAGCCCTCAATCTACCGTCTTTTAAAATCGCGAGAGAATTTTTACAATTCAACCCAAGCCTTTATATTAAAACAACTACATCCACATTTGTTTTAATTTAATACATTTGAATCTAATTGTGATTGGCTTGTTTCATGTCACAATCTAATTATGTCACTGCATACGAGCCAGATGTATTCCAGGCCTCCAAACGTCAAAACAGTTCTAGGATCAGATAGGTTTGCCAGAATTATTGTGCCATTGTTATCACAGGAATTCTTACAAAGTCTTGTTTTCACTTTTGAACCCTACTCTTCCTATTACTTTCTATGTCTCATCCGAGCAGCACCTTTTCAGGCAACATATAGTTTTTGTAGATGACAAAACTCAATCAAGGATTTCATTAAGACCGCTTTAATAAACTGCATCCCTATTTTCATAGACTACTTTTCACTTTTCAAGGGACAACCCTTAGGTAAAAGCTATTTGGATTTGTGCGTCTGCTCCACTGTCTTAAATGAAACCTGAAAAAAACATGTCTAGCCAGTTACTACTTAAGTGAGATTAAAGGACTATAATTAAACAAGTAACATCCATCCAAGTTCCCTAACGTACAAAGAAACAACCGTGTCACTCTAAATTGTGCCTGTGGCACAAAGAGTTTGACTGACAAGGCAAACAATGATGAAATGTGCATGTGTCTTTTCTTTCGATTTGAATCTTTTTTTGGACTCTTACAAGAGGTTCATCTCAACACAGGTAAAATAACATCAAACAAGAAAAACAGGAATATCAATAACAGACATTTAGAAAGTATTAACAAAAAAAACAAGAGCTCACAAAATAAAAGCTGACAATTATATCACTTAAAGTAGAGGAAGGAACCCCTTTAACCAAACCCTAAAATGTCCAGAATTTTAACTGTTGCACCTGAGGTCATTGGATGGTTGACAAGAGCCAAATACACCTGCTAAACATCAACACTACATCGCCCCGTTGTCAGGCTACATTTAAACTGGCTGGGGAAACCTTAGTAATCAAGTTTGTGGAAAACAACAAACAAAATCCACCACGAGAAGGTTGAAAGCAACCTCCTAATGCTCGTAGGTTGAATGCATTTAATGACACATAACCGTCTCACTCATTTATTTGATATATATAATGGCCTGTATACCACTCTAGGGGATGACCTGGGTCATTAAAGGGGTTCCTTCGCCCACTGAGCACCGTGTGACTCAAAGCAGTGGCTGTAAGAGAGCATGTACTGTGTGGGTACTTACTCTGGCTTGATCCCCTGCAGCAGCAGGGCAGTGATGCACTCCACACTACCTGCCCGAGCTGCCTTATGGATGGGGGTCTCACCCACGTAATCCTGCAAACAGACACTTAGTGGGATTAATGTGTGAAAAAAATGTTTTATGTCATTATTTAATTCACACAACGTACTTTAAATGTCAGTTTGACCATCCTATGTGGCGTTTTAGGATCCATCCCCATTCATTTAGACTGGGGCCAGATCTTGTTTGCCCGAAATAGCTACCCGGAGGCCTTGCCAAGATTGCTGCCAGTGCTGAGACTTTGACCTTTCTGTAGTGTGCCACATTCATCATTTTTAAATTTGATTGATTTAGTGACTGAGGGGGAAAAGGAGGCTTTCTAGTTTCGCCGAACTGAAGGTCTTGATAGCAAATACCTTGATGGAGGAGAGGCAAGAAAACAAAGACATGTTTAGTTGTTTTGGAGCTTTGTGTTCACGCCGTCTTCTAGCTTTGCCTCGCAGAAAAACACTACACACACACACACCCAAAAAGAAAACATGAAGACCCAACAGCTCTCTCTGGATGTCTGGAGAAGGTTCCAATATGGAGCATTCAGGAGGAAATCTTTGTCTGTGCCAAAATCTAGCGCATTCTGCAGGAATGTAGGTCAAAGAACACAGTCCAGGCATAATCAGCGAGGCAGTAGACACGATGTGACGTGTGTGTACCACTATGTGTGTGTGTGTGTGTGTGTTTGTGAGCACAGACAACAGCCATGCTCTCAGTCACAGAGTTGCGTCACAGAGCTACCCACGCTTAATTTGCCCTGGGGTCACAGCTGAGTGGAGCAAACTCTGACCTATACTGGCTCGCCGACTGACTTGCAGTCTCCCCTCTCCCAGCCTCCCTCCAACTGCTTTTCAGTAATCCATCCGCATCTTCTAAAACGACATCAGCACACTCCAATTAATGGCAACCTTTGTGATGCTGATTTGCTGCTATAGAAGGATCTTTTAAGACAATTATGGAATTATGATTACAGTGCATTGAGCATGACCAAAACGCAGTGGCACTGGAATTTTGGAACCTAAGATTAAGGTCACTTTGACTACAAAATCTGATTTTTAGTGCTTTCAGTATTTGCCCACTGTCTCTAGATGAATTATGGGAGGTCAGAAGGGCGGTTAGCTTAAAACACTGTTGTCAAATGAGGTATGAATATATACTAATGAATTTGCTTCAACTTGAGCCGTTTCAGTTTCAATAATAATATCTGATATATGCAGAAATGAAGACACCATCCAGAATGCTTCAGTAAAAAGAGAACAAGCTCCTGCCTGTAATATAAAAACTGAACTGGTAAAGACATGGCTTAGCCTAGCCATGGTCCACAGAGAGCTAGGAGCTTGGCCACTGAAGAGACCGGGTTACAAATGCAAATCCACCAGTGAGCGCTGCCTTTCCTCTTATCCTGGTGACCTACATTTTAAGAGGAGTGGGCTTAGGGTCGCTATGTTCAGATTGCTTTGCATGTCACTAATCCATAGCATGACACATAGGAAGCAGAAGAGACCTTACATGTCACGCCAATAATCAGTGTCACACACAGATACTGACGGAAGAGGTGTTCCACAGTGTAATAACCAGCATCCTGTTACAATGAGGGACAAAATTGACACTAGACTACTGGTGTAACATTTTATATATCAGCATGTTAGGTGTTGTTCTCTTCTGTTAAGTTTCTGCAGGCAAGTGTGCATGTGTCTAGAATGTGTCTGTGTTAAAAAAAAAATCTATCTCTACTCTGATATCGAGAAGTAAACTTTGTTATCCTACACATAATTTTTTAAAACAGAAGAGGCCAGTCACCTGTCGGTTGATGTCAGCTCCAGCCTGCAGGAGCCACAGCAGGCACTGAGGGTGGCCCCCGAAAGCAGCAATGTGCGCGGGTGTCTGGGCAAAGCGCGTCGTCACTGCGTTTACCTCACACCCGACCTGCACCAGACGCAACACACACTCCAGCTGTGCATTGGAAAGAGCCAGAGGAAGGTAGTAATGAAAAAAACGGAATAACCAATCGGTTGGCTAACATGAACCAACAATTGTTTAGATAAATATTTAACATGCATACAGACCGGTCATGTTTACCGAAGATTTTGAAATAGTTTGCTGCTTCATAAAATGTCTCCAAAGTCATTTTGTAAATATAGCCTATTTTGAAAGGTACAGTATCCAATTACAACCCCCTTGCTTTCATACAGCTACCATTACACTTAAATGGTCAATATACCAACAACAGAAATTCTAAACTCAGAAACGAATTTCCTTCACTAACATTAAACAGCAAGATGCTACTTTCCCCAATGTGTATCGGAATATGAATGGGCATGGTCAAATAATCATACCCACCCAACAGGCTCTGCCTGCCTGATTTTGCTCACACTTTCCTCTGACATAAACCACCAAGGCAAGTACAACTGCCAACTCCCTCCTACTCTCCAAACCACTGACGCTCTGCTACATTCTGTACAGTCTGTTGAGGATGGTCACACATTCAGGAGGGGCAGACATTTATGGGCTTTTTGTTTCCTCATTCTGAGTGTTAAGGATGAACGGATAGGATTTAAGAAAAAGACTTATTTCATAGATGACAAGTAAGACCGACATTAATCCACTTCAGTTGGTCAGTTAGCATTACAATTCACAGAGGCTCTGGTCAATAGTTCTTGTCAGCCACTCACTAACATGGGGGACCAGCTTAAGCAATTACCCAGATTGCCTTTCACGAACACACAGCCAACTAGCCTGTGAAAAATTGCACTTCTTTTTAAGTTATTTTAGCTACCACATTAAGCATACTTAACTGTTCACAGACAACATAAGTAACATAAGATTAAAAAAAAAAAAAAACATGATTTTCGATAAGAAATCCGAAATGTAAGGTAAGCTGTAGTCCCTCCGCCAAATAGTATGTTGTATTTTTCTTCAGTCATTCCCTGAAGTTTTTTAGAAGTTGGTTTGTTTTCATCTGGATCGGCAGGAGGTGCCCTTGAACGCTGGTATTACATTCACCTGGCTTTTCAATGGAGCGGGAATGTGAAGACCAGTACAGGTTAAAGTACACTTTATTGTATTGTCTTTTAAAATACGACTTTGGCGCGTTGTATGCCATTGGCTCTCCTTTGGCCAATAAAATAATTGCGTACCGCGAGCGCCGTGATGAGCGTGGAGCCAGTATCGCCTGCGCACAGCACGGTGGAGTCAGACGGCCGGGTACTTTCCAAAATTATTCATGAACTCAAACCCTCCCATACCTGGTCCATTTTATATAACATTACATTAACACTTAATTAATGCACATAATAACCAGCAACCACAATATCGCTCTTTCTGTCCGAGACGTGGACTTCGACATAAACTATTATGCACTGATTGTATTCCAAGGATTCGTAGGGTCCCCTTTTCATGCACATGGAACTTATGATTAAATATTCACTATGGAGCAAAGAAAGATACAATTTTTCCCGCATCAAGTCGTAGGCACTATGTTTACCTTGTTTTAAAAGCTAATCTTCCGCTGACTATGCAAATCATGGCGTACAAAGCCTTAGCTTGCTGGCAAGCATCGCCTTTCCCATGAATAAACACCCGCTGCGTATCCATATCTTAAGTCATAGCCCTTTCTTTTGTTGTTTAAAACGATCATGATACCTTGCTAGCAAACGTTAGCCAAGTTAGCAATGTCAGTTAATGTTATCTGAAACTTGGCTAACGGTACAGTTTGTCCATTCAGGCATCAGTCCGCAGTAAATCAGCGTGGTATTTGAACAAAGACTTCTTACCTTTCCGAAATGTGCTGCCCAATGAATGGGTGTCCAACCGTAAAAAGAGTCTTCGGCGACCAAGTCCGCCTGGTTTGTGGCGCACTGTAGCAGCGAACACAAGGCACCGACGTCCCCATCCCTGCAAGCGCGGTGGAGAGGAAAACGATTGTTGAGAACCTCATCGTTTGAAAATCCAGCTTCGATGCCCACCGACATTATTTTATTGCCTCAACTTTTCTGGGGGGTGAAAATAATAAAGAGTGCCTAAACTGTAGGCAGCACACCCCGTTGAGCTTTTTCCTGAAAGCAATCCGAATGTGCAGCCGCCGTTTGACAAGAATGGACACATACAAAGACACACCGGTCGCACACCCTCAAAGTGTAACTTCAGTGGCAACAGACAAGACCCGAACAGGAGTATCTGAAAATATGGCTTTTGTGCTACGGGTTGGGAACATGTAAAATCCGTGATGGCCCTTTTGAAACAAGGATCTCTAATCGAGTAGGCGGCTACTTAAAAAAAAAAGTAGATGCTGATTAAAATATTGTTTATGCTTGTTCAAACGTTGTTACATTGGTAGACTTACATATTCTACATAAATAGTAATTATTACTTAAACGATAATTACAATATATTACAGATTACAGATAATTTCAATTTCAGGAAACATACCACTTTTGAGGTATGTTTCCATACCAAACTAGTTTTGGTATCATCTTCAATGAGATGGATAAACACATAGTTCTCACAAGCCATCCAGGCTGCAAAGTAGCAAAAAGAAAGAAAGAAAAACTTTCACAGTGCTAGGCATTTTTCAGAAAAAGAGATGTGTTAGCATCTGTCTTTGCAAGCTTGTAGAAATGCCAGTTGTGGTGTTGGTTGTCTTTTATAAGCCTTTTAAGAATTTATAAAAGTATTTTAAGAAGTGAGCTCACTAGTTTTAGACCACAACTCCTTGCTACTGCTTTCATAGAAGGGGAAAAAATATCATACTATCAATGGAACAAAAGTCTAATGCTAAGGCAATACGATAAGGTGGCCGGTCCATCTTTGAGTTTACGGCTGGGTTGCACCCACAAGCATTAACTCTTAAAGGCACCCAGTGCAACTTTATGTAAACATTCAATGAAAAATAAACATTCAATTTCTAGTCTTTTTTACACGTAGTAAGTTTCAATAACTCCATACCATTACATATCGACATTCAAGGAGCAAAGATGAGACGTCGTTGTGTGGTGAGAACTCATAGAAAATCGTAAACAACAACAATCGCCGGTGGGGAGAAGCCAGTTTTCCATTGACTGGAAGCCTGCTTTATTTATTGTAGGTTACAAAAAATAAAGAAAATGGCGGCGATTGTTGTTGTTATTTGTGGATTGTTGTATGTTATTTCTATCAGTTCTCACCACACAACGACGTCTCATCTTTGCTGCTTGAATGTCGGTATGTAATGAGATGGAGTTATTGAAACTTACTACGTGTAAAAAAGACTAGAAATTGAATGTTTATTTTTAAGCCTCGAAAGTTGCACTGGGTGCCTTTAAACTAGGTCTAAACCAGGTTTGTCAATTTGTTTCATTTCGTCGGAATCCATCATGGCGGACATTGGACATAAAAATAATCCTGTTTTAACCCTTGTTTAAACTAGTTTAACTAATCCATGGTAAAAATTAACATGTGCAACACATTCCTGATTAATTATAAACCAGTTTAAACCTAGATTTACTAAACCTAGATTAACTCTAAACCAGGATTAATTTAATCCATGTTGGTGCAACCCAGCCTTAACATCAGCCTTAAATTGGAGGCATCTAACCCTTTATATATGTCTTAATTTAGGGAATCTATTTCCACTCCCCTGGAATGTTCAGGTTTCTCTGTTAAGGGAAATAATTTGTTGAAATTAGTGCAGGCTAGAATTTGTAGAAACTATTTGCTAATTGATGTAATATAAGAATGTAGATGATTTGGTCCACTAGAGGGCGCACTGAGCCTAGAGGTCTTAAAACAGTTCCTTGCTAACTCAATGAGCCCTCAGGTCTGAAAACAGTTCCTTGCTAACTCAAAGAGCGCATCTCTAACGAAATAGGACACCAGTGAATGACAATGAAGGCATCTGAAACGAAAATATCCACTGTTTTTCCCAAGACAGAGGTAATATATGCTAATTTATTGACATTATGGGTCCAATCTACGCATATAAGTACCTTTGCTAGCTAGTTGACATTAAACTAACTCGGGCAAGCCAGATAAAATAAGGTAGCTGGTGAGCTAATAATAGCAACACTGATGTTAGCTACTCAGCAACCATACATTTGTGTAACATCTTTGAATTATAATTAGACTTATGATAATTGGCAGAATTGTTTAGACACGTTTGACATTTTAGTAAATTAAATGAATTATGGCATTAACGTTACATTACCTGTTTCGAATTAATGTTGGTTAGTTCATTTATCATTAGCTAATCATCTGATTGGAAAGTGACAAGTTTGCTAAAATAATCAGAACACTCACTTTTGAAAAAAATAGTTAACATTTTAGTAACATGAGGTAAGAAATATCAAATAGTTTGCTTTAATACATTTCAAGATCGTAAATTCACCTAAATCGAGAGTTTATGAAGTTTCACTGAGGTCCATGCCCTGGTCGTCTTGAATAGTGCTTGAGAACGACAGCAAGTGGTTGCAGTTCCTGTCCACTAGATGGTGCGTTTGTCTTTGTTAATGGTATGTCCATTTCAGGACTTCAGAAGAGATGGGCATGTGTCAATCCGAAAAAGGGACATGGAAAAACTCACAACCGAGGTCATGCAGCTTCGAGAGTTTCTGCCCAAAGTAATCAACGGGGACCTGCTTGACACACTACACAAAGCACGACAAATAGAAACACGTAAGATGTTACACTGCTGAGCACACATTGCCATTCTCATTCCTCAATTGAAATTTACAGACCGTACAGACTTATATTGGTGATTCAAATGAAAATTGTATTAACTAATTTACTTATACTTCAAGGCAATGAACATTGACTGTAAGTGCTTAGTAGAAACTAATCAGCATAAGAACACATTTCAAATGTTATTCTCAATGGTTCTTGGTGAGTCCATCAACAGTGACACCATACACAAGAGTAGACATGTTATGCAATGCAGTTTAAATGGCTTGCATTATAATAACCCACTAATCCATTACAGTTTATTAGGTAATATCAGGCTGTATCTGTTTCAGCTCTTGTGCCTGTCTTTGTCTCTCTTAACCTCAACTACCATGTGTCTTATGGGCAGAGAGACCCACTTGGCCTCTCTCACGCTCTCTCCCAAACATGCACATAATGTGAAGTGTGTGTTGGTCATGGCATGATTTTTCTGCGCAGAGAGGGAACGGCTGGAGCAGGAACAGGAGCAGCAGAGACAGGATTGCCTGCACCTCCGCTCCCGCCTGGAGATTGCCCAGAGCGAGTGTCAAAGAGAGAGGGAGGTGAGATAGGAAGAGGGACAAAAAGGAGAGAGAGGGATAAAAGAGAGTTATGGTGTTTGTGCATGGTTTTTTTTGTGTGAGTGTGTGTGAGTGGCTTAGTGATTGTGCGTGTGTTCACGGGTGTGTGTGTGTGTGTGTGTGTGTGTGTTCACGGGTGTGTGCCTTCCACAGGAGAAGCTGGTGTTGCGTGAGCAGCTTTGGGAGTGCAGAGAGCAGCTGCAGCAGCAGGCCGAGTTCTGCACCGGTCTGGGTGCTGCCTCCTGCACCCTACTCTGGAGCGCCTCCAGCAAGGAGGAAACTGTCAGAGACATCTTGGCTGATGTAAGTGCAGTTAGGCAGTTAGACAGTTAGGCACACGCATAACCCCCCCCCCCCCCCCCCCCACACACACACACACACACTCACACACACACACACACACACACACATACACACACACACACACACACACACACACACACACACACACACACATACACACACACACACACACACACACACACACAGTTAGGGATACTAAGGAGATATAGGTAGGCATAAACACACATTCACCCACACACAGACAGTTAGGGATACTGAGGAGAAGTAGGAAGGCACAAACACACGCAGGGAGAATGAGAGGGGTGTAATTGGTTTTGTTTTGTTTTGTGTTTTGGCTTAGGAAAGGCTTGCTGATGACTATGAGATTTCTGATTCCAATTGTTTATTTGTATACCTAGAATGTACGTGCATGTCTACATGCACACCTCGCAGCCACATACATACATATATGAATATATATAAATATATATAAACAGTATATATACCCAATACACATATATATATATATATATATATATATATATATATATATATATATATATATATAAATAATTATTATTATTATCTCTGGATTTTGAAACCAAATCCCTTTTATTAGTAACTTATTTTGTGGCGTTGCTCCAGGAAACAGCTAAAGAGGGATTTCCTATTCTGATACGTTTAGTTTAGTTTCTAAGAGGATATAGGAGAAAGCATTTGAGACAATTGTATTGTTATGGCGCTATATAAATAAAATTGAATTGAATTGAGCATTACAGACAGTGTGTGTGTGTGTGTGTGTGTGTGTGTGTGTGTGTGTGTGTGTGTGTGTGTGTTTGTGTGTGTGTACATGGGAGCATGCATGTGGTTGTGAGCATATTTGTGTCTATGTATTTGAATGTGCATGTATGTGTGTGTCTGGTTGTATGTCTGTAACAAAGGGTAAGCTGGAGCCGTTTCTGAGTGTGGCAGGTCAGACTCTGGAGAGCTTTGTGAAGTCACTGGACCAGGACTCCAAGCTGCCCCAGCAGGACTCCAACTCCCATGAGCACCAGTTTGTCCTTGCTCTTGCTGGAGTCGTCACCAGTGAGTACATTACCTCAAATGCTCCTCTTATAGCAGGTTTGGTCCCAGAACACTGATGAGTAGGATCTCTCTGCCTTATCAGACTTGGCAGCTGTGACGTGTGGGCGGGACTTCCTGTCAAGCTCGGCTCATATCTTGCTGGATACACTAATGGAGTTGCTGGGGCTGATCAAGCCAGGGGTGTTTCCCAAACTGAAAGTGTAAGGTCACCTGCACACCCACACACACCCACACACACCCACACACACCCCCACACACCCCCCCCCCCCCACACACCAAACACACACATACACACACACATAAACACACACACACACACACACACACATACACAAGTGATACTCTTGCTTGGCTGTTCTGTCTCAAAATTATGAACTTCTCCCACTTTAATATCCATGCATCTGTTTGCCTGGGCTGTTCAGATCCCATGCATAAGAGACTGTCATTTGCTGTAATGTGATTCAGTCGTGAGTCAAGCTGCCACCCGTTTTCAAGGGGCTTGTGCCTCTGGTCTGAACCTTGAGAAGTTCCTTCTGTTCTACTGCTCGCCTGGAACATTTGCACATTCTTCTCTTCCATGGAACACCTGCATGTTCTCCTGTTTTATCCAGGTTAATGCTGATGGCCCTGTATAACGTGAGCATCAGTGTGAAGGGCCTGAAGTACATCAGTGGAAACCCGGCACTGCTCCCTCTTATCTGGACCCTACTGGAAGGTAAGGACGAACTGGGCAATTAGAAAAAGAGAAATGGCCCTTGGTTTAGAACAGTCTGCATATTATTACTGTGTTAGCGTGTGTATTTGTCAGAGATGGCCCTGCACACTGCTCTGACGTCAAAGCTGCAGAATTCATGTGTAGTTGGAGAGTGGGGGAAAGCTGGATTAAGGCCATGTCTGTCTGTTTGTGTCACACTTTCTGGCTTCTTCTGTCCTTCCTATCTCTCTCTCTCTCTCTGTCTCCCACATCTGTATCTTTCCCTTTCTGCATCCTCTGTTCCTCTCCTGTCCTTTTTTTTTCTTGTTGTTGTCGGTGTTGTCTTTTCTCTCCCTCTACCTGAGTTGCCCTTTTCCAGCTGGCCTCTGTCTCCCTTTGTGCTTTTCATTAGTCCTCAGTATGTCATTACAGAAAGGGCACCTAATGTCACTCTCAATTTCAATCTTCATCTCTCTTTGCGAACATTCACATACTCTACACAAACACTCATGACTCCATTAACCCCCATGTACGTATACCTGCAACGAACCATATGCACATCACACACATACACACTGTCATACACGTACACACTGTCATACACACACACACACACACACACACACACACACACACACACACACACACACACTCTCCAGAGAGTGACTCGGACGTATGCCTCCACGCCCTGCGGCTCCTCCAGTCTCTACTCCTGGAGGAGGAAGTGCTTGCCCACGTGGCCTCCAACCTTCTGTCCTCCCTCCCACTGGGGCGGATCCGCCAGCTCGCTGCCAGCCGCCACCTGGGCCTGCGCCAGACCGCTCAGGAGACGCTGGAGGACCTGGGGCCCCTTGGCCCCTCTGCTCAGGAACCTGAGAAGACTCCCAACAAAGACAATACTCCCGTCATGGTCAAGAAAAGACAGCAAGTAGCAAAGTACAGTGGAATTCTCGCTCTCTTTGTTGTTTAGTTGCTGTACAGCTCCTCGAATGCATCTCCATCCGACCTGCTTCGATGCATCAGATATGCACATACCTGCAGTTATTAGCAGTACATTTAAATGTTAATTAATTTGGCTCATAAATTAAGTACCTTTGTGAGCTAATTCAGTAAGTTGTTAACAACTTTGCTATTTGTGACTGATGAAGTTCTAAGCACAAGGAAAGTACTCTGCTCCACAAAATAAATAATGCACCAATGTCTAAAAGCTCTTTTAGCCAACAAAGTATGTGAAATAGGCTCGGTATCACCCAAACCAGGCCTGTCGTAGTCCCATATTCTAACCACAGTAATTCATTGGGCTTCAATTAAGTAGCCAGTGTCTAGCACTGCATCATTGTATTTTCATTATAGCCTCTTATCTTTCCTTAAAATCATCTCCCTTAAAATCATTGGCATTTGCATAAGTGAGCAGTTAAATTGATCAATGTGTTTTGTCAAAGGATTATCTAAGAGGGGTGATTGATCCGTGGCCTAAAGCAGAAGAAGTCTATAATAGAAAACCTAGCACATTTATTCTTCAATATAGCCCCCTCCTACATTTACACACACCTAGCTGTCTCAAGGGATCGGCCCCTGTGATAGTGTGACCCTTTACCAGGTAGTTCACCAGCAGAACTCCCTTTGCATCTCAGAAAGCAGGCCATCACCTTGCCTGCAGACCTCGCAGATCTCTGCTTTCATGGGAGCATGAGAATCTGGGTGTTTCCAATGTTTCGATTGTTCTTTCGTCTCCGGTTTGAGGTGGTCTCATCCACGGTTGCAAATTCCTGGAGAAATCTCTCGGTACTGCCTCAAAAAGGGCTAGATTGTCCCTTGACATGTGTCAAATCCACATCTTCCAGGCTCTCTTTAACCACATTGGATTTCAGCAGTCCACTTCTTCACCATGCTGTAAGAAGGGGCAGCCTCCCCTAGTGTTGCCACCACGTCCTCGTGGACCTCCTTTGGTGATAAGCCCTTGAGACTGAGGTAGAGGATGACTGTACCAAGGCCAGTGTTGACTATTTTCTCAGACAGTGCAGACTTGCCATTTTCAGCTGCCTCAAACAGAAAAATTTAAACATTTAAAAGTTATTAACTTCAAACTTTCTGCATAATCACTCTTGAGAACTGCGCATGCATGTAACAACAGCTGTATAACTCATCTGCTGCTACTTTAGGCCACGAACCTATCAATCACCCCTCGTATGTATTGTGTTTATGATTACTGGAAGTCAGTTGAGCACAGCTGCTCTTTTCCTCTCACAGGTACTAATGGCATGTGTGGATGCAGTATGGGTTAAGCCCAAGCAGAGGGAACCGAAGAGGTTCTTCCAGACACATCCAGCTCAGCCTGCGGCTGCACTGTAGAAGTTCTTCTCAGTTTGTGATTGTTTCCCCAAACCGATATTGTTTTTCTTTTTTTTGTGTGTGTTGTTGATTGATAACTCCAACAAAAATGGTTTGTTCACACACTATATTGTTCTTTCCAGATCTGTAAGTTGTTGAGTATTAATGTAATGTTTCCTATCAATACTAGGTTTGAATAAAGACGGTACAAAGTTTTGCAATAACTCACAAGAGCTTTGCTTCCGTTAATGTAGGTAAACCATCCATACATTTGAACTCATTCAGCATATTAACCATTTTATAGTCCCTTTAGGTTTCCAGCATATTTTTTGAGTACCCTAGTAAATCTAATTTCTGATATTCCAATTTAGATCATTTACAGTTTGAATTGTGCATGAATGCATGCTGAATTCCCCAAATTAATCAATCTGATTATCTAAAGTCTAAAATACAAACTGTATCAAAATAACCCATTAGGCAATAACTCAAAGCAGGGATTACTTCTTAAAATGCAGGTGACTTGGGTTGAGTGGTTTTCTTGTGCCACTGTTGGCAGAGAAGAAGCTAGAAGCCAACATGATGAATTGTGCAGCCGAATGCAGCCACTTTATGGCAAGATGCAATGACACAACTCAATGTATGTTTGCTGATGGCATCGCACACAAATTTGATGAGAAACCTCATGCCAAACATTCCAGAAAATCCTCATCAAATCCTACCTCAACTATGTTTGTTATAATTGCTGTGAGTTTTAATTCTTTTTATATCCAAAGTAAGTAATAAAAAAAAAACACTGGACAAATGACATTGGTGTGGTTACCAAGAACAACCTCAGCATATTTGTATCAAAGCAGTCAGGCATTCCCAGGCATTTTAGCATGTATATTAGGGCAAGGGAGGGTATTTTTTTAAAAGCACTTGGGTGGTCTGGTGCGTCCAAGAGTGTGGGAGCAGGGCCACTGGGAGCTACGTTCCCTTAGGGACAATCAATCCACAGTGTGAACGTGATTACAACACAGCGATATTCTGTATCCGGTTGTACTCAAGGTCTGTTTTTTCTGATTTTATAACATATTCACTATGAGCTAAAGCCAGCTCGCATGGTGGAATGGGACTATTTTCCCAAAAACTGGACATTAGTTGACCTTTTTTATTATGCACTATAGTCTGGATAATTATTATTTTTAATATTTTTTTTTTATTTTTGACCAAGACAGAATTCTGGGAAGTATCGGTATTTAGACACACCCACGTGGTGTAGGACTAGAGCAGCTGTAATATTCAAGTCATGTCATGTCATTCGACCTGGAAAAATACTGGCCCAAACAGGAACTGAAATACGAGCTTTTCCAAGAAATGTAAATCCAGTTCATTCACTCTAGCAGCTGGATTTAAATAGAAATTTTCCGGACAATCCCTATCTTTCTAACACTCCCACAGAAATGGGCCTACGTCACGCCGAGGTCTGAATGACATGTATGGGAAGATTTAAAATACATCGAAATTTATAAATACAAAGTTCCCTACCTCTAAGACAGGAATGCTCTGCCCTTTTGATGGAAGAATTATGGTACCTAAAGCCTAATTTATACTTCTGCATCCCTCTCCGTCCTCGAAAAAAAAATGGGCGGGCGGGGGCAGGCGGTTGATTCAGAAAAAATTGAACGTACTGGTCGGGCTTATATACTACTCCGACGGCTATGCGTCCTAAAGCCTATTCAACCTATTCAACGCCAGACCGCTGGGTGGGGTAACTACTGTTTGTCGAGCCCGTAGCTACCACATAACCTCTATATTGGAAGTCATTGATTGTTTTTCTTCCCAACTGTCACTGACATGACACGGATGCTGTTTCAAGACCTGTCGGGCAGGTGCAGTCACATTGGCCTTGGAGACATGTAGCACAGTCAATACTACCATGTCTAATGCTATATATTCACTTGAGTAGGCAAATGTATCTCCATCGTGGTGGTCATTTTTTTGTGAAAAACATTGCGATTTATAACAAAACGATATGCTTATCTTACATACAATACAGAAACTATTATAAAACGATCCAATAAAATGAATACGTTCTTATTTTCTTTGGTATTTTTGTCACATTCATACTGCAATGATCGCTGGGTAACCTTTGAATAACTACAACGCTATGACAATGCACTCATTGGCCACGAGACGGTTGCCCTTGTCAAAAAGTGGTAACGTGAATGTGTCACTATGAAACAAAGCATGCACACTTCGAACAAAATTACCCCCCAAACTCTGAGGACAGGGCCAGAAAAATAAACCCACGGTATTCATCATACATCTTACATCATACATCATGCAGTGTTATAGTTATATCAGACACACAGCAAGAACATGCATACCTCAACATACAGTTGTGGGACTGCGATTTCAACCATGAATATGTTGGAAAAACACATACATTAGCACACTTACTAATGATCATCTGCCAGGCTCTCACACACGAAAAGTTGATTCCAAAACTCTCGAATTTAAGACAGAGTGGACTGACAAGTAGGCTATGCATTTGTGCTGCTTGTGGGCAGGACAAAACCGATGTGTTTAATCTGCAACGAGACGGTTGCCCTTGTCAAAAGTGTTAGCGTGAAACGTCACTATAAAACAAAGCATGCACACTTCGAACAGAAATACCCGTAGAACTATGAAGTAAGGGGCAGAAAATTAAACCCACTGCAGTCTTCATACCAATCCACATGCGGTGTTATAGTTATATCAGAAACACAACAAGAGAACTAACAACTAACAGACAATGGTTGATGGTGGAGCTGCTGGACTAGTTTGAGTTATAAGCAGAGGACGTGCTTGTAGCGATTTGAGCGACAACTACAACAACAACAGAACAGGAGACAGGTGGTACGTACGTTTACTAGATTTTCCGCTAAATCAAGCGTTAGCGTATTCACAATAACTCTCAAAAGTGTGCTGCTAATAAGTACAACGTTGTCGTGCCGATTATGCTCTCACACGCCACCCTCATTGAGGCAAAAGTAATGTTTGACTCAAATGTCTTTCACTGCCGTTTTATGTAAAGTCAGTCATTCTAAATAGGTTCTACACATACATGAAATACATTTCCTATTTAATAGATGCAAAGTAATTATGCTGCCAGCATTACTCCGTAGCAAATTACGTTAGATGTCAGTTGAAGCTGGTTGGAGAAGGCACTTTCAACACCGAGCCACCAGCCAAGAGACCAACAGTGGTCGGGAGAAATGTACTTTTCGAGGGTTTATATAAAATACGGTAGCCTAATGCTGCATGCTTTGCAGCTTTGTAGTTTACCAAAGTCGTACTAAAACATTTTGACAGAAAACAGGAAATGTGAGGTCCTGACATGTGTGATTCCGGAAATGATGTTGTTTGGAAATGATGTCGTAAACTGGCCAATCACAGCCAAGGGGGTCTCCGACTCTCTCCGTCTCTTTAAGAAAAGTTAGAAAAAAGCGTTTGTCTCCGACCAGCTCTCCGACGGCTCTCCGACGGGTCGGATGGGCGGCAACACCTGGGTGAAGGTGTTACCAAGGCGTGCCAAGGCGTGCCAAAGTGTCCCTCTACGACCAAATCGGAGAGAATCGTAGAAGTATAAAAATGCCTTAACCCCAATAAAACGAGAATCTTGCATTATTCTTGTCTTTTTATGTTCTCTGTGATTCATCATCGGTGGCTGAATTACACTGGAAAGTACTCAGTCACTGTCAACAAATATATAAGCAATCTGGCCTATGTTAATTTTTTGATGTTTAAAGCACCACTTTTGAGTAAGAGTGTGGGGGACAGGGACACAAGCCTAGTCTAGTCTTCACTGGCCTGTTGCCTACTGCAGTGTTCAGATTCAGATGAAATACAGCATCTCTTTGTCTGTGTCAACATGCTGTCTGTTGTACAACCCTGCACTGACTAAGTTTTGCACAGAGCCAAAATCTTTGGATGGAAATGGTACTTGTTCCTCAAAGGAACTTAAATAAATAAAATTAACGATTTTATTAAGACAAATTTCATGAAGTCTTTTGTTGTTATAAAAAGGGCTCTGCCTATGACAGAATATTAAAAATCAAAGACAAACAATCCCAAGTAAATGTTTGACGCAGCAGTGTGAGTATTTGTGTGTTTGCCTTAAGTCTTCTGAGGTAAAACTGCTAGAAGAAAGCTCAATGAGAATTGTGGGATATATCGGGACTCAGGCTTTCACAATCACCTTTCCCTCCATCCAGTAAAAGAAAGTGACATGAGGTTATGACCTTTGGCATGATCTGCCTCCCTCATGTGACTCCCAGTGGATCACAGTGGTGGGCGTTAGAGACATCCTCACTATGCTTTTTTACATTTAATAAAAACATATAATGCCATAAATATTAACAACTACATACATATTTAGTGAATAATACATCAGAATCAGAATCATGTTTATTGGCCAAGTACATTTCCATACAAGGAATTTGTTGTGGTGTTTAGTGGCTCTCAATGTACTTTAACTGAAAATGTGCAATATATCACAACAGTTTAGGATCAAATAAATAAATATAATGTAATATAAATATAATACATTGTCAAGTGTTCATTAAGGTGACGGCAAGGGGAAAAAAACTGTTCCTGTGTCTGGTGGTTTTGGTGTGCAGGGATCTGTAGCGCCTGCCAGAGGGGAGGAGCTGAAACAGATTATGTCCAGGGTGTGAGGGGTCTGCAATAATTTTCCCTGCCCGTTTCCTGGCTCTGGTGGTGTACAGGTCCTGGATGGTGGGCAGGTCGGCACCAATGATCATTTCTGCTGATCTGACTGTCCGTTGTAGTCTGTTCCTGTCCAGTTTAGTGGCCGATCCAAACCAGACAGTGATAGATGAGCAGAGAACAGACTCAATGACTGCAGTGTAACACTGGATCAGCAGCTCCTGAGGCAGGTTGTACTTCCTGAGCTGGCGCAGGAAGAACATCCGCTGCTGGGCCTTTTTGGTGACTGATCTAATGTTTGGCTCCCACTTCAGGTTCTGGGAGATTGTGGAACCCAGAAACCTGAAGGATTCCACGACAGACACAGTGCAGTTCAGTATGGTGAGGGGGGGCAGTGATGGGGGGCTCCTCCTGAAGTCCACTATCATCTCAACAGTTTTGAGCGAGTTCAACTCCAGGTTGTAGCGACTGCACCACAGGGCGAGCTGTTCAACTTCCCTCCGGTATGCAGACTCATCTCCATCTCGGATGAGGCCGATGATTGTAGTGTCGTCTGCAAATTTCAGGAGCTGAACAGACGGGTCTCCTGAGGTGCAGTCATTTGTGTACAGGGAAAAGAGCAGCGGGGAGAGCACACATCCCTGGGGAGCACCAGTGCTGACTGACCTGGTGCTGGATGTTATTTCTCCCAGCCTTACCTGCTGCTTCCTGTCTGTCAGGAAGTTTGTTATCCACTGACAGGTGGAGGCGGGCACAGTGAGCTGGGTGAGTTTGGTGAGGAGGGCTTCCGGCATGATGGTGTTGAACGCCGAGCTGAAGTCCACAAACAGCATCCTAGCATACGTCCCTGGGGAGTCGAGGTGTTGTAGGATGTAGTGCAGTCCCATGTTTACTGCATCTTCAACTGACCTATTAGCCCGGTAGGCGAACTGGAGAGTGTCCAGCAGGGGGCCTGTGATGACCTTCAGGTGGGACAACACCAGTCTCTCAAAGGACTTCATGACCACAGACGTCAGAGCGATCGGCCTGTAGTCATTCAGGCCAGTGATGGAGGGTTTCTTGGGAACCGGAATGATGGTGGAGCGTTTGAAGCAGGATGGGACTACACTCAGCTCCAGAGATCTGTTGAAGATCCGTGTGAAGATGGGGGCCAGCTGGTCAGCGCAGACTTTCAGACAGGAGGGTGACACACCGTGTGCATACATGTGTACAATTAAACGTGTGGCATTTTAAACGTGCATGTATTCCTACTCCTAAAAAAAATTCAGATTTGTACCACTGGTTGCCTTTGGTACAATGGCTTGCCTGTGTCCAGAGAAGATAGCGGTATGGAGATGGAGATGGAGAACGGTAAGAGTATGGAGAGGTCACCGATTATTTATTTTCTAACTTTTGATTGGGAAGTGTTATCAGTTCCAAATTTGTTCAGGTAATGGCATACCCTTGGAGGCACACAATTATATGACAAAACTGGCCATTTCAATTCATTTTCTCACTTACATCCACAGTCATCTAGATCTAAAAGAAAGAAATATTAGGGAGCGCCTACATTTTGGGAAGGTTATCAACATCTTTCTAAATTTTTAGATAACATATATGGTACTCTAAAGGTATTTTATCATAGCTTGAGGGGTACTCTGTAACATCAAATTGAAATTTGCCACCATACATCCTAAGACCCAAAAGTAGGCCTTTAAATTTGGGCATGGAATTTTAGGTAGAATTTCCCAAAAAACATCAAGGTTCTAACAGAGTTTAAGAGGTTAATAGGCCGACTAAAACGTTCAGTCTTTGCAAGAATATGTTCTAAATAACTTGTACATTCAAACAAAGAAGCCATTAACGTTGTGACCAACAAGCGCAGAATAAACTGAATGTAACATCTGTTGGATTGTTTCTGCTTCATGATTAGAAAATGAGAACAAAATTGGGGAGACACTATGAGGGAAGAGATTGGGCGAGGGATGACGCAGATATTGTGGTGAGCCTCACCAAAGACCACGTAAATAAGACCTTCAGGGACGGAATTGATAATCGGTTTTGACTTGCGCCTGGTTGATTACTATGACCTTCACCTAACCTGTTTACCTGCACATTCCTGCCTTAGAATATGAATATAAATGTCATTGCAATGCGTGTACATGAAAGAGCAACATAGGCTACATGCTTTAGTGATTCAAAGATTTTTTTCACGACTTCGATTTGTTTGGAACTACAGTGCACACATGTTCAACTTGTTTATTTACTCACGTCACTTCACTTCACATGCACGTTGCCTGGTAACCTGACTTCACCCCCTGCCCGCTCGTCAGTGGTCCGTTAGCGATCCCACAGCTAGTGTCAGCACGAGACGGAGACACTGACGCCAGAGTGACGTTAATGGGGATGGGGGATCAATTTGTTACCATAAAGGGGCGGGACTCATACTAATTTGGGACAGTTTCAATGGGCTAAAAACGCTCTCGTGAGGATTTGTGCGAGGCACGCTCAGATGTATAAACTGTTGTTGAATTACCTGCGTGTTGAAAACTGTTTATCATGTGACTTTCCACCCATGTTATGTATAGGGACTAAATGTCGCCTCTCCAAGAAGTTCTTACAGATGCTACCGATGCTTGAAGAGGTAGGTTCAAAAACTAATCTGCGAATGTATATAGGAGATTTTGCACAGGATTTTAAACAGGAGCTAGACATCATTGTTTTTTAATTGTTTGTAAACTGCTCTGACTTTCAAACCCGTCCCGTTGGAGGTGTTTCTGGGGCAATATTATTTTTGTTAAAAACAATTGCCCCATCATAATTTAAACCAATATGAATTGAATACGTGCTTACATAGATGTTTACTGTACAGTCACAGAAGGATAATCATGGTGATTCTTTCGGACCGTTGCGACTCGGAATCTCATCATGAGCGACCGCTTCAAGTTGGCTTCTATGAGATCCTTAAGACTTTGGGAAAAGGGACCTTTGCAGTGGTAAAACTAGCAAGACATAAAGTCACCAAAACTCAGGTGTGCAGGTTTCGTTGCGCAGCAATTTCTGTATTTTCTGTCAGTGAGCTAGCCTACCACATAACCATTTTACTTCGTTTAATTGTTGTTTTAAGAAGCAGCCTATATTTATTCGAATGTTTATTTGTCCTTAGGTTGCAATAAAGATTATTGACAAAACTAGATTAGACTCTTCGGATCTGGAGAAAATCAACAGAGAGGTTCAAATCATGAAACTACTGAACCACCCTCATATCATCAAACTCTACCAGGTTTGTGTGTGAGAGAGATATAAAGAGATATGTGACAGTTTTTAATGCTTTATATAAATTACATTGAAATTGTAAGATGAATCTGTTTTACACAACAAACAGTAGTATCTGCCAAGGTCAGGCCAAAATATGTCTACACAAAGAGGTGCTGTGTCATGTTAAAGCTCTGCTCAGTTGTAAAGAGAACCTAAATAAGGAGTTTAGGTGATCTAGTTCTTGACAGAGTGTTTGTTTCCCATGCTTGTCCCATTCCCTTTTGAGCCCTATTCATTCAGCCCTCTGGAGGATTGCACAGAGGAAAATTGTGACCTTTGCATGCAAAAGGTCAAAAGCAAATTGTTTTCCCAATAGCTGTTTCAGTTAACCACAGAATCAGCAAGTTCCAAAGCCATTGTATGACGACAACTGAACTGCCTTATATAAGTTATTGAATTGCATAATTATAACCATGTTTTATGAAGCTTATGGGCCTTGAACTGTAACACAGGAAGTAAAGTAAATGTTGTTAGAATGAGTTTTGATATTGAATTGAATTGGTTCCTTTTTAATGATCTGCAGGTCATGGAGACTAAAGATATGCTGTACATTGTGACAGAATATGCACAAAATGGTGAAATGTTTGGTAAGTTTAAAATATTTTTACTGATTTCTGGTATGAGGGATGTTTTACACATAAGGGCACATTTTGAATGCACTTTTGCTCACATTTATTTCAGTCTTTGTGTAGGTTGGGGGTCACAGCTTTATGAGTAAACAGTGCATGTAAAATAAATGTTGTGTACGTGCGCCTTTGCACAGCATTACATGGTTTTGTCTAGCCTCCGGAAACTTAAACTGACGAGGCTCAGTCAGTCCATCGCCTGGATCTCTGAATTTCAAGCATTTCCTGTTGAGTGTGCACCAACAGACACTGATATGGGAGTGTTTCAAAAACGTAGTTTTTCTTCTTTTGTTGACCTTCCCTCCTACTCCTACTGACATTCTATTAACCTGTTGTCTCACCCTTTCTCCTTATCTCATGCCTGACACCCCTCTCTTGCCTCTTCAAAGACTATCTGACGTCTGTTGGCCGCCTTGCGGAGTCGGAGGCTCGTAGAAAGTTCTGGCAGATTGTGAATGCTGTTGAGTACTGTCACCAACATCACATCATCCACCGTGACCTGAAGGCAGAGAACCTGCTGCTGGACACCAACATGAACGTTAAACTGGCAGGTGGGCTGCTGGAGCAAGAGAGGCGCCGCATTTGATTAGGACGTTTCTGTTCTTTGAGGCACTCTCACTGTCTCTCTCCGGTGTGTATGTATGTGCGTTGGGGTAAAAGGGAGGAACAGCTGGAGAATCTACAAGTGTGTCCGTGTTTCTGTCTGTATTCTGTTCTTGTTGGGAGTTTCATGTTACAAAGCCCTATTGTTAAAGATCTGGGGCCGTATTCACAAAGCCTTTTATCTTACCACTAGGAGTGCTCCTAACTCGCGCTAAAACCTTTTACGTAGGAGTAATTTCTTAAAAGTGATTCACAACGGCTCTGAGACCTACTCATACTAAGGATAATACCAACTCCTAAGCTTAAGATAAAACCACCGTTGCTATGGATGACGTCGACTCTCATGCACGAGTTTAGAAGGGGTGAGGACGGTGATTGGTTGTTGACAGGCTCTCTCATTAAAAACTCTTTCGTGACGTCCCTCTAACAATCCCACTATATCAACTGAAAATAAGAGAATAACCTAGGCTTCACATTAAGTCATATTAAATAGTTATGGACAGTGCAGTTAGCAGAATGCACACGCATGATGACAAGTTTGTGCATCCAACGGGAATGACACTTTGCACGTTAAGAGAAATCAAAAACGATCAATATAAAATATGGCAATTGCATGTAATCAAGGCAATAATAATTAAAGCACCCAGCAAACTGTTAGGCTATTATATTTCCAGCCCTTGACCACTTCAAATATCAGCACATACGGCCCTTCAAGCGAAACGAACGTGAAACGTATAGCGAAAGCCTACTGGTCCCAGGACCAATAGCCACTGTCACCCCAGCGGCATCCAGCTGGTAAGTTCTGCTTCAGACCGCTCTCCGTTGAAATGCACGAGTCGAAAACGTCCTCATCTTGTGATGGGGCAATTATTGTAATGTGTGGACATTCACTGGACATTCCTGCGATCGCCATGGAATTTACTTTGATCTTGTGTAATTGGCGATTGTCCAAAGGGCAAAGGCAACTGGATAAACTGTTGGATGATGTGGGGTCTACAGTGCGTTGATAGTTTGATGAATTAAACGGCTGACTGATTCCCAGTGTCGTCATTTGCGTTTTCCGCGAAGCCAAATAGGCTATATTTATGTTTCCAAACATTTCACTTCGGGACACATCGTTGTTTAAAGGCGTCATTGCATCCCGCGCTAATTCTACGACAATATTAATACCTTCACGGTTTAAGCAATGTCTTTTATCAATTCCAAGTCGGCTGCAGCCATCTTACGATTTTTTGTGAATAGGTCTTAGTGACTTAGGAGTCCTCATGAGGAGTTTTAAGCTGTCCTAGACTTAGGTGCTACTTTTAGGGATAAAATATTTTGTGAATTGCTCTTAGTAAAAAAAATTAGGAGTCCTACATTTAAGACTGACACGCCCATTATTTTTAGGAGTTTCTCCTAAATTCGCCACTTATGACCTACTTTTAGCCCTAAGATTCTTTGTGAATACGGCCCCTGGTTTGTGTATCTCAGTTAAGGTATCTCTTGGCGTTCTACAAAGACTCAAAAGGCATAACTGACTAAAGATGCTTAGTTTTCTACGAGTGTTTCCCAAACCATCTCTTAGAAGCTCCCTTCAGAGAAACCTTCTTACGTATATCTTAAATGGCTGAATACATGTTTCCAGAATCGATTATTGTCAGGCATAACGATTGTTCACGCCTGAGTTGAGTATGACGAGCATGAGCTGGTTTGGAGCGCAGCTGATAATCATTACAAAGAACATCAACAAGAAATACTGTGCAAGTCAAGATTTTAAAAAAAAAATCTGAAACAAGGATGGTTTTAGGCTAGAAGTTGCTTATATGAAGCGTGTAATGAATTTGATCTGTATTGTCTTATTTTGCACTTTGCAGTGCATACGTCAGATATTGACATTGGCCATTGACCACAATTATTACTGTAGGAGTTAGAAGAAGGCAGCCATGGCAGGTAGTCTAGTAGAGGACTCCAGAGAATACTGGAGGGTAATTCAGGATGTGTGATATAGGACTATGTGGAGCACCTGCTAAAAGTAATGGGGTGCTTAAAAAAGTCAAGAATTGTATTTCGACCTTGTAAGCAATATACTATGTTTGCCAGTTGACAGACTCAACTCTGCATCCCTCAACTGGATATTGACAGATTATTTTGTTTTGTTGTTTTTTTTTTGTCAGACTTTGGCTTTGGAAACTTTTACAAGCCAGGAGAGACACTGTCCACGTGGTGTGGCAGTCCACCATACGCTGCACCAGAGGTCTTTGAGGGGAAAGCGTATGAGGGGCCAAAGCTTGACATCTGGGTATGAGCCACATGCCACATATTCTAATGAAAAGTAGGAGAAACCATACTTCTTCACAATGGAGATACATTTAATTAACTTAAGTTCATAATTGAACTTAAAGGAAGAGTAAAGGCCGAGGTTCACTTCTGCAGACACAGCTTTTCTGGTACGGACGTGCACATTTGTGTGTCCCAAATATACTAGTTTTTGTGCTGTTTTGTGCACAAGCTGAGCGTACCAAATTTAGCTGTAGCACGGACAGTCCATACAGACTGCACGGATCTCTAAATTTGCATCATCTGCACCGTGTGAAGACCATGCGAAGACTGTATCCGCAGAAGTATACCAAACACTTAAGAAAAGTGCTTCATTATGAAATGTGTTGTCTGTTCCCAGAGCCTTGGAGTGATTTTATATGTGCTGGTCTGTGGAGCGCTGCCTTTCGATGGGGACAACCTCTTTCTCCTCAGACAAAGGGTCACTGAGGGACGTTTCAGAGTACCTTTCTTTATGTCACAAGGTAGCTCTTATCACACACACACATAGCCTACTAGCACAAACACACACACACACACACACACACACACACACCAGTGACCCACACCCATTTCTTTATGTCACAAAGGTCGTGGTTCACATCACATAGCCTACTAGCACACACACACACACACACTAGTGCCCCACACTCTTTTACAGGATTTCACTTGATCAGCATCTCGATGCTACTTTATGATATCAGTATCATTTCTCCCACAGAATGTGAAAACTTAATCCGGAGGATGTTGGCCGTTAACCCAGCAAAGCGCCTCAGCATTGCACAGATCAAGCAGCACCGCTGGATGCAGGCTGACCCAGCTGCAGTGGCTGCCTGTCAGACTGTCCCCTGTCCCCCTCCCTCAGACAGCACCATTGGCCTGGGTGGCTACAGCGAGCATATACTTGGCATCATGCAGACCCTGGGCATCGACAGACAGCGCACTATAGAGGTAATGGACAGACCAAATAAAGAATGATCAAATGAGTCTGGATATTCTAAATGTTTCCCACTGTGCTGAACATCTAGGCTGGGTACATGGAAAACAAATAAAGGAGAAGACAATATACTAGATAATCCTGCTTGTCATTCATGATAAACTTTCCTCTTTTCCCCCCAGTCCCTTCAGAGCGGCAGCTACAATCACTTCTCTGCGATATACTGCCTCCTTCTGGAGCGGATGAGGCAGCACCTCTCCCAGCAGCACAGTCGGCAGGCAAGGAGTGGGGCTCAGGCCTCCTCTGGTTCCTCACTGGAAGACTCGCTTCCCCCAGGAGAGGTCGCCCTGAGCGGACTCCTGCTTCGGTCACGGCCCCCCGCCCCTATCCCCCTGCTGAAGACAAGAATCAGTGACAGAAAAGGTCAACCAGGGACACTTCAGTCAGAGGAACATGAAGAGAAAGAGGAGAAGACACATGTTGTGTCACCTCTGGATCCACCCAGGAATGGTGTGCAGGAGCCGACTAACACATCTGCCAAACCATCCTTTTGCAACCAGCTACCATGTGAGTCTCAGGTGCCGTGTGGAGAAGGAAATTAAACATTAGCAATCTGCCTAGATAGTCATACATCAAAGTCATTTTGTTCAAACTGCCCAATTATTCATGTCTGGTTGTATTAATATTGGGATAGAGATTTACGATTGTGTTGAATGCAATTTTGTATGACTTTATCCGGTGGCAGGCAGACATTTTCAAAAATACTAAGTGTTATTCATGTTACGGACAGTCTTCAGAGTAAATCCATGCTCAATCCTTTTGACACTTGTATGAAAAGCCAGGACTGTGTCACCTCCTCGGGAATAATTTTGAGTAATCCCCTCATAGTAATCCCCCACATATTCGTCAGTGACACAAGACTAGGCATAATCTGCACTTTAAAACGTTGTAGATTTCTGCCAGGCTGCTTAAGAGTTGAATTAGCTAATTGGATTCCCTCACTGATTCACACATGTAGAGGTAATTAACCTACATTTTGAGCATATTGACTTCTCCCTCTCTCTCTCTCTCCCTCCCTCTCTCTGTTCTGCTCTCCCTCTCTATGTCCCTTTTTTTCTGTATATTTCTTCATGTAGAAGATCACAGGCTGTGTTGTAAAGGCAGTCAGGTTGTTGAGCTCTTGCTGAGTTTGGAATGGTAGCATTAGATAAAGGGGTTCACTTTATTAGCAAGGTATATAGCATACGCATGGATAGCTCTGGCTGATTTTACAGCACCTTATCAATCTGATAACACAAGTGTAAAGAACCCATGCGTTGGGTTCAAATGTCCTCTCCATCTTTGCACTGTGACTCCAACAACACCCACTCTCTCCCTGTTCAGGTATAGTGGTGCATTTGGCTAGCGATGACCCTTCAGACAGCAGCAGCAGCACCCATGAGGAGTGTGCGTCCTCGACTAGCTCTGTGGTTGGCACCCCCCTCTCCGCCTCCAGCGGAGCCATCTGTAGACTCACAACTGCTGAAGCCCACGAGGTGACTCTCAGGCCCCATGCCTCTCTGCAGAAGAACCGGAGCCAGTCCTCTAATGAAGGGATACGTGATCAGGCCTGCCTCGCTGTACCCTGCTTCAACGAGGGCAGACGAGCTTCAGACACATCACTGTCACCAGGTGCTGTTACACAGAAGAAACTTTGCAGTCTTTTATGATTTTCCCCTTATTAGCACTGCAGTGGTCGAGGAAGCACGGACGTTCCTGGAACATTCACATTTATGTGTCTGTTACCATGGAAAGCACAGTCTGAATGACTTCAAATGGATACTTGTATGTTGTTCTTGACAAAGGTTTTAAGTTTTATCAATAGCCTGTTCTGTTCAATCCTGTCCACTGATTTACATATGTGTGCAGGTAGCTAATCTAAACGCATGCTTAATGTAAGAAGATAGTTTGAAAGGCAACTGCTATTTTCATATTGGAATAAACCTTCGTTGGGCCTATCTGTGAAGACATCTGCTTACTGGGATCGGATGCATTATAAAACGTAATCTTCTTCTGATCTGCTAGCTTTTAAAACTAAACTAAAATGTATATTGGTTTGGAAAGAACTATGCTAGCATAGCTCACATCCACCAATAGGCCTTTTTTTAATATCTTCATTTAATTCTTCATCCATGGCCTTGGCTACATTGTAAGTAAGGCTAAAGCTTTGTACACTGTCAGACCAGCAGAAACATATTCCATACAAAGCAAATATTTGCATTAAAACATTATACTTCAAACTACTTACAAAACAGCTAGCTACATATAGCGCACTACTATTTAATTAGACCTATTAGATAGCTAGATGTTGTTAGAATTGACAACCCATTTATCTGCTTAGAAAAATCAAACCCTTGTCAGTCAACGAAGGCTAACAGGCTCTCACTAACCACTATTTGGTTTATTTTTCTTCTCTTATCGCCTGCACTTTCGTTTCCAGTAGCAGGTAGTTGTGTGTCATGGTGTTGCCCTGCTGTAGCCATGGCTACGAAGATCTTAGCAAGCTAGATACAACTTACCAGTCATCTGAGTTTTGTAATCAACTCCTGAACCATGCTACAGACCTAATCGGTATAATTAGCTTGTCAGTGTGGAGACAAAACCAGGAAGATTGCAAGTTCACGTTTTTGTCAGATTATCAACTTGCCATGTCTCGTCCATCTTATTCCACTTCTGTAGGTCTTAAAACTTCGCGACAGGCACAGAAGAAGAACGTTCGCACAAAAGGACAAATGGGATTGACCCGATGCCGAGGTCTACTGCGTCCCACGTGGCCCCAAGTAGGGCATTTTGGTTCCCTTGAAGCCCAAGCCCGCCTGCTTCATCCTCTGTCTTCCACTCCCACTCCAACTCGCTCCTGGGAGTTTGGCCCTCGTCAGCGGGAGGAAACCCTTGAACTGTGAGCAATGGCATCATACTAGTGTACACTGATACTTCTTGGCATAGTTGACATAAGCGGTTGTCCAAGGGCACATACAGTACATAGGTGAAACATGAAACGGAAAAACGGAGCTGTAAGTGATTATGTGTAGTGGGGCTGGAATTCTGATGCCAGGATGATTTTCATGAGCTTGTTTCCTTTTTTGCCACAGGGGGTTCCAGATGACCAAAGCACCGTTTCAACAGAAACCCTTGCAAGGTTCATCCTCCCGAACCTCCCTTAACCTTGAGCTCCTCCATGGACCTCCGTCCCCTCCAGCTCTCTCTTGCCAAGGCCTTCTCACTCCGCCCCCTCACGTCCAGCAAGGAGAGACCCTACTGTCCTCCAGTTACGTAAAAACACCACTCCATCTTCCAGACCCACACCTGCAGCCCCTTCTTAACGGAGACTTTTCTTTCTCATTCTTCACGCCATCCTCATCTTCATCAAACATGGTCTCGACTGCTGCTCTGCTGGAGACAAAGCTGCAGATTAGTCCAGTGTCCCAGGCACCGAACTGTCCCACAGCCCCCACTCCCTCAGGACTTGATAACTTCCTCACACCCCACCAAACAGAAAGTCTAAAGCCTGGAGACGGTTGTCAGGGGATGTCTATCAATGGGGAAAAAAGTGTTCTCTAAAAGAGTAATTATTATTACCTCTCCCATCATTTCTCTTATACTGGCTATTAAATATTCTCTCTTCTTATACAAGAGCACTCCTTAATTAAAATGTGATTAGAAAAAGTGTTTATAGCAATATTTGTCATTTTTATATTTCTTGTTTGTGTTTTTTTTAGTTTGTTACTACTTTTTGGTAAGGATTCAATACTTTATTGAATTAAGTAGGTACAGTGCCTATAAAAAGTGTTCAATGCCTTGGAGGTTTTCACCTTTTATTGTTACCATTGAATCATGGTAAATTTAATTAGGCTTTTGTATGTCAAAGTGAAAACAGATCTCTACAAAGTGAATACTTTTTAAAGTCACTGTAAGCTTACATTAGTTTCTGAATAGGAAAGAATATTTTTCTTACCTTGTAATTTCAAAATTCAAAAAATCCTGTGTTCACAAGGTAGTTACAGTTACCCTCAACAACAATATGCATGAAGTCCCACAGGATGTGAACACAGTGTTCACGTGTCTAACCTCTTATCTTCTGCCATCAATGTCTCCCCACAACTGGTGTTCTGTGTGCTTTGTGTTACGGATCATCTTTGGGAGGTCTGTCTTCAAGTATGAACATAGTTTTTCTTCCACATCAACAACATAAAAGCACTGCCTTGATTGTTTTTCAAAACTTTGTTTACATTTAATGCACATATGAACAATTTAATGCAGTTATGAAAACAAATGAGACATAATGAGGCATTTTCCTGTGACAAACAGTATTCTGTATATATATATAAACAAATGTGTGTGTGTGTACAGTATGTATGTATGTATATAATTAGTGGTGCTTTAAATGCAAGTAAAATGCATGCAAATAGTTATCTAAATAAACTTTTGTAATCAAACTGTTCAAAATCAAAATAATTCTCAAGTACATGCATCTTACAAATTTGTATTTCACATTTACACTACGACTGGTTTTTAAATGGAATAAAAGGGTGCGTAAGGGTGCGTTTCCTCTATTCTGCACTGAGGAAAACCACATGTTCCATATAGCTAACCATAATCTACCAAAACCACAAAACAACCACAAAGCCTGGACTCAAGGTTTACAACTCTCAGTAACTGCAATCACGTAGATAGTGGGATTCCCAGACAATGTTTTCCTGATGTGTTCAGCGGCAAGAGGCCCACGATCACCCCCAGAGATGCTTTGTGACGGCACTCAGGGCTGCCTCAGGCCGCCCTCCTGTGTGGGACTCAATAGGTTAAGCATTCCACAGCCTGACAAATGTGCGTCATTCACCTCAGCTTTGACCCAGTGAGGCGAGTGGTAATGCTCTGACTCTCTCTCTCTCTCTCTCTCTCTCTCTCTCTCTTACACACACACCACACACACACACACACACACACGCACTAATACTCTCTCCCATTATCTCTACCTCTTGCTCTTAAATACACACACATAAATCCTCTCTGTTTCTTCCCTCTACGCACTCACCCTCCCTCTCTACAACAGTAGACACAACAAATGCTGTTTGCCAGCACATCTCTCCTGATCCTCACTAAAAGTACACTGTGCAAAACGGACAGAGCCTTACACTCTCCCACAGAAAATGGTTCACTGAAAGAAGCTTTAAAGGTTCCATTAACAGTTATATGACTGTCCATTCCCTTCCTTTAGAAACTGTCTGGCTGTTCTGTGGTTTCAAGGTAGAACTGTTACATTCTTCTATCAAACCACCAATATATTTTGTGTAAAGTGTGAAGAGGGGAAGACTCGCGATTTTACTTACATTTCTGTTCTATGGTTTGTTGTCCTCTGGAGCCTGATCAGTGGCTTACACTTGGCTAAATGGATACTGTCATTGCCTATGGTGGTAGGTCAAAGGTCACCTTTGACATGAAACACTGTTTAGACATAATTGACTCAACAAATGTCTTCCTCTTGGTGCCAGGAGAAGGCAAAAATTATAAGCCTTCTGGATATTTCTGTTCTGAATGTTCTGGGTTCTGGCCAATCACATTATTATTAACAACTAACCTGATGATACGAGAAATATAGATAGATAGAAAGATAGATAGATAGATAGATAGATAGATGGATACTTTATTAATCCCGGGGGAAATGTAGGAGATTGAAACCATGATTTAAACCCCTGACCTAAACCAATACACACATGTCGTTGGATATCCAGCTAGGTGGGGAAAATGGAGGCATAGTGGTACACTGACTGACACAGAGGACAAAAAGTATAGGCCACACACAGGTATTTCTGGGTTAATGATACAACTTTATTGTACTGACTTTTTAGTGTATACCTCTCAGGTGATTTCAGATATCAGCAGGGCAACAGGGCTAATGCTACAGGACAGGAAAGCTTTCTTTCTGACACAAGAGAAGGGATCATAAAAGTCAAGACAAAGTAGTGGAGAAAAAGCCTGGATGGGTGGATGCTCCAAGTGACTGAAAATCTCCTAAAATTGTTAAACTGAATGATCCCTCTAACCGCCAATAACAACACCCCATTCCTCTGCAAGATATGACCCCAAACACCTCTATTTTACCTCACATAAAAATGGGTCCTTGAGATGTCAAGGGACCTGGTCAAATTTCTGCTGGAAAGCAGGTGAGGCTTTCTGAAAACACCTTAAAGTCGGCCTGGGATGTGGGATGAATTGAGTTAGGGCAAACTAACCAATCCAGTCATGTCCAGACCACCAGGCCCACCCTAGCCCCCTCTTTTTCATCCATCCTCAGAAGTAGTGTAAGACAACAATATTAATGTTTGTGATTATAGCACATGGTCTAGTGGAAAGGAGAGAGAATATTAGGCTAGATGTACACTGATATCTTCCTGGTGGAGTGGGGTGAGAGGGTAAGGGGAAGGCTACAGGGGTGGAAGTAGGAGGTGGACTTGGGGTAAAGGACGAGGGGTTTAGCATGACCCTCGTCCACTGGTTACTTTTGAAACGTGACAAAAGGACTCCTCACCAAATCTGCCCGTCCCCAGCCACCACTCAACTCACCCCTCTCCTGTTCCAGAAGGCCAGGCATCACCCCCAAACTCCCTCAGGTGCCCGACACCACCCCCCCCTCCCCCTCCCCCTCCCTCACCCCTGCTGTTGTGCCCGTCTAAGAGGAGGGCGCGGCGTTGCTCTTTTCCTCGCGAATGACGGGGATGCTGCGGTCGGCGCGCGTGCCGTCAGAGGCCCCGGTCTTGGGGCCACAGAGGGTCAGCATGCCATCGGCAGACAGCGTGCAGGTGATGGCGGATTGGTCCAAGTTGGAGGGCAGGCGGTAACGGCGGTGGAACTCGCGTGAGATGTAGCCATGGTCGTCCTGGAGGGGATGGAGGAGACAAACAACAGGTTAAGGAAATACAAAGTACACAGACTAAAGAAAGATCAATATTGTTGTCCCCCATTAATATGTTCTATCAAAATTGATATTCTGCTGTGAAACAGCTATGTAAACGATACATAATGTATGTATATGTAGCTGTGGCTGTGATCAAGGACAGTGGGTTTCTTGAGCACACACACACACACACTCACAGAGACACACTTACACACACACACACACACACACACACACACACACACACACACACACACACACACACACACACAAACACACACACACACACACGCACACACACACACAAACCCTAATCCCCACTGAGTGTAAGTAAGATGAGTTCATTATATTTGTCCTCATCACAGTAATCATGACCTAATCTGGTGTGTCTTTTTAGCACCATATTTAGAAATCTCTCTCTCTAAAAGTAGAGCAAAGGTTAAAGTAGCATAAAACAACATACCAACCATTTGAACGAAGTTAGCAGTGGTCCAGTTGGGCCTTTCCCTGCACAACAGAGCTTAGCTCAGCTTTAGCATAGGTAATATTGACAAGTGCTTTGGGCACAAACCCATTCCCCAGCCTCGACCCTCCCTAGTAGCATTCTGAATAGCAGAGACGGCAACATTAATGAGAACAAGCAGACTGCTCTAATCTTCTGAACGTAGTGGAGAGACATTAAAGAAAGGCAGGAGGGACACAAAATGCTTCACCCTTTCAACTCTGAAGTCTCTCAACCTGTTTATTCAAACCAGGAATGATTTTGGAGAATGTATTGTTAACTAGCTATTGACTTTCCATTTGCAATCAACGTGGTAGTTTGTTCATCACATTGACTAGCCATCACATCATTTCAAGATCAAGTATAACTCAGTTCATCTTGGGCTCTGTGTGAATGGCTGGCACAGAGATAACAACCCAAACACTCCCACACACACACACACACACACACACACACACACACACACACACACTCACACGACATCTCTTTGGAATGCCTGGCCTGGCTCTGACGCAGAAATGACGTAAAAACAACAACAAAGCGCTGAGGAGGAGCTCCGCTCCCAAAGGGCCAGTAAAATATTTTTCTAAAGGACGGAAGATGAGTGATGGGAAGATGGCAGAACTAGGAGAAAATTAAGGCATGGTATCGCAAAAGAAAGGGGGGAACAAAATAATCTCAGAACATTTACATAAGAACTTTTCAAGGACATCAGAAGACCAGTGCAAAGCAAAGCTCAGCCAAGCACCACTCTGAGCAGCAGAGACTCACCTGTCTCTCTCCGTGTTTGCCACAGATTTCCACGTAGTCATCGCACACCTTCACATTCAGCTCTTCAGGGCAGAAGTGCTTTACATCCAGGTAGATAGAGAACCTGTCCCTTTCAGATCTCACCTGAGAAAAAAGACACATTGAAGGCAGGTTTTAAGAACAGGTAGGAAACATACAAGCGCATATATTGACTCTGGTGAGACCAGTGCATGAGCCAAGAAAAAAGGGTCAGCTGTACATGTTTGCTTTTTTAGATTTTGGGGTATGTTTTGGAATGTGAATAACAGCATGCAGTGAATCTGTGAAGTATCGTCCTCCCTCTTTTTCTCTCTCTTTCTCGTCTGTCCTTTCTTTCTCTACCTCCGTCCGTCTCTTTCCCATGACTTCTGGCTTCTTCTTGCCTCCACCCTTCTCATCTTCTTGTTCAATTGTTTCTGTCTATTTCTTTTTCTATTTCTACCATGATCCTTGTATCATCTTCCCTCAATTCCCCATCCCCTCTCCTTATTATCTTTCCCTCTGCCTCCCTCTTGCTGTCAGTAACAGACAGAACAGAACAGAACAGAACAGAACAGAACAGAACAGAACAGAACAGAACCGAACAGAACAGAACAGAACAGAACAGAACAGAACCACAGAGGTAGTCTTTTCTCTTATTGTGTGTCTATGAGCTACAGCATCACAAAAGGAAAAGGTGTCCTGGCGCAAACAGCATGAATTCAAGCTGAAAATAAATAGTTTGAAATAGTTTGAAATATTTCTGAAAAAAAAAATATATATATTATTTTTACATGACAAAAGACAAAGACCATAACAAGGTGAAAGACTTGATTGAGACATCAAACTGATGATAAATGTAGTCTAGGTAGTCGTAGCCCATATAAAGACAATTGCAGTTTTCATAAATAACACCAAATGACCCATTTCTCATCTTGTCCACCCAAATGAAACCCATCCCTTTACCTCAGAGATGCCTGAGTTGGCATAATCGCCGTAGTTACGGAAGAGAGACTGGCGGTAGAAGGGGCTGATGGTGGAGGCAGCGTAGGGGAGGAGGTCGTAGTCAAACAGGCCCTCCCCGAAGAACTGGTCAAAGAGGCGGGCAGGGTAGAAGGAGGCCATGGCGCGTCTGAACCAGGGATGCTGGATGGCGATATCCATAGCTACTCGATTCGACTCAACTGGTCTTGGTTTAGGCTTGGCTCAGCTTAGCTCACTCAGGCGTCTGACCCGGGCTTGCTTGGTGCGTCGATGGACGAGGAGACAGCAAGGAGCAAGTATGTGCGTCCAAAGAATTGTGTGTGCTCGTATGTGTGTGCGTGTGTGTGTGAGAGAGAGAGTGTTAAACTTCCAGAGAAAACAGAACAAATGAGAGTGTTTCCAAAAGAGAAGATTGAGGGACAGAGCGCGAGAGAGCTGGGTTGAGAGAGAAGGGATCCTATGAGTGGGCAGCGGTTGTGGTTCTCTTGTGCTGGAGCCTTGCTGCTTTATATACCTGAATGGCAGAAAGAGGGGCTTTAGACGGGATCCCTCTGGAATGACATTATCTCATGGTGGGAACGTCAGAGTCAGCAAAATCGCTGGGGCGCTTTCTGGCCCCGCCGCTGACAGTCTGGCCCCGGCCCGTAGATCCCGGGCGGGAAGAGCGTGGCTATGCCAGTGACTGGCCGGAAAAACGAGCGAGCCAAAACAAACCGAAATTAGGGAGAATGGGTTTGGGGGTTTGGGAGGTGTTGAGAGGTGAACAAGCTAGGGTCACAGGGCCTGGCCTAACTGAGACCTCTATGGGTTAATTGAAATGTAGGTTGAGGTGTTTTTCATATCCTGAGCCTGATGAGGCTCTTGAGACATCTTAAGAAAGTGCAAGTGAAAGTGTCATCAGAATTTATCAGAGCAATGCAATGTTTGAGTTTCTGGGGGGGCAGTCAAAGCATGTACCATGTCTAACAGTCAGGAGTCAGGACTGCATAATACCTAGGATGCTCCACTCCGATTGGGCAGATTAAGGATTAGCTCTAGAATGGCGCCCCAGTCACATCACCATAACACCACCTACACACACACAAACACACACACACACACACACAGTGAGAAAGCGAGAGCGAGAGATTTAGTTCATGTTTGCATTTCCAGGAACTCTTAGGAACTTAATCGTTTTGAGTAATTCAGCAATAATTTAAAAATCCTTTCAAAATATTACTGATGTGCGTAATCCTGTGATGAGGTCACTGCAGCATTATGCTGTCTGATGTCTTATATGACTTTGTTTTCTTTCTCTCCTTTTTTGCCTCCATTTCACGTCTGTGAATTAGGTTATGTTGTTTTAATCACCACCATAAGGTCCAAGTTAAAAACAAAACCTGTATTTTTTTGAGTGTGCATGCATGGTAGAGTATATTTGTGCACTTAAGGTAGATTCTGACACTGAATATGTGTGTGTGTGTGTGTGTGTGTGTGTGTGTGTGTGTGTGTGTGTGTGTGTGTGTGTGAAAGGCTGAAGATGTGTGTAAGTATGTGAGTGTGCAAGGTTTCAGGCGACTGAACAGGGATAATCAAAAATATTCTTACCCCGGGTGTTGAAGGTTACCGTGTGGGCGGGTTCATGGTCAGGTCAACACAGTTATTAAGGTATGTCCTGATTGGCTACAATTATCACCAGAAAGGGAAAAAAGCAATGTTTTCAAAAGGACATTTATTAGTTCTTTTCACAACTAAATATTGTTTCCTCAGTGTTACATCAAATCTTAAAATATCTCAACTCTACAGGCTATCATCACAGTGTCCCACTGGCTCCAGAGCAAGCTCAACATATATGAAAGACTAGTGAGTGTGTGTGTGTGTGTGTGTGTGTGTGTGTGTGTGTGTGTGTGGGTGTGGGTGTGGGTGTGGGTGTGGGTGTGGGTGTGGGCGTGTGGGTGTGTGTGTGTGTGTGCGTGTGTGTGTGTGTGTTATTTTTGGTAAGAGGGACTTTTTTTTGACAAGAAAAGGAACCCCTGCAAGGTCAGGGAACCTAACCATGTTTGTTCTGATAACTGGTGAATGTGTCTACAACAACAGGAACTAGCCCCAATTAGAACAGGAACTAGCCCCAATTATGTTCCTGAAAGGGAGTTCCAGGTCACACATTTAGCTCGTAGGACAGGGTAGATTCTTTTGCAAAGAAGTATCTGGTGGAACTCAAAGTAATTATCAATCCCAATTGGTCAAACCCAAGTCTACCAATGAGCAACTATTTTGAATACCAGAGAGAGTGGGAGTGAATGAACAATAGCAAGCAGGCATTGCTTTTAAGTGCTCAAGTCTCCATTCACTGGTGGTAGCAATGATTGCTGATAGGCACCATCTAACGTTACCACAACTGGTTCCTCACTTGAGTTTATTACAAGCTATGCTGGATATTTTAGCATGAAAGAAAGTAGGAGTAGTTCACCCAGGTCAAGTTCCTTCAATTTAGTATTTCAATGGTGTTTTCAGTGCAAAAGGGCTAAAATATTTCTTACTGTGGAAAAGGTATAAAGAGACTTCAGATTTTTTAGGAACCTATGAAAGACTTTTGTAAATGGAATTGAAACATTTAAAACCATTAGTCTTGAAACGTAGTAGTTACAAATAGGTGGTCAGTAGCTGTGTATTACAGTAACTGTCAAAACTAACATAGCCTAAAAACTCTCACACACTGCCAGTATTTGTTCTGCACTGTATTGTTTTACAGTATAGTTGCCAGCCCCTGACCCTCGCTGTATCCCCACTACAGTGATCCCAGGTCTGATGACTTCCCCTGGCCCTATGTGCAGTGTATTAGGGGTAATCCCTGCTGGATTTGGGGTCTCCCGCTCCACAGGCTTATCAGAAAAGCACCAGCGAGGCCCTTTTTCCAGCCCAGGAGAGCCGGCCACCACAACACGCCGTGGGTCAGGGAGCCAGGCAGGCAGTCCGGGCCTACAGTAAGATGACAGAGGTGGTCATGGTGGTGTCTGTATGCTTAGCTGAATTTTTGAACTTGTTTCATAGAATACAGATCATATTTTTTCCCACTATCACATTTTCTTGAAGAATGTTTTATAAATCAAAAGATTCTGTTTTGCATTGGAAATAAAAAAAAAATATTAAAAAAGAAATAAAAAAATCATTCAGTTGAAGGGAATAATCTTAAATTCCAAAGATGCAGCGTTCCCGTTTCTTGGTGTTGTAACGTCACTGAAGCTTGCATGGGAAACAGGAAGTATACAGATGATATTTTACCACAGTAATTACATAAAAGTAAATACACTTTTTTTTCCAATATTTCCAATATTGTTTTGCGCTGACTCGGTGGGGCGACTGCAGAATAATACATCGATATCTTTTTTGTGGTAAAAAAAAAAGACTAATTAGTGAAATCTATGCTGCACACAATTTTATCTTGTGGCCATCCACAATGATATCAATTGATTTGAAGACACACAGTGGTTGAATCAGGTGTGTATCAGGAATGTATGAATAACATTTAAAGGTAATATTATTATAGTTAATTATAATATTCACATGCATTTCAGTGAGTGTATAAGTGTGTCCCTCTGTGTGTGTGTGTTTGTGTGTGTGTGTGTGTGTGTGTGTGTGTGTGTGTGTGTGTGTGTGTGTGTGTGTGTGTGTGTGTGTGTGTGTGTGTTTCTGTGTGTAATGATGGGCTTCAGGGGCCGGATATGAAGAGTGTTCAGTACTGGCGGTGGTTCTGCTTGTTCAGCAGCTTTCAGAAGCTGCAGCTTTTTATCAATAAGCTGTTTAACATAGTCAGAGCCTGAGCGCACACTGTAACACAACAATACTACACAACAACACCATACTTCACAACACTTAACTGTACTACACTAAACCACCATACTTCACAACACTTAACTGTACTACACCACAACACCATACTTCACAACACTTAACTGTACTACACTACAATACCAAACTTCACAACACTTAACTGTACAACACAACACCACCATACTTCACAACACTTACTGTAACTGTACTACACCACAACACCATACTTCACAACACTTAAATGTACTACACAACAACACCATACTTCACAACACTTTACTGTACTTAACAACAACACAACACCACCATACTTCCCAACACTTAACTGTACCACACCACAACACCAAACTTCACAACACTTTACTGTACTAAACAACACAACACCACCATACTTCACAACACTTAACTGTACTACACCACAACACCAAACTTCACAACACTTTACTGTACTACACAACACCATACTTCACAACACTTTACTGTACTTAACAACAACACAGCAGCACCATACTTCACAACACTTAACTGTACTAAACAACAACAAAACACCATCATACTTCACAACACTTAACTGTACTACACCACAACACCAAACTTCACAACACTTTACTGTACTACACAACACCATACTTCACAACACTTTACTGTACTTAACAACAACACAGCAGCACCATACTTCACAACACTTAACTGTACTAAACAACAACAAAACACCATCATACTTCACAACACTTAACTGCACCGCTACAATAGACAACCCAGACAAAGCTTCTACTCACAATGTCACTCATGACATTACAGTACTTTACAGGGCTACACAACACTACATGGCACTACCATATCATACAATAAAGCCAGCCCAGGGCATTCGCTCACAGTATAAAAACACATTACCACAATGCCACAACACACAACACACAGTCCCAATCTCAATGTGCGCATACAATGATGTATTGGCTCTATACTGTAAAAAATGCTTCTGAAAATCAAACAACAAGGTTGCCAGGGGTTACTTACACCCACATTGGATGAACAGTGTGGGACTGGTGGACATTTAAGCAATAAGGTTCGAGGGGCAGTACTGTATCGTCAATAATGTACTTGTTCGAGTGTGTTGTTAGGCCCGACGCGCAGCTGACTCGAGTAACTCGCAACTGACTCGAGTACCTTATTGCTTTTATTTTAACACGGTTGCCAGCGACATTATAAATATTAAGTAAAAGTAAATTATAAATAGTAAGCTGCATTTCAGCACAAAAAAGTTGTAGCCACCAAACATTGTGTATCGCATTTCAGTAGCCTAGAGGAAATAGTCCCCCTTTGTGTGGCTGTTGCTATGCAACAGAAAAACAGCATTGGGAAAATCACGTCTGTTAGCCTAGAACCAAACGTTTGTTGATGATTAGCTAGGAGATCGACATTGATCTCGCACCATTTTATTCATTCACATTGCTCATTTTATGAAGTTGCCATTAAAATAACAAAAACGACAATGGGACACTTTCAACTTTGTTAATATTTGTTTATATTGATTTGGATATCGCCACTAACTCTGCCTCAATGAGGGAGGCGTGTGAGAGCAACGTTATACTTATTAGCAGCGAGGCTAGCTAGTTACTATGTGTTTCAATGGATTTTGGTCTAAGCGTTGGCAGCAACCTACAAATAATATTCGAGAGCTTCAGTTAAGACCCACAATACTCTGCAACATTCGTGTAGCACATAAACAACTTACCAAGTCAATGTAGACATATAAAAAGTCTTGTAGATAGCTTAATTCACATAAAATATTTCCCACGAACAGGCTCCTAACACGCCGCCATCTTGGTTCGATTACGAATCTACTGTTATTTTTGAGTGCGCACTGATATGGAACGCTCAGGTAAATGTAAACAGGTCGTACAGTACCTTTATCGCTGAATAAAGCACACCCCGTAACTCACTCTCAACCAATCAGGATGCTTGATTTCATCTACCTGTGATATAATTCTATGTAAACAACACATCTTAATAGATGGTGTTTAAATGGTAAATCTGGTCTCAGCTTGTGTCACCCAATATTTTCTCTTCTGTCCATCAACAAATATTTTAAATGTGACCCAGTTGTTAACATTTTAATGTGGGTTGGGTTCATTATTAAGGAATGAAAGCAATACAATTACAAAAAGGTTAAAGCTTTAAAAAGCAGTTAAAAGGCTATGTCAGTTCACAAGTTACGTAAGATTGTGCCCTTCAAATATTCAAAGTCTCTAAAAGAACAAATACTGTAATTTAAGCATAATTAGCATTTTCCCACCTCAGGGAACATGAGATAACTAAAGAACATGATATTTGTTGTTCACAAATTCCTTGGATAAGCTTGTAATCATACAAAGTGCAGTGCATCTTCAAAGATTGTTTTACAATTTATTTTAAAACAAATAACACAAAGATGCACAGGTTTATAGAAAAACAGACATCCCTTCACTTTGATTCAGTCTTCAGTTCAAAACCACTTAAACTAATCTATAATCCACAGTTTTTTTCACTTCAGGTTATATTTTATGTCTGTTCATGACACTAAAACGCCTCCATAAATTAGGCTCTCCATTATGCTTTTTGAATCATCAAATAAAATAATCCATAATTTAGCCCAGTCTAGATTAACATAATCTCCATAAATACATTAGGCTTTTACAGTACTGAAAACTATAACAGGGCCTGTATAACTTCAGTGTAATGTTAATGATCAAAGGACAGATGTGAACTATTTGTACTTTGTCAAAACCAGTGGGCACCTATAGTCAACCATGCAGTCATTGAGGGGAGTGACTCAAACACTCCTGCTTTATATTTCCTCTAACTTGTGACATTAAGAACATACAGCCTGATATTTCTAGGGGATGTCATGTATTATTTTCCCTACAACTTGAATCAGCCATTCCCTTTCCATATGTCAGTGCAACTGAATTTTCTAATCAGCTTCAGGGGATAGACTTGCTGAAAATAATTGCTGGCCTAATGTATGGAGAGAAGCATGAGCAAGGTAGGACTTGTACTTTCTAGCCCTTAAAAATGTCCACTTCCACTGATGAGGAAGAGGAAATGAGAACAACACAATGTCTCACAGTTCATCTGCGCATTCAGACTGGGACCTTTCCCTCTTCTCTCGCACAGTCACAAAATTGAGCAGGTCGATGGCGGTTACCACACCAAATACCATCTGCTTCAGGCTGGGGGAGCCATCATTCAGGTCTAGGGGAGAAAGAGGGAGGATGAGGAAAGATAGAGCAAGAGACATTTAGAAAGTATCTATTTGTATATCAATTTAATTTTTCTAGATTCTTCTATCTGGTGCAGTCATGATGGTGGTCATTTTTGATTGGAGTCTTTGTGGTCTTAAGGATTTAAAACTCTTTAAATCTTTCACCGAGGCCACCTTGCTGAGATGTATCTTTAGCTGCTGGAGTGGCTTTAAAAGCTGTTGACATCTATACAAACACACTTAACATGGTGACAGGGGAAGAGATGTCTGTACTGAGAGATTAGACTATAGCACTCTCTTCTGTTTCTGTGGAGTGAAAACGTGACAGTGTTGTTCTGCACAAACATTTGTCAGGATGAGTAACATTTTGTGCTGTGCACTGAACTCAAATATTTACTCAATAATTTGGCAAGCCACAAAAGT
>NC_137922.1:11247457-11347457 GCF_963457725.1 Sprattus sprattus | reverse complement strand
AAATTAGTATCATCCTCATATTTGACAGCGGAACTGTTAATTGCACATTCATATGTACAGAGAAGTCATGCTAAAGGGACAAGCACTGGTATTTGTTTATATTAATAAACAAACGAAACCCATTTACCTTTGTGAATTTATAAAAATAGTCAATCAATACGACCTTGACAGTGTGATGAAAATGTCAGAAAGTAGTTCATTATACTTTTTACAGGCATAATTCACTGTCAACATAGAGTAGACAATAACAAGCTTACACATTTCGCACTTGAGTCCAAAGGTCTTGGGCAGCTTGTTCAGACGGACCAGAGGCGTGTCACCGATTCTCGTGAGGATGTTTGGCAGGATGCTCGGTGGCGTCTCCCTATGAGGAGAGGGAAAACCAGTGTTAGCGTCTGCTTTTTTAACTTATAAAAGAATAGATAAGATAAGATACTGGAGATAGATAATAGATACGAGTAAACCCTTGGTTACGATCAGAGACACTGCTCAATTAGTTGATGTGAAATTTAGCTTGGGATGATTCAATGACTGCATTATAATATTCATAATGATAGATTGATAAAAATGACTGATTAATCATAACGTCTAGCTGCAATTGCAGATCTTTTATGTAGGTCTGGTTTAAATGAATGGCTGCTGAAAGCTGTGCTGTATGTCCAAGGGTTCCATCTTGTGCCTTGTTTTGTGTCACAGGGCAGTCTATGTGTCAGATCTTTCATCCAAAATACAGATCTTTATTTCTGCGAAAGCCTATGAAACACCAGGGAAACCATTTTAGAGGTAAGTCAGGGGAAGGGGCAGGGGAAGCATCTTACCTCAACCACTGGGTGTGTGGAGAGTCCGTATCGGACATGCCAAGCCTCCAGGTGCAACGGCTCGCCAGGTCCGGGCGGATCCACTTCCTTTCAGCAGCATTCTCCCCCCCCTCCAGCCGGATGGGTCCATCCACATCATCACCCCTGTTTCTCTGGAATGGCTCATCCTGAATCTTCACCTCCTTTATGGTGACACTCTTCCGTACTGCATGGGGACACACCGGGCCTAAAGCCCCACTCTCTTTGGTGGAAGGAACTGAAGGCATGGCTTATGTAGACTGAGAGAAAGAGAGAGAGAGAGAGAGAGAGAGAGAGAAATATGCATTTCAGACCAACATACTGTGAATGAAAAGGAATGAAAAGTAATCAATAATTGTGCCACATGTGCCTGATTGAGAATACTTCCTCGAACCTTGAAACTTATAACGCCAACCCTAGAATTTACTGTATATTACAATGCAATCCAATAGACTTGTACAAGTCAAGCCGATGGGCCAAACTGCTCAGGTTACGTACACAAGGTGCTTGCCATCTGAACTGTAACTCACAGAGCTTTGATGGCAGTGTTCATCACACCGTGGTTTAAGGAAGTGCACAGTTTTGACATGGCTTGTTAAAGGTCAGAACTTTTCAGGGATCCATATCAACTCGTGCGTGTTTCTCAAATTTCAACACTTAAGATCATCTCATTCAAATATACATATACTTGAATGTTTTGTCACTCAGAAGCTTCTCTGACCACTACCACATGCACTTCATTCACAAATGTTAGGAGGAAGAACATAACCTGGCATCTCAGAGGTATGAACATGTCTTTACTTGAGTATATGGAGGTACAGTACAACACTACATATTTGATTGCCGAACTGAAATTGTGGCATAGGCCAATTCTCAGATTAATAAGTTAAGCAGTGATTAAAACCAAGCTCTCTGTGTTCAAGTGCTTTGCAATGTGAAGAAGTAGAAGGAAGTGACCTTGACCAACTGCACACTGTACACATGCAATAAGTGGTTTGAACTTTGTTTTTCTCAGAGCCTTGCACTAAAAGCTGATTTAACACAAAATTACTTTGATGCAAAACTAATCTCCAGTCCTCTTTATGTCCTCAAAAAACAACATTCCACGGGCAGAGAGGTTCAGCGAGCACGGAAAACAACTTCTACTGGGTCACTCTGGAGCTTAGTGGTGCTACTACTACTACTACAACTGATAGTCTTACAGTGTGTGCCAATTGGGAAAGCCACCTCCAGGAAAAAGATCTATACATACAACTGCACGGCTCGGATCATTTGTAATTCTATCCGGCTCTGGCTTCAGAAGTGCATACAGACGTTTAAGGTACTGCAGGGTTGAAGCCGTTTGGGAGGAGACGTTTACTGCTAAGGGCAAGACATTTGTAGGCAGAGAAATGCAGCACAGCTGGCTTTAAAGTGCTACCAAAATATATACGGTTTTTGACCTCAACCAACCCCCCAAAATATGAGGGGGTATGTGTTGATACCACTTTACAATCCATATAAATTGTAACTCCAAAAATAAATAAAAAATAACTCCAATCTGATCATTTTGATCATCACTTGTGAGCTCAAAACTCAAAAATGCTTTTAAAAACATTTCACAGGGTCAAATGCAAGGGGCCCACTACGAATAAAACTGCACACATCCCCAATACTTAAAATTCAACAAACATTCTTGACCTTCTTCGACAATCATCAGGATTTCAATAGCTCTGCAAATGAAAGTATTTTAACAGCAATTGTTAACGTTGTTAAGCTAAGAAACATTAGCGGCAAAATTAGCCTGGTTTATGGCAGGAGTGATCAACAACATCCCAAACGATGACCCAAACATCTGCTCGCCCTTCACCGGATCTAGCGCAGATTTAATGTTAATGTCCGGATATGTACCAGATCCACCCGAAAACAGCTGCCTTTACAGTAGGGATATGGCTGGTAGTTTACAGGGTCTATGCAGATATCGAGGTCCAGCTCCCTTTAACGAATAATGACGATAGCTGTGCAATCACTCTGAGCCATACGCTGCCATGAACTCCTTGAACTTTTAAACTTGATCTGAATTTCACATCCCTCTATTGTCTATACACATAGACATCATTATAATAATGAAATTACAACATTTCTTACATATTTAACTCTATCATCAATTAGTTAGACAACTCATACCCATACTTCCGTAGTCATGTGTTTTATGGGCACAGCTATTACACGTGGTTTTCAAGTTTTATAAAGCTAAACTTTCTGTTCTTGAAATATTTTTTTATGCAGATAGTTTGAATTCCTATCCTTAACACCACGTACGTGGAACGTTGAGCCATTACACGATTATTAATAGGTTGTTTTGCAATATGCCTTTTATGATATAAAACGTTTTGAAATGCTATCTATTTATTCAGTATTCACATACTGAATATCGCAACTCACCTTACCGTGACAAGTGTTGCTCTTACAAACGGATGCAGTGATTCTTCAATACACTACGATTTTCTTGAATCCGCACACACTAAGAATTTAAATCAGAATTCTCGGTGACATCAAAATGTGTATTACCTTTTGACAGTCTCCGTCCGAAGACCACTCGGATTGGTCGCACTCAGGGCGTTTCTTTATGCGTGCCGACCAACCAGATATTGGGAGATGTTTGGGAGAGGATTCCATGAAAACAATTTTAACAGGATCAGTAGTCCACATCCTTAACCCCAAGAAAAAGAGAAGCCAAATACCTACAATACTGGTTGAGAAGTTTAATGATATTGGGAATAACCATTTTTCCAGGATGAAAATGTGTGGAAGAAAGTACATACTGCCTGGCCTTTAGAAGGTAAAAATTCTTCTGCTTCCAAGCAAATGGCCTTTTAAGGGTTTCACAAGGACATGTTTTGAGAATCTTTCAGGAGCTCAATATTTTACAAATTGACATTCTCGCCTGGGAGGAACAGAGACATTAAGATTTTTTTTATTTGTGTACCAACAGATGTTTCAAGGTTAGGGTAGCAAATACCATTAACTTCCATCTGAGACTTACGTTCTGGAATTAATCATACAACCTATGGAACTTAAATTGCCTTACAACTTGCATTTCTTTTCCCACCATATTAAGTGAATACACGAATTGCGCAAAAACAATGACAGATGAAGCCTGAATGCTTTGATTTGAGTCGGTCACTCATGTGTTGTGGGCTAATAAAAGGTCAGGTGCTGATGCACTTGAGCATGTATTCTACTCTAAGGAGGAGATACACATTTTACCTCAGTGAAAACATGTTGGCCAATTAAACTGGCATTTGTTGCCTTGGTACCTGACTGTTGTTCACTGAACTCCTCAGGCCTTCACCATTAACAGTTAACCCAAAACACTAAAGCATTACACGGTGGCATTATTGAATCTTTGTGGAAAGAAAAGGACTTTGTCCAGAATAACTACAAAGTCATTTATTGAGAAATAAGGCTTCTTGGGTTGTATCTATTAAAAATAAGCAAAAGAAAAATGTGATGAGAAGAAAAAAAATCCATAGAATGACATTTTGGTCGGGTCGACAGGTTCAGAACTGAAGGGAACAGGGAGGATGGGGAGTGACAGGAAAGAAGGGGCATCGCAGCTATGTTCAGAATCTTCCTGAACGTTCTCGATCCTTCGATCTCCTCTTCTTGCGATCACGGCGGCCACGGTCACCACGGTCACCACGGTCACGAGAACGAGAACGCCGTTCACGGGAACGTTCACCGGAGCGTTCACCAGAACGTTCACGGGAATTGGGCCTAAAGAGGGTCAAAGACACAATCAAATCAGCAAATACACAGAAATAAATCAATTACACACACACTATAATTACTGAGATCATGTCCCATAAATATTCTTTCAGAATTAGATACACGTTACAATACCTCTCTGCACTGAGAGGTGTGGGCAGGTGGTACAAAATGTCAACAAACAGAGGTATATTGCTCAAGAGACTAATCTCTGTGAAGACAGTATTAGGGATTAAGCAGGTATGGCGATTCAATCAGGAAACTACAATGGTTCTGTAGTTAAGTCGAGGGTCAAGTGTCAGTTGGAGCGGTCAACGGTTGGACTTCCCACCAAGCCCAACCAAAATGTTCAGAAGTAGTCAATGCATTACCTCTAGCCATGACAGAATGTTGTGTGTTGTGTAAGGATGTAAGTGTGTATCTGGAATGACCATGACAGACAGTTGTGGGTTTTGTAAGGGTTTAAGTGTGTATCTGGAACGACATAAATGCTTACCGTTTCTGGCGGCGCCCATACAGTTCCCTGCGGAGCTCCCGAGAGATGGGCTTCAGGTGCATGAAGTTACAAAAGCCTCCTCTTGTGCACTCGCTGTGGGGAGAGACGGTACTGCAGTCAGATACGGAAACCACTCATGTTTTAAGATTCAGTTGATGAAGTACACCAGGTGTTAGTCTCATCTCCTCATAACAGGTCAAACAATAGAAATTATTATCTTTAGCCAATAAGAAGATATGTCTAAAGGGATAGTTGGCATTAACCAAGCTCCCACATCATAACAGGATTCCTGAATGCCCACCAGTTGCCCTCAAACCTTAATCACATTTGGTTCCTGCACTTGAAAACATTTAGGTACTGGTGCTGGGCAGATTTGCTTCTAGAAGCAGGTCAGTTTGGGGTCAGTGTGTGTGAAGAGGAACCTTGACAGCACCTGTGGCCTGATACAGCAGGGATATCACTAGTATCGGCCACAGGAGTTTTGCCAAACGGAGGTTGATATCAGTTGATAATGATATAACTTATATCATTACGTCTCTTCCCGTTACATGCACACGCACACAGAGTGGAAAACTACAGCTAAATTCATGAAGACGGTGATTAATGTTTTGGCACAGTTCCCCCGATTTGATTTGATTCCGATTCACAAGCTAACAATTTCATTTAATTTAATCCGATTGGATCCCAAGGCGAGTTATTAAAAACTATATAGCAGCTTTCCATATTTAGAGAGATGTTTGAAAGGATCTAAAGTAGAGCCACCTGTGTAATCCTGCATTTGTACATTTGTGTTTCATTGTTGAATTGCTCCATGGCGAAACATTTTTTTTTACTGGAGCAAAATATGATGGGTTGACCATGCCATTTTTGTCCAGTTTTAGCAGTGACTGCAAACATATTTCTGAAACACTTTTTTGGAATCAGATTCCTTATTTTATTATATGTGAGCCTGGTCCCATGATGGCAAAGTATCAGGTGGCTGACGGAGCACAGTGGCCAAGACTCCAGACCAGCACAGGTCACCAGTGAAGGGAAGGGAAGGTGGGAGAGATGACAGCTGGAAGTGTAGGTGACTGACCCCATTTCATATTGGCGGCAGCAGGCTTCTCTGAAGTCGGTGACGGGAGAAAGCTCCGCGTGGATGGGCTGCTCGTTGAACCAGCGGTTGTTCAGGTCATTCACCGCTTTCTCCGCATCCTCCTCACGGCGAAACTAAGAGGCAGAGAGGAAGAGTGGGGCTTCAGTGTAAGGATGCAAAGGCCACAAGACAAAGTGTTGGCAGTTCATGAACAAGTGTACACTGGCTATATGCAATTTGAAAACTCTGCTTCGTTATTATGCCGTCAGGCCCAATCAAACACATCAGGAAGTGATACTTGAACCGTGAATACCATATGCATTAAAATAGTTGGTGCAAGAGAAAAATATCTAAGTCTAAAGCAGGAAACAAAACAGATACATATACAAAAATGTCATATATAATAAGTATAATTCAACAGTTACTTGTCCACAAAATACTCATACACCAATACAACATATCACATCTTACCAACCTTGACATAAACGTTTCCCACTAGATGATCGCCGAGGTTATCACAGACGTTCATCTCCTCCACCTCTCCATATTTCTCCTCCATCTCCGTAAAGACCTCCTGTTGAAGGAGTGATGACAGAAAATTCATGACAAAATACATGAGGTACGTTTTTATGAGCAACTTATTTTGGGATCATCTTCAAACACATTTTGATTGGTCAGGTAAAGGTGTAGTTCTGTGGTTCTAAACAGAACACCACACAACAAAGTAAGAAAAGCCTTCACAGCACATCGTCGCCAACAACATTACCAAAAGCATGTTAGCAAAGTTTATCAGTGCCAACTTGGCTGGTGTTGCTGGTGTTTGCAAGGTTTCTACATGCTTTTTAGGAAGGGAGCTTGATAGTTCTGTGCCAAAACTTCATGATTTTGAAGGACAGTTATCTAACTATTGGCTACTCAATCTGTTGCCTTAGAGATTGAAGACCCCTAAAAAGGACACAAGAGTTTTTCCATTACACAACCTCTTATCGTCATCATTCCACAAACACAGAACCTGGACATCATCTCAACTAAGTAAACATTATAGTGTGTCCTCATTGTGAAATGGGTTGCAACCGCACAACCACTCTGCCAACATACGGCAGCATGAGCGAACAGCCATGCAAGATGGCTTACAGCGGGTGGGGGTGTGTTAGTACACAAAGTGCACACACCCATTTGATCTGATCTAAGCGCAACTCGGAGGCCACTCACCTCGAAGAACTGATCATAGTGCTCTTGCATTTCCACATCACTCACAGCACCTGGCAATCGGAAAATGGACACAAGCATCAGAACATGGACAAAAGCAATTAAAAACTAGTGTTTGATAAATGTCCACCCCAAATTGCATCAGATAACCACTGAAGCGGAAGCTGCTTTATGACTGTATGAGTACATAATCTCACAAGAAACATTTTAGACACGTGTCAAAGCAGTCCTTGTGGCCTACCACTTAGTAATTGAATAAATATGCTAGTGACCAAACTCAAAATTAAATATTTCCTTGCTTGCAACTACAATGCATCGGTGACATCTGCAACATATGAAAACATTCCAACAACTACGCAATAAGAACCACCGTCAAGATTTTAAAATTAAGTTTAAGGAAGATAATCTCAGTCTGTCCGTTTAGTTATAATTTACAATGAACACATTGTGTTGTGACAAAACTCTATTTCAGGCCATTCACATTTGGTTTAAATTACTGCTGCCCTCCTGAAAAATGTGGAGAAATATCAGCTTCACTTTCCATTTTCCTGGAGGTCTGAGCCTGGGCCTTAAGGACCTTTTGAAATCTGAAATGCTTGGCTCATGACTGCATTCTTATTACGCCATACCCTTCCACAAACAAAGTTATTTTCAGGGGTAGAGTCTATAGCTAAACCCCAGAAAATACACATTATGGCAGACAAGGTGATCACATCAAGAGACCAGAGGCCTCAGAAGTTTACAGTTCCCCCTCTAGGGGTCTAGTGAGCGTGAGGCGGGGATAACTTACTCTGTAAACCATCCGCAGACTGGGCATTGTTTTGTGGGTTACGGTAAATGTTCAAGAGGGCAATGGTCTGAAATACAAAATATACGTTTCCGTAAATAAAGGTCTAAGCAAAGCTGTGTTTTAAATACGGGGGTTTTGATCATTATCAGCATTTGTTAACATAAGAAAATGCATGAACAGGAGTTTAGCCTGGAGGGAAAGAAGGGGGGGATTAGGTGAATCCACGAGACCGAACATCTGGAGCAGCTGAAAACAACAGGAGAGCAGAACTCTGCATGAACCAGAACTCTAAACAACAGAAAACAGTTCATTTTCATACACACTTTGTCCTTTTACATACACATTCTAATGGACAAATGCACTGGATATTTACAAATGCCCAACATACAACTATGTTAAATACATACAATATGTGTATGCATAGAAATAGATAATACATGCCTTACAGGTCACTCATAAGGCCATTGCGCCCCAGACAATACTAACATAATATCTAAGTGCTGGGTTGGTCCATGATAGAAAACGATAATACCAATTGAACAAGATTTGGTCAGGCAGAGTTCTGAGCCCCTTGTGGTTAAAGAAAAGCAGAGGTTAGTGGAGGACATGACTGTTCCTACATTGCCACCGACGGCCAAGGTCACATCCCTACTCAATACTTACCTGTGCAGGAGGCCATGCAACAGACACAAGTCTCATAGAGCGGTACACTTCACAAAGGGCTCAAAGAGGGGTACACTTCACACAGACTCCCTGACACTGATTATTTCCCTTTTTTTTATTTTGGGGGGAGGAACTGTTGCCTTGTTTTGCTGGTCGTAGTGGGGTATTCTGACTATATTCCATGTGCAGGTGCTGTGCTGTAAGGTTGGGATCCCTGCTTAACGGTGCTGAGGCTCCCTCTTGGTGAGAGGCTTTGGGCCAGACCTACACCGGGAGTCAGAACAAAAAGAGGGGTGAACTAGTGCCGCCCTGCTGTGGAGTAAAGGGACTTACAGCGAGACGCGTCGGCCGTCTGCGCACTGTTTTGGGGGTTACGGTAGATGTTTTGAATCAAGATGGTCTGCAGAGGGAGGAATAAAAAGAAACCCAAATCAAACTCCCTTAATTGGAGCAGTCCTACAGAGTGGTGAGGCTGTTTTCTCTTGTTTACAGTTTGGAGGTGGGAAGCAATCTAATGTAGGCTATGCTGTGAGATGTGAAGAAAATGTTTGTTTTTAGACTGTGATGCATTCTGAATGAAAATAATGTGGAGAACTACATTTGTGACAGTAAACAGTTATCATGGCCTCTTAACAGGGATAAAAGGGACCCAGACACCTGCTTTAGGATAACCGTTAATCAAAAAAGTGAGCAATTACAGACTTTTTCATAAGCACTTTGCTATTTTTAACTGCATAATTTCTTACTTTTTACCCAAGTAGATTCTTAAATTCTGATCATGATATAACCAAGATGTTATTCACAGGTGAAGACAGCCATTGCAAACTGATGCATGTCTATGCTAGTTTGCTTTCACTTACGTATGGAAGAAATGTGGAAATTGAAGTTGTAGTAAAAACAGCCAAGTTTATACTGTAATGCAGAGGAAAGTTCCTACTAAAACTGAGAATAGCAACATATTTTTTTTCATTTCAGAAAACTGAAGGGGGAAAATTATGTTTGTGTGCACATGACACTATAAGGTGGCCTACACTGAGTGTGTCCACACAGACCGTTTCAGTTTAATTTGTTCATGTTGACTATCCTACAATGAAAAGTAATTGTAAGGCAAGGATTCATTTCACAATCGGAGCCTGTGAAACAAAACAGTCAGTATTATGTGTGCAACTTTTACAGTTAAATACATCGCTGAGACAACTGCTTAAATGTGAGACAAATAAATAGTTGTATGGAGAGTGTTTGCATCCTAGAAAGGAAAGGCACATAATGCATGCAACTATAGTTAAATGAACAATGAATGTTAAGTTAATGATAAGTACAATGAACACAATATAGAACAACACTGTATAGAGAATGTAGTGAGCACATGCATTGGCATTAGAGGGTGAGGAAATGTAAATCTATACAAAATCATCCAATGAATGTGTGAATCCAAGATCTAGTATAACAGGGTTGAAAAGTGTCGGAGGGTTAATCTTACCTGGCTGAAAGTGGGCTTGTTGTGCAACCTGGAGCAACGATCGCCATGGCGACAAGCACCAATTTTAAAGTAGAAAGAACAGTTGACCCTGAAACAAAAATAAGGTGGACACGGTTGAAGCAACAAAAAAGACCAAAAACAATGCACTCGCTACATAAGTTATAACGTTAGCAGTTAACGTGTTAGCATGGGAGCTGTAACGAGATGAGGGTTGAAAGCAAGCATCGATATAACTCTAGAGAAACTATATGGCATAACGTATTGAGCTATTTAGAGTCTTTCGAATATCTCCCAAAAAAAGACATTTAAGAAAAAATGTTAACTTGATTTCAGTAACAGTATTGTAAATCATTGTCTACGAAAGCTATCGTCAGTTGCATAGCAAAGGGTTGTCTACACGTTAAAAACGTTTGTGTAGCATACTTCCACAGAAAAGTGAGAGGCCGTGCAAGAATTAACTTTTAGTGTGCATCATGGTACGATGTATAACTAAAAGATATATAGCTACAAGAAATATCTACCTAGATGTACTTACTTGTCTTTCTCTGTACCGAAAATGGATGCCAAATACTCCGCCATTTTCAGGCCGCTTGCACGCTTGTATTTTTTACGACATCAATTGACTTAACATACTTCCACAGAAACGTAAGAGGCCGTGCAAGAATGTACTTTTAAGTATCTATCATGGTACGGTATATATCTTAAAGAAATATCTACCTAGATGTACTTACTTGTCTTTCTCTGTACCGAAAATGGATGCCAAATACTCCGCCATTTTCAGGCCGCTTGCACTCTTGTATTTTTTACGACATCAATTGACTATTTCCGCCACCGTCTGCTCTTTGTGGTTACGTCATGGTTGAAATCAGCATAGACATATGGAAATCAGGGACATTTTTTGTGTCCGTTTTTCGACTAAACATACAGCCGCGGAAAAATTAAGAGACCACTTAAAAATGTACTAGTCAGGTTTCTCTGGTTTTACTTTGCATTGTTCTGTGTTAAAGTAAAATGAACATTTTTGTTTTTATTCTATACTGACAACAAATTCCTACCACATTTCTAATACAAATATTGTCATTTAGAGCATTTATTTGCAGAAAAATGGCAATGTGTCAAAAGAGCAAAAAAGATGCTGTGTTTTCAGATCTCGAAGTCCTGGAAGAAAACTTGCTTCCTTTTGCTCTGACAAGTGTTCCCCAACTCTGAGGAGTGTTTTTTCCAGCAGGACCATGCCCATGCCACACAGCCAGGTCAATGAAGGTGTGAATGAAGGACCACCACACCAGGACTCTGCCATGGCTAGCTCAATCTCTTAACCTGAATCCGATTAAAAACCTGTGGAATGTGATCAACAGGAAGATGGAAGGTCACAAGCCATCAAACAATCCCAAGCTGCTTGAATTTTTGCGCCAGGAGTAGTATGAAGTCATCCAACGGCAAAGTGAAAGACTGGTGGAGAGCATCAATCAGTAAATAGTGCCAGCAGACCAAATAGAAAAAGGTCACAGCTGTGGAAAAAATTAAGAGACCATGCACTTCAAAATTATCAGTTTTTCTGGTTTTACTATTTATTGGTATGTGTTTGAGTGTGATTTTCTTATTTGACACACAGCTATTATCAGCAAATAGTGCCAGCAGACCAAATGAAGAAGTTAAAGAGTGTGGATGACCAAACCACAGACATACCCACAAGGCGAGTGAGAGAGGAGTCTGCTTGATCCCATGCAGCTGAAAAAAAAAGAAGAAAACTTAGGCGTAGTGATAATGGGTTACGTGAATACATTTGTTTTCAAATTAAGTTACACCTACATTCATTTTTTTTAGGTGTATTACATTTCCATGTTTGAAAATGAACTGCATCTTACATTGATTTAGCAGGAATTGTAGACTCCTTAAACCAGGTTTGACTATTTCTGTCTTGAATGGCGTTCACAACTTGAAGATGAAAAGCACAGATGAAATGTCATTCATCCATGTGATGTACCGAGGTCCAGTACGTCAGAACAAAGTTTGTATTTAAGTGGGTAATAATTTTAAGTTAACCAAAGATAAACACATCCGTGCTCAGAGGGAGGTCATGCAGGTTTACCCATTGCAGGAGAGAAAATAAAAAGGTGACAGAGAAACACAGAAACAGAATTAAATTTTTAGTGGCACCCAACTTGTATATCAACATGCTCAGACCTTTTTCTCTTGGCCAAGTTCAGAAGTTCCGTTCTTGTACCGGTGTTTCTGAGTGACAGCTAGTCAGGAAAAGAATAGACATGTACTGTATACATGTCTATGAGGAAAAGGGTGCATGTCACGAGTTGGGACATTTGTTGGCCTCTAGAGGCCGTTGAAGGACTCCATTGCTTTGGTCCAGACCTTTCATCTCTTTGTATTTATACCGGGCCCTTTGTCAAACTCATCACTGAGTCTTAGTGGTCTGTGTATCTCAGGTCCCCACACTGAAGTTACCTCGTGTCTTCCCCTGAGTTTTTTTAGTTTTTTTTTTGTGGTTCTTGTTTTCGCTCCTGACAGTTTAGCAGTTAGATGCTTTAGTTTTTTTTTTTTTTACTCATTCTGGAGTTTGTATTCACCTGGCTTTTCTGCCCCATTTTGGCAAAGTGATATATTTAGTTATTTTTGGATCTTTTCTGATTGAGGGATTTTCCCGTCCCTCTGTTTTTTACATCTGGATCTTCTGCGTTTTGGGAAAAAAAGACGAGACCTTTTTCTAAAGGTCTGCACTTGGGACATACCTTTCAGCTCAGCTTGCTACACACTGGTTCAGCGATCCAGCGGCCCAAGTTCAATCCCGGACTAAGGCGTGACAGTGCAAGCATGGTATTCAGGAGTACTCAAACCTTCACCATCTTCCAGCTCCTTTTCTTGTCTTTCAGCCTAATCTGTGGATACGGTAAGTGAACCTGTGAGATGCAAAATCACCTTCCTAGACTGTAACAAAGTCATGAGTTGTAAAATTGCTGAATCATTGAGCATAATTGAAAAAGCTGGACCTCAGAAGCAATTACTCCTATCTGCATTGTCCAGATGTTACACTAAGCAGTGTGCGTGTTTGTTCCAGAATGATGCTGCAGAATGTGGCAATGTTTAGAAAAATGTCTTCAGACAGAATGGTATGCCTGTGTCTGTATCCCAAAAGTATTATACAATTATTGCACATTGGTTAGTATTTAAACTTAAAAAAACTATGTTAAATATTGGACCTCATATTTTTCCACACAGGACATGCATTACATTGCAACTGCAATACCATGTTTCTGCTTATGTCCTTTGAATTTACAGGTCATAATGAATCATGTGAAGTCTTGGTCCAACTGAAACAGTATTCATCGGCTGAGGCTTTTTTAGAAAAGAGTCTGAAGATCAACTGCACTGTAAAGCACTGTGGTGAAAGGCCAGCAGTCAGATGGTGCAAAGTTACAGATTTAAATGACTGCATTCCAATCAAAGAAACCGATCAAATGGAAGTACTATGGAGAGACAACGAGGAATTATCTAGCATCTTTTCACTGCATTTCAAAAACATAACCATAGATGATTCTGGATTGTATGGATCTAAAAGCTGTATCAGTCATTCAATCAATGTCACAGTGAAAGGTACACAGTGACTTTCCTTTTCTACTGATTTTATAATTACTTTATACAAAAACTCACTTTTCCTACCAAAATAAAACAATGTTTTGTTTAAAAACTTTTCAGAAGAAATGGGGGACATTGAGCAGTACCTAATTGAATACTGATTAAAAGTTTGTTTTTAAATAATACAATTTAAATAAACACTTTTCCTAGCTAAATCAGACAAGACAAATACAGAAGGAATGTCGGACATTGACCAAATTGTAAGCAATAAGAACCAAACAACAAGTAAGGAGCTATTATTTATTTTGTAAATCAGTGGATTTGATTTTTAGGTTTCAGATTAACATTTAAAAAATAATATTTTGTTCAAATTTACAAATACTATAATGATTATTATGATTTATCATGTTCTGATGTCATTTAATGTAGATGTAAATGGTCAAAATAATTTGTGTGTGTGTGTGTGTGTGTGTGTGTGTGAGAGAGAGGGAGAGATAAATTAATTGAATATGGAACACCCATATTAAATACAAAATATTACGTAATACACAGTTATTATGGTTTTCTCATGTTTTCCAGATGTTTCCACTGATAAATCGGGAAACTCAGAATACGTTGTCTCCTTTGGTATCGTGTTGATGGTCATCATAGTCACACTTTTGTTCTTTCTGATCTTAAAATTCAGTGCTGGCACGGAAGGTAGGATTCTCAGATATTTGGACATTGCAGTGGGAGAGGGATACTTCTTAAGGGAAAATTCAAGAACAGTTAAATGCTTGGCAGCTTCGTACAAATAGATAATTGTTAATACATATTTAAAAAGGTTTGTTTGTTGGTGAAAATCATTTTTTTATAGCCAAAAATAAAAGTACCACTTGACCAATCTATAATGTTGACATTCATGACATGCAATATACACCAGTATTTCTATGCACAAAGAGATCCTTCTTAGATGTCTTGCAGGAGATTTGAACCATATCAAAATTACATGATTATTTTTATCTCAAAGTATTTTTTCAACAGAAACTACATATTGCACCTCTAATGCTTTCAGGAAAACTCACAATGTGGCCTATATAAGGTTTTAACAATGTTTTGTGTTGCCTTGAATTAAGTCAGACCTTTATTTCTGTGACTCTTGTATTGACCAGAATAACCCACATCTTTTATATATATTTCTGGACACAATACTCAATTAACTATTTATAATATTGAATTTCACGTAAACTACTTTTTTTTTTCAGGTTCAACAGAGTTGGCAACCAAGGAGACAACGCTGAACCAGGTAATATATTGAACTATTTGTATTTTGTATTTCTTCCTCTAGACCAATACTGATTGTAAATGTTTTGTTGTCGAAGAATCTTCTGACTACAGTCACCTATGAGATTGTGAAACAAAGATGACTTCTGAGAAGCTATACTCTAAGTTGACTCTGGTGGGAGATTGTACTCTTTAAATGTGCCATTAAGTAAGTTTTAAGCATTTCTTAAGTACTGATTGTATTAATCCTTAAGTAAGATCTCTTTATGATTGTAAGATATCATGATATTTCCACATATGTTTATGCAGCTGTGTGTGCGATGCGGACAAAGATAATGCATTTACTGTTTACTTTTACTTTTTAAACATTTAACTGTTATAACTAAGAGCTTTTTAAAAGCAAAACCTGTCATATCTTAAAATGTCTTTTGAGGGTTATTATTAAACAATAATTTAGGGGTCTGTTATCAATTTATGCAATGATAAGACATTTCACTCCTTAGTTTGTCCTAGGAAAATCTCACTGGTCAATGCATTTACTGTATTTTATCCTCCTACTATATCTTGTTTCTATTTGTGCAACATACTCTGGTTTTACAAGAAAAGTATCCGCCACCAGCAGTTTGTTTACACGTCTATCTGTGCAGCTGCCTCTCTTTTGTGGTCCGAACGCCACCATCTCCCATCCTGTGATGTTTCCATGACCACACCAACGTGTGAGTGCGTGCGTATGTGTGAAAGTGGCAGATTCAAAGTTAAAGAAAGTCCAAACCATTAAACCTTTTTTTCTTTGGCCACTGGAATGTACTGTGTCAAGCTTTCTCTGTCAAACAAATACATTAAAAGAAAACATACAGTAGTACTCATTTTGTCACAGTTTTGTTCGTGTGACAAATATTTTGAAATTGAAAATACGTAAATCCTGTTTTTCTATCTTGTTTTGTGAGTTTGTTCTTCGTCTGACCCTGTACCTGTATCTGTCTGTTTTAATGTAACCTTCTCCAGATCATATACAGTATTGAATGAAACTCAGCTGATCCTAATGCTCATGGAAAGCAGTATTGACGGTCCATCTAAAGTACAAGAGTAATTGTGTTCAGTCAAGGAGCACTACAGTGCAGAGAAACATTATCAAATTGAAAAAGAGAAACATTACTGCAAAACCCTCCCAGAAAGGTTAGCTAAGACAAGGCGGGTCCTTTCTAATGCATCCTTGAGAATTGAGACGTGCTTTTAAGCTTTCTGTGTAAATGTTAATGATACTTATTGAGAATGCGATGAGGACAAAAATAATGCATTTGCTTTTTACTTTTACATTTCTGTGTCATATCTTAAAATGTTTTTTGAGAGTTATTATTAAACAATAATTTAGGGGTCTGTTTTCATTTTACGCAATGATAACACATTTCAGTCCATAGTTTGCATAGGAAAATCTCACTGGTCAATGCATTTACTGTATTTTATCCTCCTATTATATCTTGTTTCTATTTGTCCAACATACTTTGGTTTTACCAGACAAGAAAAGGTTCCAACACCAGCAGTTTGTTTGTAGAAGTCTATCTGTGCGACTGCCTCTCTTTTGTGGTCTTAGAGGTGAGGACAGTTTTATTCAGCAACACCCTGCACAATGCCACCATCTCGCATCCTGTGATGTTTCCGACCACACCAACGTGTGTGTGTGTGTGTGTGTGTCAGAGTGTGAAAGTGGCAGATTCAAAGTTTAAGACTACAATCCAAATCATTAAACATTGTTTTCTTTGGCCACTACATTTTCTGTCAAACACATAAATAAAACATTTTCATACAGTAGTCATACAGTTTTGTACGTGTGAATTTGTACTTTGTCTTGATCCTGCAGTTGTATCTGTCTGTTCTGATATAACCTTCTCCAGATCATACACAATATTGAATGATCCTAAAGGTCACAGAAAGCAGTATTGGCTGTCCATCTGTACAAGAGTAATTGTGTTCGGTCAGGCAGCACTACAGTGCAACAATGCAGAGAAACATTACTAAATTGCAAAACCCTCACAGAAAAGTTAGCTAAAACAAGGCAGGTCCGTTCTAATGCTTCCTTTAGACGTTTACAGTTGTTTTTGTTAAGGTAACCCTAGAGGACACTACATACCACGCTGAAGAAATAGAGTGAATTAGCACTTCTACCTCATATCATCAATCATAGGATTCATTCATGCACCTTAAATGGGAGGTTTGGATTACACAGTAATTTTCTGTCTATGGACCACCTGAAGAAGCCTGACCGTCTCATGTATAAAACTTTAGTTCCGCAAGTGGTCTCACCCACAAATCACACCGGACTCAGGGTGAACACATTTTTTTTTTATAAAAGGGAGAATGGCTTTATTCTAAGAGAATAAAGAAAGCAAACAATGATCTGGCTAGTCTACTGTGGCTTTACTGATATCAGCTAGGTGTAACTGTGCAAACATCATAAGATTCTCTAAATTCAATTTTTTTTTATCTTTTAGAATTCCAAAAATCAGGCACCGTGGATAAAAATGCCTCCTTAATGTGTGACTAAATCCATAACTGAAAAGTATCAATTTGATTCCCCAGTAAATTGGCAACATTCCATTTACTTTAGAATTCACCTGCTTACTGTAACCAGGCATCAAACTTCTGATTATGTCATAAAGGTGACCAAGCAGTGTCATGATGTCATAGAACTTAACTCTGACTCTAAATTCCATTTCACTCTCCTGAGACACTGCAGACTTGAGAGTGTAGAGGATAGTTGACTTGTTGGATAGTTGTTGCAAAGTTTCCAGGTTTTATGATGGGATTTTTTGGCTTTTTTAACTGCTGCTCATCCGAGCAGCAGGAGGAAGGTGTGATGGTGAAGGTAGAGAGGAAAACTACCAAGGAGCTTAAGGAGACTCTAAAAAAGTACAAATTAGAGGACTTGAGGACAGAACTCAAGGCTTTGGGCATTCAGGTTAATGAAGACCAGGACAAAAAGACCCGAAAGAATGACAAGAAACTTAAGAGGGAGCTGAGAAAGGTTCTCCTGAGGGAACTGAAGAGAGTGGAGCTGCAGAGACAAGAGAATAAAGGGGGGGAGAGCGAAGCAGATGAAGCTCCTGAGATCCTACAGGAGAGACAGGAGAGAGTGGAACTAGGGACAGAGGTGGGACAAGAAGAATCTGAGGACAGACAACAAGCAGCTGATATGGAGAGCACTGGACAGCAGCAGGATGGAGACTCCACAGGAAATGGACCACTGAAGGAGAAGAAGAGAATGGAGAAGGTTGCCATGGTCATCAAAATACTGGATGACATATCTGACATGGATGACGTCAATGAAATTCTGAATGAGGCTGTATCCATTCTGCGTGAGTACAAGGACGTACCACAGATCCACTCAAATATATATCCAAGCAATTAAGTGTAAAGTTAATTTCTGTGAAAATGACCTGCTTTAGGACTGGCTAAAACTGCTAGTATGACAGAACAAACTGAAAAGGAGATGAATCAGGAGGTGGTGGCTGCTCCTTACGACATTTTGGACAAGGTTGACTCGGCTATTAGTGAGTATAATTAGCAGAGTGCACACTCCTGTTTTTGATCCAGCACTGATGTCACTGAACTTCTTCACTTTTGTGTGTTTGAAATCAGAACAGGAAAGCTTAAAAGAAGGAAGAGTTGAAGCCGTGTCCATACTAAATGGCATTCTAGATGACATAGACTCAGCTCTGAGTGAGTTTCAGTTATGACCAATCAAAGAATAATTAATCGTCCAGTGCTTGTGCTGATTAAGTAACTCACATGATATTCCCTTGGATCTGATAACAGAGCTGACCGAAGAAAAAGAGAAAACTATAGTTGAAATAAAGGATGTTCTCAGCAACATTCTTGATGATGTGGACACAAGTATGAGTGAGTATAAGACCTAACAGCTATGTTAAAATTGGGTTAATCTTCAAGAATTGGTGCTGATGTATCTTGCCCATCACTATCTGATAACAGAGCGGAAAGGAGAAAAAGATGAGGCTGAGACATCTGAGGTGGAGGCTGTACTTAATGATCTTTTGGACAGCGTAGACTCTGCTCTTGGTAAGTTTAAGGCTAAATAACAGAACAGCATTACCTAGGTTATTCATGATGATTTGAATCAACCACCCTGCACACATTTGACTTCATATCTGTCAGCAGAGCTGGATGGTAATGGCACAGTCCAAATAGAGCCAGATCATACTCTGGATCAGGTGGACACTGATCTGAGTAAGTATTAGGGCAAAACACATATCTCAACAAAGCTATTCAAACAAAGCTTTCCTCTGTTGCTTTTAATAACTCACCTTCCTTATGTCTGCATTAGATCTGATCAGAGACCTGGAAACAGCAAAAGAGGGGAAACAAGACCTTGAGGCTGAGTCCAGTTCTGTTCTCTTTGAGGCTGAGCCCAGTGATGATCTCCTTGAGGTGGACTCTGCTGTCTGTAAGTATAATGCTGGAGCCCTCACTACTTTGCTTAGCAAGTGAGTTTGATTTGAGTTCAAACTTATTGTGTTTGAAATCACATCTAGATAGAACTCAGAAAAAGGCTCAACATCATTGTCTGCTAATGAGCAGGGGACATGATTTCTAAGAAGGAAAACACTTACAAACGAATTATCTATATGACATATATAAATGAAGTCTAAAGTTCACATACAAGTCTTTATACATTATTTATTTTCTTATAGGTCTGCCTTTGGCTCAAGCTGAGCTCCAGAGACTTGGAGTTATTCCAGAGGAGATGAAGGACAAGGAGCCAGTGAAGGGTACGTAGTATTATTAATTGCAGAGAAGACATTTCAGTCAAACCACAAAACATGACTCTCTTAAAACCATTAATTTCCTTTAAACTGTGCAGGTGAGGAGAGTGCTTCCTCAGCCGCAGTCAAAAGCAAGACCAGGAGAGGCAAAAGAGGGAAAGGAACAAAGGGAGCAAAAACAACTATAGCAAATAATGAGAGTGGCCATCTTCAACATCAGGATGAAAACAAAGGGCAAATGAAGGACCCAGAGGAGCAGGGAGGAAGAGGAGGGAACTACAGGCAGGACATAGGCAAATGGAGACCAGCTCCTGTGGAGAGGGAGAAGAGTGGCCAGAGGTTTCCATCAAATGGAGCCAGACAGCAATCTGGTTATCATCCCAGCAGAGGAAACAAGAAGGGAGAGAGGATGGACAACCGAGGAAAACCACCAACAGAGAGACGTCAGAGGGAGGAGATGAAGATGGCACCACAGAGGCAGGGGAACCGAGAGGCCCAAGCAGTGGGACCGAACAGGACAAGAGGGAGAGATGGAATGGTGGACAGAGGACCCAGAACTTGGTGGAACAACAGCTGGCAGAAGGGGACCCAGGCAGAGTACTGTTGGTATGGCCGAGATGAACACTGGTGCGAGTATTGTTGGTATGACCAAGGTGAACACTGGTGCGAGAGGAGGAGATTTGCAAAGAACTAGAGGGACAGAGAAGGGGAGCTGGACGAGAAGACATCAAGCAGATGGAGCACATAGTCATGATGATCTGACAAGAGCGGTGATGGAGGCAGCGCTTGCAAATTACATACAAATCTCCCTTTTTAAATGAAAACAAAACATTTATCTTTCATTACCATCATTATTTGCTTTTAAAACGCTAATAAAATAATAATCACATCTTGGTCAGATCATTAGGTTTCCTCCGGTAGGAGGTAACCTATTGTTATTGTAGGCTTTCTTATTACAGTTTTTCACTGTTGCTAAAACCCGTTTTTCAAAACAGTAACGCCTTTCTCAAAACTGCACACAGAAAATTGAAAACCTCACACACAAAATGCTAAACCTGACACTCCCTTTGCAAGATGACTCTTTGCTATCAAATCTCTTAACTGTTCACAAAATGGAACTCGTGTTTTCATTTGGTACACACAGCCATATTTTCAAAACACACACACATACATTCATTTAGTACACACAACCAAGCATTAGCTGCACACTACCAAGCATTTACAGCACACAGAAGTGCAAAATTGAAAACACAATCATCGAAACACACCATATGAATGACAATGACTCATTGAGCCCTTTCTCCTTTTGTAAAATGTATCAGTGTAGGCCTACATTTTTCATAGTCAAACATAAAACAGCAATACCGTTGTTCTCACAAACCATATTTACAATTTTAGTCTCCTGTTCCACCAGATTGTATTGACATAAAACTGTATACAAAATGCTTATAGTTTTTCTCAATTGCTTACACACATTTTTTGAAAGCATGCCTCGTTCTCAAAACTCTAAACACAAATTCCAAAGCAACTAACTGAAAATGCAAAACCCTTTATATCTCCTGGAAAATGCTACTTTGCTTTCAAAAAATATTGAAAGTGTGTTTTCTTCCTCCACAGTGTGGTTCTCTTTCAGCCCTGCAAAATACAAATACTGTGAGCACACTACGTATATTATATTGATATGCAGTATTACAGTACACAAGGCAAACAGATTTCGTACTTGTTCTCCATCCTGAAGGTTCTAATGAAAAACCATGAAAACATGGTCTACCACAGCGGCCCAAATCTCATTAGAGATGACCATTCTCCTTCTTCTTTCTCCTGATCCTCCTCCTTCTTCACCTTGTCCTCATTCTGTTCCTCCTCCTTGTCCTCCTCTTCTTTCTCTCTGTCCTCCTACTCTTCAACCTCCTACTCCTCCTCCTTCTTGTCCTCCTCTTCTTCCTCCTCTCACTCTTACCCCTCTCCTTCTCTGGTTGTGGATCTTTTCAAAGTTTTCAATAGTTTATCCAACAAAACAGAGGCTCAAGACACTTTAATGGTGCAGTCCTCACTGCAAATTGGTCAAAAGACCTGAAAGTTTAGAGATTTGACTATTTGTGGTTTGCAGGTTGATGCTTTGAGATTTTACTTGAAAATTGTGTGCAACAACAGAACTTTGTGTACACTGTTTTGACAACAACGTGATGTGTAATTGACATCAGTGTGTTCACAAGGAAAATCGGACTCTAATGTAGATAAGGGAATCTTAAGTATTTCCCACTTGGGGCGAGCGATTGATACATGACGTGAAGGTTGTGCAGATTGTGCCGAATTTTTGCTTTATACTTTTTAACAATAGTGAAAAACTGTATTATGTTGCTGCAATGGGAGTCAATGGCAGCCCCTAGAACCATATGGTAACTTTTTCTGAAATTTGGCACACTCATTAAGGACAGTCCCTTCTTCATTCACACCAAGTTTCATGGCTCTCATTACACCACTCTAGCGCCACCAACAGGGCAAAGTTGGACTTTTGTAACACACACAACTTTTGAACCGTATTACCGATTTTCAAAAATGAGGTACCAATGGATTCCCTGGATCAAGACGAATTAAACCCAACCTATGGCGTCAATTTCCGGTTATATAGATTTTCCGCTATTTCCGGTTTTATCAAAAACCTTTGAAAGGCTTCTCCTCCTACAATTATTGGCAAATCTTCTTCAAAATCACCAGAGATGATCTTCAGACCTAGCCTCACAAAAGTTATGGAAATAATTTTGATCCTCACAACCGTTTGTCCGGTACAGCCACTCAAATTCAGCATAAAAGTCGCCAAACAGGAAGTGAAGTCATATCTTGGCAAATCTTTGACAAATCAACACCAAACTTGATATGTCACTGGAAGACACTACAACATGTTGCCATGTGCAAAGGCAACTTCATATCTTAAAAAATGATTGATATAAAGCAAATTGAATAGATTGTTAACGCTAAAATAATGCTTTACACATCAACAGGTCAAAAAGTGATACTCCGATTGAATCACAAGTTCATGTGAAGACACTTGAGAATGTTTAGAACACAAATCTGAAAAAAAATTGACTGTAAGATGAAAAGTAGATTTTTGGTGAATATTTGAAATACGCATGCTTGGCTAATTGCTAGGGTGTTTCTCAAGTCTGCCTCTCTGCCCCTGCCCCTGCCCCTCTGGTCTTGCGCGCGTGTGCGCTCCAGATTCTCTCACACACACACACACACACACACACACACACACACACACACACACACACACACACACACACACACACACACACAGGGACAGGGAAAGGGACAGGCTCCTTTGACACGTACAAGCACACACACACATCATTTAAGGACATTTAGGGATGACTACACCCCTTCTCACTCTTAGCTTGAAGCCATGGCCCTTGAGGATCTTCAAAGTAATGCATTTGAAATGTAACAGCCCATTGGCAAGTCTGCAGCATGGATTTTTCTATACAGTGACAAATTGTCACAAAAATACATTTTTCCCTGGTTTGCAATGTCTGGAGGAGGAAACCGCCATCGCTGCTTGCAGCTATATTCTATTTTTATTGTTGAATAGAATACATATACTCTTCTATGTACCTTGTGAATATAGAGACTTGATCTCATGTGTATTTTTGTGTACTTGCATCTGTTTTTGTGTGATACAGGTTAATGAGTTTAACTTTTACTTACATGATTAATCTAGCATAAACTAGGGAAAATGCCTTGTTAATAAAATTAAGTCCACTGTCTGTAATGTTAGTGTCGAATTGTAAGGTATTTTTGTTTCACTTGTTTACGTCTGATTAATCTAAAGTTTACATAAAGCATCAGTTCTTGTTTCAGCATTCAGAAGGGGTGGCTGTAATTCTTTCTGTGTCTTTAACAAGAGAATATAATAAAAAAGTATTTAAACAGACACAGGTGTATCTCTGTAGCAATACTTTATGTACTGTCAGACGCTTTTACTAACATGTATGAGCCTGTCATTGGCAAAAACAAACAGCACAGATGCTTGCCTCATAGGATTCTGAGTCCTATTGTCAATTGGTTGCTGGTTTTAGCATCTAAGTGTCCCTAGTAGTGCACCGCAGTGGGATTAAAATGTGAGGGTTTTTTCACCAACAGTATTCGTGGATTGAAAGTAGGCCTTCTTTCTTCAATCAACTTACTCAGAGAAGCCACTATCATTGTTCCTTTCAAGTCACTTCAGTACAGCTCTACAGCCTCCTTGTCTATAGACTAGCCTACATAATGTTGATCCGTTTGTCTGTAGACATCTAACTGGAACTATGCTGTGTACGTTGTCTGCACACAAAGTACTTTCCAGCAGATGGTGCTAAGAGACTGACTGATGACACGGCCAGTACAGTGTACGTTGAGAGTAGCCTACGCGAGGGTCCGAGTAACGTAAAACTCGTCATCAGAGGACGTACACGCGGCTCTGTGCAGACATCCGTGAAACTTCCAGTTCTTGGTGCGGATTTGTGTGCGCCGCCACTACCCTGCAGGGCATCTAGAAAGGGCGCGTGGTGTAAAGTTCCAAAACAGCGATGATGACCAGCGATTAATAAAAAATCAAAACCGAAATCCTATGCGTGTGAACTTTATCTTTGTACATTAAGCATTTCCCCCTTCATTGGCACCCATTATGGACAAGACGTAAGGTGTTTGATTTTTTTGAAATTTGGTGATCATTGATCACTGTTTTGGAACATTAAGACATTTTCAGTTTATAGGTTTAGAATGCCCTGGAAAGCGGACTCGGAGCGGACTTTTGAGAACAACTACATGTCCATGGTGCACCTTTCCATGTACGCGTCAGCAACGGAGTATAATTACAGCCTTGAAATGTGGATGACACCAAACAACAGGCATAGACAGAAGCTGAAACAGGTGACGTGCGCCAAGAGGGGAAGATGCCTGATTAAATGCAAGTGAAAAAAAGAAGTGAAACAGAGATCATGAGAAGCACTTTGCGTTTCAAGACCGACCGACCGACTGACTCAGAAACACATTCTTATGCATAACTTAACCTCATGTGACTGGGTAATGAGCCCTGTATCATTTGATAAACTCGTCTTGACTGAAGTGTAGTTTAGTAACGGGTTATCTAACCAATGTAGCCATGGCGTTTGGGACTGTGCACTTTTTCACCACCTACCAACTCTTCATCCTGTGTTTCAGTCTATTCTCTGCACATGCTCAAGGTGCGTAACATGCTTTCATATCTATAGCCTACTTAAATTGAATGTAGGCTATACTTTCGTACACATTCGTAGAACTTGTGACGACAAAAAACCTAGAACATTGACAGAGATTTTAAGTTTTAGGTTCTGAAGTCATTTATGAATTGTCATAAATCGTATAAATGTCCTCTGAATTTACGAAATGACATTATGCTTGCACCTGAGATCACCGTGGCTTCTGGACCTCAGGCATACAATAGCTTTCATATATATGAATCTCTAAATTGTGCATTAATGAATGCTAAAGCATGTCAGATGAGAATCCGGTTACAATATAGGCTACAGGGCTTTTGCACGATACAAATTACATACAAACTATGACAACAGCAGGTGCAGAAAGAGAGCTATATGTCGCTGTTGCGCTGTCTACATCGCTAATGCCATTTTTTTGATTTGATTATTTAAAATTGAATTGCATTACATTACATACAAATGTGTAGCTGTGCGATACTGATGGGTTCTTAACCACGAGTGGCATGTTCTTATTGTACTTTAAAAAAAAAAAAAAATCAGTAGAAGTACAGTTGCCTCTGGGTGTCATAACATCAAATCTTAACCTGGGAAATGTGAAAGCTCTTACATAAAACTGTGAAACAAGACACTTAAGATATACTGTGATTACAATAATAAGAGTTGCACATCTGAAGATGTAAACATGTGGTGCAATATTATCATGTTACGTGAAGATCGGTTGATTTCCCAATCCCCATTTTAAGAGGTTTGTCAATATGCTATACAGCTTGTTCAAATGAAATAAAGAAAACAAAGAAGTGATCAGAAGTGTTTTTGAAACTTCATTTACATAATGGTGGGCGGGGATTGTTTAAATTTTGATGGATGATTAATTTGGGGTACATTTAATTCCCCACATTTATTTGCCATGATACATGGAAGTTTCACATTCCACTGTGGATTGTTTTAAGAACATTTCCCCCATTGTTGCTGTAATGTGGTGTCTTGTTTCTGTCCTAGCGAAAGAGGATGCTTGCATTGATGGTGCAGGGAACTAGGGAACTGAAGACCTCTACTCATGCACACATTACAGAAGTTCTTAGTATCGCTGAAGCGTTCTAAAATGTTACAAATATACTAGACTATGTTCTTAGAGGGGCAATATGTCACAAGACCTTGTAACAAAATGATCCTTTGCATCATTTTGGTGATTTACACAGGGAATATTGTACCTCATATGTTTGCATACAGGACATGTGGTATAATACAACTGCAATACCTTGCTTCTGCTTATGTCTTTTGAATTTACAGGTTATGAATCATGTGAAGTCTCGGTCCAACTGAAACGAAATTCGTCGGCTGAGGCTTTTTTAGAAAAGAGTCTGAAGATCAACTGCACTGTAAAGCACTGTGGTGAAAGGCCAGCAGTCAGATGGTGCAAAGTTACAGATTTAAATGACTGCATTCCAGTCAATGAAACCGATCAAATGGAAGTTCTATGGAGAGACAACAAGGAATTATCCAGCATCTTATTACTGCATTTCAAACACATAACCATGGATGATTCTGGATTGTACAGGTGTCAATGTGAATCTAAATCTGAAAGCTGTATCAGCCATTCAATCACTGTCACAGTGAAAGGTACACAGTGGCTTTCCTTTTCTACTGATTTTATTATTACTATACAAACAAATATTGTTTTAAAATAACAATTACATAAACACACTTTTCCTAGCAAAATCAGAATCAATGTTTTGTTTAAAAACTTTTCAGAAAAAGTGTTGGACATTGAGCAAACTGTAAACAATGAGAACAAAACTGCAAGTAAGGGCAACAATTTGAATACTTTTATTAAGAGACCTACACACAAATAATTTGCAGTATAACAAGTCATTGGAGCAAGCACAATTTACTTTGTGAAAACAAAACGGTATAGCTGTGAAACCTTACCTTTTCCCTCAAAACACATAGGCTTTCCATTACGAATGCATTAAAAAAGACAATGTGCCTTGATTTTTACGATATAAAATGGTTAGCATTCATTTGAACTATTTAGGATTTTGACATACTTGATTTTATAGGAAAAGTCAAATATATCACAAAGGACTCAAGAGCGAGATGGTTATGGGACATGTATATGTGCCTCCTTTTCCAGATTTTTCCCTGGGTGAGACTGCAGGCATAACAGACTGGTATTGGCCAGCCATATACATCTCCTCTGGAATCACATCAGTCGTTATTGTCGCAATTCTGTCTTGTCTTGGCTTCAGATGCAGTAAAGGTGGGGTGCTCAAATATTTTGTTCTCTTTTGGCTTGGATGTTGATGTAAATAAAACCCCAAGAAAACAAGGCTTACATCAATTCTTCACAATGACTTTCTCTTTTTGATAGGGTCGAGGCAGGCCAGTGCAGAGAAGGCAGCTGAGAATCAGGTAAAGTCTTTCCTTAGGTTTTCTCAGTTCTGCGGTCCTCGTCTTATACATTACTTTCATGGCATCTGCTCAGTATTCCACCTCTTTCCCACACCTACTTGCCCCTTTTATTTTAACTATGACCTTCATCCACTGTCTTCCATGCTTGCTCAGATCTCACTCATTGAGAAAATGTGCACTCTTAAAAGCGCAGAAGATTGGGTTTGTTGTTGTGTGAAAAATGTCAACTCCTTAACATTCCTGTCTTTTAATTGCATTCATTTGTTGTTGCTACAAAAAAGTAAGCTCCTTCATAGCCTTCTTCTTTGTTTGTGTATAGTATGCATCGGTACAGATGTCTGATATGGGTCCTCCACTTCCTGACCCCCGTCATTCCTCGCAAAGTAAGCAACGCAATCGCTCGCATCCCACCCCAGCCAGTGCAGAGAGACAAGGAGAGCGTCTCTATGAGCATTGCAGTGACATGGGGTCACGACCAACCAGCAACATACCCTCCAGAGATGTCATACCATCGCACAGGCAATTGACCAATCACGTTGGCACCCAGAACAGTACGGACGAGGAGGCGGGTACATTGGTGTATGCCTCACTGAATCACCAGATGCCAAACCGTTTGCAGACTCGAGCCATAGAGGTCACAGAGGAGTCCACTGAGTATGCTGCTGTGCGCAGGTGCTAGTCTCAGACTGCTCTGCATTAGAAAGGCACTTTGACGTCTTGTACTTGTTCCTCTACATACAGTATGTGATATGAGTATGGTATGAGATATTGGTGATTTAGTAATTGTAATATGTTAATATTGTTGATGGCTTTAGTTAAGGAGCTCTAAACATGGTCTAAAGGTTGTGATCAGTATCAAACATACAGACATTTGAACTACATTTATTTTTATTTACAAGAACTGGCCTTCATCTTCTGAGATGTAGTTTACAGGTGTGTTATGACAACACATCATACATTCATGTGGCTTAACTGGAAGAGCTCAGAACTAAGAACGTGGTCATGGCTTCCACGTCCAGGAAGCACAGATACTCAGGAGAAATGAACATATGCACTGTGCTGTGAAGGAGTTTAAAAATCAGAATTAAGGATCAGAGTTAATCAAATCAACTCAAACTTTGATTAATCAATTAATATTGATTGCCAATAATCCATATGAATTTGTATTTGTTGCTTTTCATTGGACTGAGGTTCAAATGTAAATATATTCAAATATTCTGGTTGAATATACTGCTAGATGAAATGAACTGAGAGAGGTGTGAACGAGTATTCACTCCCATCCCCCTTCTCTTGGTCATATCAAAGTGTCTTTGATATTCCGTATCTTCATGAGTTCAGATCTCTTAGCTCACAGCTGGATCTCTTAATCAATTTCCCCTGAGAACAAATGTTGTGGAGTTTCTTATCTCAGAGGTAGTAGACTGAAACATATTCATGGAGGGATGGGGGTATGGGGTGACACCCCTTATGCTAAGGAGGGTATTTTGACCAGATGAGACATAGGTGAAGCATAGGTTTTGAGTGAAACCTCTGTCTATCTCCCTGGGTGCGTCACTGCATCACTGTACAAGATTAAACAGGGTTTCTTGACTGATCATCTCAGACTAAGTTTCCACCAATCTTTTGGTACTAATAAATCACCATCAGCTGTGAGTCACTTTGGATGAACATGCCGCCTAAAGGGAATATTTGTAAATGTAAAAATGAGAAATGTAAAATGATAATTTGTGCCTTCAAGAGGAAAATAAAGTGTTCTAAGAGGCGTGGTCTGTTCTGTTTCACGGTTGTTACTGTGTTTGTGTTTTAATTATTCGTGGTCTGTTCTGTTTCACGGTTGTTACTGTGTTTGTGTTTTAATTATTTGTTCTATCAAAATACTTTTAAATCTTACTTTTAAACTAAATTATGTACCCTGTTATTACTATAAGTGTAAGAACCTTTTCTTTACATTTTGTTACTTACTAATACTTTTGTTATTCAAACCCCACTAGACCTTCAACGTAAACATATTAAATGTTTAATAAAAATTGCCCATGCCTAGCCTTCCATCCTTTTGTATTTTGGTTCATGGTTTGGTACTTTTTTACAAGCCTGTTCTTTGATCACATCGGCATCTGTGCAGGCTGCAAAAACCGAGAAAAAAGCCCACACACACACAGTACCTCTAACAACCTGTCCCACATCCTGTGTGACGCAGAGGGAAGTTCACATCCTTGTGTGTGTTTCACTGCAAAACCTTTAGTGTGTTTGTGTGTGTGTGTGTGTGTTGTTATGCACACTCCGTTTGTGGACTCAGGTATTGTGTTTGTATGGGTGTTGGGGGATGTGAATGTACCCCCTTGAACATGTGTGTGTGTGTGTGAGAGAGAGAGAGAGTGTCCGGGGGTGAAAGTGTGAGATTCTACATTAATGTTTCGCTCTGTAGGAGGTTTTACAGTTTGATCATTAAAAATGCAACATATGTGTTATGTTTTCCATTGGTATTTAAATGATTAGATATCACTCATAGTGGGACACTTTCACTTGCACCTTACTTTGATGAACTCTGCTTTTGAAAACCCGTTTTTTTAAAGGCTCTTTTTTTTAAGAGGGTTTTTTCATTCTTGCCTGGTTTGCCATGGGTTTGCACTTGCTAGTTCAGACATCAGTTCCTGAAAACGGCCTTAAAGTTGTAAACTTAGACTGCATTAGACTCGGACTTTCCTTCTTTATACTCTGATGTCAATTACAAATCACCTTGTTGTCAAAACACTACACACAATGTTCAGTTGTTGCACACACTTCTCAAGTAAAATCTCAAAGCATCAACCTATAACACACACATATTCAAATCTCTAAACATTTAGGTCTATTTTACATTTACATTTAAGCAATTTGCAATCAGGTCTGCAGCATTAAAGTGCTTTGAGCCTCTGTTTTCTTTGGTGAACAATGGAGAACTTTGAAGAGATCGACAACCAGAGAAGGAGAGGCGTAAGAGTGAGAGGAGGAGGAGGAGGACAAGAAGGTGGGGGACAAGGGGGAGGAAGAGTAGGAGGACAAGGAGGAGGAGGAGGAGGTCAAGGAGGAGGAGGACAAGGGGGAGTATGAGGATAGAGAGAAGGAAGAGGAGGAGGAAGAGTAGAAAGAGGAGAAAGAGGACAAGAAGGACAAGGAGAAAAAGGAGGAGGAGGACGAGAAAGAAGAAGGAGAATGGTCATCTCTAATGAGATTCGGGCCACTGCGGTAGACCATGTGCTTAACCATGGGTCACCAAATCTCAGCAGCTTCACAGTTGCTGCCATCATTTGAACCTTCAGGATGGAGAACAAGTATAAAATCTGTTTGTCTTCTGTACTGTAATACTGCATATCAATAGAATACAGTGTGCTCACAGTATTTGTATTTTGCAGGACTGAAAGAGAACAACACCGTGGAGGAAGAACACACACTTTCACAGCCGAACAAGGGACTGAAATTGTAAATATGGTCTGTGATAGCAACGCTATTACAATACGACAAATACAAACTAGCATCCTGGCTGACCATGCTACATTCAGGAACGTCCAGACCGTCAGCCTCTCTACATTAGACCGTATTCTTGCATGAATGCCATTCGGATGAAACAGGTGTACAGGGTCCCATTGGACCGGAACACAGACCGCATCAAGGAGTTACTGCGAGAGTTTGTGCTTGTAAGTCCCATACACTCAGCACTTACACATGCATGTATTGTACCTGTAATCCAATATTGATTCTTTTGTACAGTGTCTCGCTGTAGCCCACTGTGTTGACCTCTCTGTGTCCATACTGTAACTTGCATTCTCATGCTGTCTGTGTCAGCAGACCCAGGAGCATGACACAGCAAATGAGTTGTATGAGAACATCTTCATTGATGAGGTTCGATTCAACCTGGTGAAGAGGAGGCACCAGGGCAGAAACGTCATTGGCCAGCGGCCATTGTTGAGGTCCCCGGCCAGCATGGTGGGAACATCACAATGTGTGCTGCAATGAACCACCATAAGATCCTGCACCCTCATGCCCACCTAGGTGCCTATAACACTGCCCGTCTCCTCGCCCGCCTTCCTGGATGGCCTGCATGACCTGCTGCTACCACCTGGACAGATAGATGACCCACAGCGGATCGATTATGTTGTCATTGGACAGGGAGAACATTGCTTGTGATGTGGATGAGGCCCTCTGGCCAGACAGGAACCGGGGGCGTGACGCCTAATCATTTTTGTGAAGCGGGGGGTTAGCCGGCCGGTTTACAGTACTGTACTGTTCTCTGAGGCCCGAAATATATATTTTTTTGCTGCATTCTTGTGTGCTATTTGATATTTGACTATGAAAAAAGTAGGCCTACACTGAGACATTTTACAAAAGGAGAAATGGCTCATTCTCCAGAGTCATTGTTATTCATATGGTGTGTTCCATTTCTATGATTGTGTTTTCAATTTTGCACTTCAGTGTGATTTAAATGCTTGGTAGTTGTGTTTACTCTATGAATGGTATGTGTGTGTCATTTGAAAATATGGCCGTGTGTACCAAATTAAAACACAGGTTCCATTTTGTGAACAGTTAAGATATCTGATGGCAAAGAGTCAGGTTTAGCATTTTGTGTGTGAGGTTTTCAGTTTTGTGTGTGCAGTTTTGAGAAAGCCGTTATTGTTTTGAGAAACGTGTGATAACAATTGTGAAAAACTGTAAATATATCAATATATTCTTAATGGCATTAATAAACTACTCATACATGCTATCCATAGAATTTAATTACATTTAAAAAGATCAGATAGTACATAATATTGCATTGAACCATTGCATTTCTTTTGAGGTTCGTCATAAAAAATGTAATAAAAAATATGTATCTGTTTCAGTTTAGCACTTCTAGTCCTTCCACTGTAATACTCTTTCACTTTGCTATGCAGTATAAGCTTGAGATTAGAACAAACAGTCAACATGACATAACAGAGAGACATACTGTAGCAGAGAGTAGCGAGAAAGGCTCATAACTGATGTCACCCCTGGTGTATGCTTCATCCACTCAGCCCAATACAATTAAGAGACTGTGCCCTCAGACGGTCTTTGTGTTTGTGTGTTCATGCTGACAGTATGGAATACCTCATCAGATGCAAATAGCCTATTTCACATTTCTGCTGTTTACTATATTCAGTGAAAACAGGCAATTAGCTTAACTACGCCTACCGGACCCGAAGTAGACGATTTATAACTGTAACTTTACAGTACTTTCCCCAGTAACTACTGTGAACACACAAGCAAACACAAAAAAACCTCAGTATCTCTAACGTATACAGGAAATAGCAAACACAATAGCAAAAACAGAACAAATCCTGACAGTAGTGATAGCAAAAGGCTTCTGTTCTCTGAGGTATTTGCATGTGTCATGCTCTGATTAGCCCTTGGCCTCCTGAGTCTACCTCAACAGAATGTTAGTTTCTCTAGCCTCTAGATGTACGTGACCATTGCATTGCCACACTTTCATTTCCCTTCCTTCAAGGGTGTAGAAATGGACACAGACACTTTAAAGAACACAAGATCTCACTGAATAAACAGAAAGTTACACATGCTTATCCACTAGATCAAAATTAACTTTGTCAATTTATTGCAATATTATACAACAGAATGTTTGAAATGGAAAATGTGAACTGTAACACCATGGCATTGTTCAATCTGCTCTTTGAGTTAGTTATTTTGCTAATTGTAGACCTGCTACCAATATAAATAAATCTATCTATGCAATACATATCCAATACCTCATTCCATTGAATAGTTTTATCATCAGTAAACTCTTAGTTTTCTTTCACAACAATAGCCATGGAATCGTGGGCTGTATTAGTCCTTTGACATAGAGGCACACTTCCCTCTAGTGGAGATGCACGGACCAAAAATCCCTGCCTTGTGTGTGCGCGTGAATGTGCGTCAATGCATTAGTCATGCATGTGTGTATGTATGTGTATGTGTGTGTTTGTATTTGTGTTTGACTGTGTTGTTTGTGTATGCCTGTTTTTATTTGTGTGTGTGTGTTTGTGCAAATGAGAGCAAATGTGTAGCCCTCCACTAGCTCTCTCTCTCTCTATCTCTCTCTCTCTCTCTCTCTCTCTCTCTCTCTCTCTCTCTCTCTCTCTCTCTCTCTCTCTCTCTCTCTCTCTCTCTCTTTTTAACACTGTATGACACACCTCTACACTCTCACAGGCACCATGCAGCATGACATATCACAGTCTAACAGAGATTGCGGTTGACTGAGAAGGATCCTCCTGATAAGGCAGGTTAATTTTAAACTAGTGAGGAAAAAATGGTAACAACAAATACTAAGTCTGAAAGGGTGTAGTGCTTATTCTGGCAAGGTGCAGAGGGGCATTGAAAGACAACCTGTCCTGTCTCGATTTCCACAAAATGACTTCTGCTCTGGGCTCATGGATATTTTCCCCAAATATTTACAAAGCCTCTGTCCTAATGAGAATACTAAGATGAGTCCAGTCCTGAAGATCATGTCAGATGAAATGTGTTAGCGGTGCTTTTGTTTTTCTAACATGTTCTCAGGATGCCCATGTGCTGATTCGGTCAAAGTGATAAAGTGCAGTCACTTCAGGTTTCTTGAAAGTTCCCAAGGGTCATGCTGTTCATGTTCCTTCTTGGGCTTGAAGTGCATCTTTTGAGTTTACTGTCAATCATAGCAGCATTCTTCTATTCTCCTGGCAAAGGGGAATTCTGAGGAAATAGAGCAAAAGGGAGAGAGAGAAAGCAATATGTGGATAGTTATTTCTCTGTTCATATATATATAAAAAAAAAAGTTTTAAGTGCTTTTAATTGATACTTTATATTGTTTCATGTTTTTTTTTGTCTGTATAAAGCATCTGCTAAAATACCATAACCATAACCATAAATATGAAAATGAATAAGTTGTGAAGTAAATCTGAAATATGACTCAGCTGATCAACTATGATGCACACAAACAAATGTCCCTCAAGCATAACAGTACTGCCTAAAAAGTCCCTGATTTTCCAACCAGTCCCTATCAAACTGTCCCTGATGTTGCTACCACATGGGAAAGCACATGTCAACAATGTCAATAAGGAAGTGAAAGTTACACTGTAAACGATAAACAACTTGCCAAGAGGTTACTGGAAGGCGTGAGTGAACAACACCAGGAAGGGAAGGACAGTAAACTCCCTGAGGTTCTTTTGGAAGACCACTGACTTCCTTAATGCTGAAACGGAAGTGGTGCTAGTAAGCTATCTCTTGAGTTTCCCTTAAATGTCTCTTCCAGGATTATGTAAGTCTAATATTTCTGATTGCTGCAATCATCTTACTCATGTCATTCTCCAGTGACTTTTGACACGTGAAAGCTGACGTGGCCAGCATAGTTTTAGGTGTTGCATCACCTGAGTTCTTAGAAATTGAATCTCTCATGGGATTTTGGCCAGCATTCAACTTCAACAAGTCACTCTCACGATTCACTCAATTTCTCGCTTACACTGCCCCCTAGCCACTCACAACGCCCCCACCCACCACACACTGACACACACACACACACACACACACACACACACACACACACACACACACACACACACACACACACACACTGACACATTACTTGATCTTTCTGTTAACGGCCAGTAGAGGTCAGAGCTGACCCCATGAACTGGCATGCACAGCACATCTTAGATAAGCTTAGGTGGTAGAGATAGTAGACTTCTGTGGAAGGCTCTCTATCATCAAACAGAACATGAATACAGTAGGTAGAAGCTAGATGTCAAAGGTATACTCTGTAACTCCCACAGGAAAGACTTACACACCCTGAAGTCTCTGTCTTTGCATTTACATTTACATGTATTCATTTGGATGCTTTTAGACAAAGCAACAGCACGTTAGGAGACCTTTTGAGAATGAGCACACAAAGACTGAGGAAGTACTATCACTGTCAGCCAAATTATTGGAGAGAAACAAATAATAATAACAGTAATAAATTCAAGACCCAAGGAAAAAGGGGCACAATGAGTTTGAGAAACATACAAACAAGAAAGGCATTCACAAATAAACATCCTCAACTGTAGGCTACAATGCTGAATCCAACTCCATAGAGAGCCTGAACTTTCTTGTGGAGGGCTTTTTGTTGTTCCCCCGGGCATCCGGACAAGCCTTTCTCTCCTATTTGAGGCCCCTAGTGATAATTTGGCCACCCTCAGGGCAGAAGACTGAAACTGGACGAGTGCCGGGGTGGGGGATGGGGTTATGGTGCTAGGGAGGGGCCCAGACTGAATGAGCAATTCAATTCAAACTGAATGAGTTTGTGTGTGTGTGTGTGTGTGTGCGTGTGTGTGTGTGTGTGTGTGTGTGTGTGTGTGTGTGTGCGTGGGTGTGTGTGTGTGGCTGTGTGTCTACAAGTAATGAAAGAGAAAGAAATAGCCAGTCAGAAAGAAACCTTGAGTACATGCCAGCAAGAACAAAGGACAGACAATTAGAAACAAAAGAAAGACAGAAAGAAAGAAGTTAGGAAAGAAAGAAAAAGAAAAAGAAGAGAAAGGGAAAGAAAGAAAAAGAAATGATCCTAATTTTCATCAGTGGATGATCACTTTATCAGGACAGCCTTTACAGTTGTAAGATGCGCTTTCCTAGTTGTTCTCACCCCGAGGAACAGAACACACCCAGTCACACTAAAGTGTATTCGCTGCAAAGGTCAAAGGCCAAATCTCGGGGATGATGGGATCAGGATCTTTCAGATGGAGGTGTTAAATACCAAAGCACTGGTAAGCCTTTCCAACATCCTCTTACAGTTACAAAAATCCCCAGGAAAGTTTACAGACATCTCAAACCAAGAGCTCTCCGTCAAATCAAGCCAAGGTCCAAAAAACCTCTTGGACAGGTAAACAGATTTGGTTTCACACAGACATTAAAATCCAGTTTCCATGGAAACCGAAGGCTATGGGGACCTTAAATATCACTACCGCTTATAAACTGGTCCTTGCTTCCCCACTAAGTTCTGGCTGCCAGATTTGAAGTGAGCTGATCTTCAAGTCCTTGTGTGTCCACAGTGTTTTAGCCGTATGATTGCAGTTAAGAACACATGTAGCACAAACTATATCCAGGCTAGTGACTTTTTTTCCCTGACCAACACAACCTTGTTTGCGTATTTGATTTTGAATTACTGAAATGAGGTTTTTGAAATATTATGGTGTGAACAGAAGTGAAAGTTTGTGTTTGTATGTATGCATGAATAACTGTGTAAAGGCTTACCTACTGAAGGCGTCAGCATGGTGAACACTTGCTCACACATACACAGAGGCACAAGAGAAGCGTCACGACGACAGACATCATGATGATGAGAATTACATGTGTGCGTCTGACTGTAATACAAACACAGACACACAAAAATTAGCAACTCACACTCACCCTCACACATATACACACGTCCAGAACAGTTCAATTTCAAAGTATAAATGTACTCCTTGTTTCCGGAAACGTAAAACAATCTTCACTATTTACTGAATGCAAATTAAAATACCAGGAAATAACACATTTCTAGTCAAAATCCCAAAGCAACCAGATAATGTAACTACCACCATGGTACATACCCACCTGTTCATTACTTCTACAATACGGCTGAAAGATTGTGCTCAAGAGAAAATCCAGATGGTTGGCTCATTTTACATCCAACACCTGGAATTTCAATGTCTGCTCACAGTCACTTACCCTTGTTTAGAGCAACAGAGGCAACAGACGGCAGGCCTTGGTGATGAACCAGACACTTAATGGTCTTGTCCACAATGAGACGCTCCTGGACAAGGATGGAGCTGACCACCAGGGTGGTGCCGTCTCCCTGCTCGAAGTACGAGGACACGGAGGGGCCCATGGTGCGGTTGTCCCCCTCCACGTTCCAGGAGATCTTGGAGGCTGGGCGAGACACTGTGGTGCAGTTCACCTCGACGACACCAGGAGACACGGTTACGTGGGTCACCTCAGGTTTAGGGAGGACTGAAAGAAAGACACACGTACACTAAATAGTGAGTTATTCAACATAAATGATTGAGGGGATGGAAAAAAGCTTTGAAAATGGAGTAAAGATACCACGGCCAAGCAATTAGTGAATTTTTACACAACACAAAAAAACACTGATACAGTCTGATCTAATAGTGGGCCCCTCCATGTCCTTTGACTAGTATTTTAATTTGCATGTGTGTGTGTGTGTGTGTGTGTGTGTGTGTGTGTGTGTGTGTGTGTGTGTGTGTTTGTTGTGTAAGAAGTGTCTTTCCATGTGTTGTAATCACATATGGTCTGATTCTTTTGTAGTGTTATTCACTGTCTACCATCACTGTTTTTTTGCTCTGCAAGAATCAGACAACAGAAAGCATGGTTGTTAGGACTGAGTTCATAGTCGGTCATCATCAGACATAGGTCATGTCTGTTGGTCCCAGACTTTGTATTTATTTTGAAAGAAACGTCACAAAGAAGACACAGAGACAGAGAGAGAGAGAGAGAGAGAGAGAGAGAGATGGAGAGAGAGAGAGAGGAAGACTGGGAGAGGAATAAAGAGAAAGGGAGGTAGATGGAGAGAGAGAGAGAGAGCATGGTGGATGGAAAAGAGACAAAAGAAAGACTCAGAGAGAGAGTGAGAGAGACATGAAGAGGAAGAAAGAGAAAGGGAGAGCGATGGAGAGAAAGAGAGAGAGGGAGAGAGAGAGAGAAATAAAGAAAGAATAAACTTTCGGTCCACCTTTTGTTTGACATTTCAGTTATGCAGTGGCCGATGCCAAAAGCACCACTGTGGGACTCAAGCTTGCAGAGGAGAGAGGAGAGAGAGAGGAGAGAGGAGAGAGAGGAGAGAGAGGAGAGAGGAGAGAGAGGAGAGAGGAGAGAGAGCGAGAGAGAAAGGGCCTGAATGAAAGGCCCAGTGTTGGGGGAAACAGCCCTACTGTCATGGCTAAATGACCAGCCTCTCTTTGGCAGGCCCATCACAATCCAGCATTGTGCTTTTTTGGTCAACACTGACAAATTGTTATTGTCCAAGCTGAACCAATATTGTGCCCTACAACAATAGCTACTTTAGACAGCCACAGCAGGTAGGGAAGGATATGGTATGGTGGTGCACATCCGAAATCTTACAAAAAAGCACTCATCAAAACTCAGGTAAACTCATCAGATTTAGTTCTGTCCTAAAAGCCATTATGGGAATAATGTGATTGATCATGACATTGGCTTGGCATGGATCTCCAGTGCAAATACAAGCATGGTTGGATGCTTTTAGGTTTGATTCAAACTCATGCTCTCTTTTATGGCTGTATGAAGAAATATGTTTTGCTTTTTGCTGACCAGCCCAGCTTCCTGGATTCTCCTCACAATTTGTCGTTTACATTTACAGTATATTGGACTGGGTGAGAGCTACTGAACACACAAACGCATTTATCTGCGCATATACAGTGCTGAAATCTCACATCCTTACTGACAGTTGTTCTCACGTGCAGATACCACCTAACTGGATAATCATCATATACAGTTTATTGTTGAAAAATCACATAATTTCACTCTCTCAAAGGCCTCTTTTAAAAGTTATAACTACATGTTCAGTTTCCCTCCCTTGAACTGATAATAGTGACAATATCACTCTCATGTGAGAAAAAACCAGCTAACTCCATAAACATACCGTAAACTGTGAGGCAGGCGGTGGCGCTCCTGGTGCCCTCTGGGTACGTGTGGAACTCACAGGTGTAGCAGCCCTCATCCTCTGTGCTGACGGGCCGCAGGGAGAGCTCGGTACGATCCAGGGTGTTGCTTATAGTGACGTGGCCCTGGAAGGGCTCCTCTACGATTGGGCTGTCCTCCTTGGCGTAGGAGGCCACGGTGGTGGTGTCTCCCTGCTCCGCCGTCTTGGTCCACAAGACCTGCTGCACCCTGTCACCCAGTGCGTAGCGGCAGGTAAGGGTGGTGTGCTTCCCGCTCACCACTGTCTTATTCCCCTTGTTGTCTACCCTTGCTGAGAGAAGGAGAGAGAGAGAGAGAGAGAGAGAGAGAGAGAGAGAGAGAGAGAAAGAGTAGAAAATCAACTCAAACAAGTAGTTAGGAAGGTGGTTAATCATGCACCTTTGAAGTGTTACTCAGTGGGGACATCCAAACTACGTTTAGTTTCGGCTGTAACTCATTGTCTGCTTCACAACTCTGTTATGTAAACTATCTATTCAAAAACCGATGGTCAGGGGACACTCAAAAGTGAGGTACATTCCACACCATCTGTGGTTATCCACTCCAGCCTAAGCACTTCCGGGCAAAAATGCTGGTCACATGGTTATGGTGGTTTGTGATTTCCCTCCCAGTGACCCTTCAGGCACAGTGTCTGTGTTGTTTCCTGGTCACCTTCTGCTTGTGTGAGCAAACCGGAGGTAGGTGGGACGCATGGAATGGCATGCTTGTGATTGGTGTTCTATCCTCTCTGACCTGTCTGTGAGGACACAGGCCTCGTCCCACTTCCTGTTATTCCAACTGCACCACTAGTGCCTCTCAGCCCCACAGTCCCAAAAGGGTCTGACACTCACATCCAACGTGCAGCCCAACCCAACCCACAACCAACATCCAGAAATATCTCTCACCAGTTCCCAGCAACTGAGTTTCAAGTTGAGTTCTCGCTCATGGTGGGGAAACAAGCCATTTAGTAAGGGGCGAATGGTGCATTCTGAACTTGATGTGTGACTTTGAGCTTGTGCCATTTCCAACACAGCTATTTTCATTACCTTGAACCTTCACTGGCCTTTGACTTCAGCTCCGGAAATAAACGGATGCTGTGCCAGCCTATTCCCATACTGGGTGAGCGGGTTCCAGAAGTAGTTGTCACAAGTGAAAGGGAAACCCCACAGGCTTCAAGTTAGGTCAGTACTAGACCACAGTCAAAATACTGATAGTTTCTAAGATGGTCTTCATATATGAACTGTACAAACTTAAATGCTGAAGGTGCACAAATTTAAAGTAAAATGAAAGAAAAACATAGAGGAAACATTTTTGGTACATTTTAACCATCATCCATGCTTCCTTAAAGCTGGCAATGGATAACATTTGGCTTTAACTCTGCGTTATTCATTCCAAATGCTCACGGTCAGACTTTCAAAATGTCATAGAAAATATAAATAATGAGTTAAAAATCGTACCCAAGACAGAGAGGCAGGTCCTCCCCTCTTGCTGCCCAGTAGGGTAGACGTCAAATATGCACCGGTAGCAGCCCTCGTCCTGAGGTCCGGCTTTCTTGATCCTGATGGCGCTGGTGTGATTGTGAAAGGTGGCCAGCTCCACACGGATAGACCCAGTCACCCTGCTTGGCTCATCCGCAAGGTAAGAGAGGATGGTGCGATCATGGGCATCCAACCAGCGCACCTGTGACAGCGACTGCCCGGTGCCTATTGTGATGTTGCAGCCAATCATGAAGGGTTGCCCAGCGATGGCTTGCAGGCGTAGGGGAGCGCTGACACCACCCACAACTGTGATGAGAAGGCAGATTGAGTCAACCGACAAGGAAGGAGTTTGATGCAGGCAGATGTTATTAGTGGGTAGAACTTTGAGGAAGGTGGGTGGGAATTTCAGAGTGGCTAACCCAGTAATTTCAAACCAGTAGAGTCATGACATCTTTAAAAAACACATTTACTGATGCTTGCTTTTGTCTAATGAAAACATATGTTATTTGGTCAAAATGAAGGCGCAGCTGGTCACCTTGTAATCTGGAAAGTAGCAGCAGAGTTAACCACAGATAGCACGGACACCAGTAAGCTTCAAACATCTTGGTCTGTGGAGGTTAAAACCAACAGATTAGAACATTACATACGTAGACAAGCACTTCATTGCACAACAAACCATAAAATCAAAAGTAACTATTTCTAGAAAAACATGACCAAATTTGAACTACAACTATATTGCATAGTGGTTGCCACTGATGAAAACTGAGTAAGATTTACAATGATTATTTGACAGTGTTATTTAACAGGTAATACTCTGTCATGAACATCTGAGAATCTTAGAATTGTCCCCAGTCAGGTGCGTGTAAAAGAAAGGTGCTTACAATGCAATTCAGCTTTCCCCTCTCTGTGACAGGTCTTCAGCAGTCAGATTTTCCTCAGCCTCCCTTCTTGCATGCGCCAGTCCCTGGAAACAACACAGACACCCATGAGCGAAGAGGAAAAGGTTGAGTGACAGGTGACCAGTGACTCGCTTTGCTGAGGGCACTGGTGCAGAGATTGTGCCCTGGCCTCTTTCTACCAGACCCGGAGGATAGTTAGTCTGTGAGACCTGTTGTTTTTCCTTCATGCCCCATTCTCTTTTCCATGCTCTGTTTCTTGGGGACAGCACAAAGACAGAGCTCCATATCCACAGAGAAAAGTGTCATTCAAAATGAATCACCTCTTACAGAAATCAGGATGACTGTCTGCCTGTTTTGCATAGATCTCCAGTATCTCTGGCATCAGTTTACAGCTTCATGAAGTCAACACTGAACAAAAAATGAAACCATTTCCCCTGGCAGGGACTTTCTGCTGTTTAGGTTGTGACTCATATCATCACGTGTCAATTTGTTTACCTATTAAAGAAGTATAAATAAAATGAATGGCTGATTGGTCAGTTTCATTTCACCCATGCGTTGTGTGTGTTTCACAGAAGCTTATAATATACATTACACTGACAGTTTGTTACACAGAAAGTCATATCTCCATATTTTGTAGTTCGGGTATCACTATGTACTTCTCCTTTTTCTTCTTTCTTTTAATTCTTTCTTTGAATCCTTCTCTCCTCCACCATAAACTGCACATCTAAAATAACTTACTGGTTTCTGGTTAGTGTCATAGCACTAAAAACCTCAAAGCCTGCAAATGCTGTTCTCTTCCTCTCCTTCTGGGAATCTGTGAGATAGGGTTAGGGTTAAACACCACAGCCCTGCTGATCTGAAGGGCCGTTAGCAACCAAATATTGCCCAAGGAAAGCCACAGGTGGCCACCACATGTAAACTGGATTTTGCCTCTGTTAGCGTGTTAGCGTACCTCAGCACCCCTGGAGTCTGTCATCATCTGGGAAACATCAAGCACCTGGCTTTGATGCTTAAGCTACAAGAACACTCCTATTACAAATAACGGAAGCCCTGGATAACTACAAAAGAGCAACTAAAAAGTGAAAATGCTCATGAATATTTATCTACCCCTTTAATGGTCAGCTCAACAGTTTGATAGAGCACCTTTTAAAATGTCATATCCTGTTAGAAAATAAACTGTCCTTAATTCAACCACATAAAGTCACCTACCATGTGGTTGCTTCATGTTATGCACAACAAATTAGTTTGGTAGCTCTGAAATGTTGAGGTCCACACCATTTCAACACTCACTATTTGAAGTGACCATTTGTGAATTCAGACATAGCATGTAGAATCACATCACAAGGAACACCGCAATTCATTTGCATAGAAATTATTGTTATTGTCATGGTTTAATACTTGTTGGAAAACATGATTTGTCCATGACTTCCTTCTCTATCAAGGTGCATCCACTTGAGGAGGACCTGGGGGCAAAACTTGTGACAACTTTCGACAAAACAATCACACAGCCAAATCTATCTTGGACGAAAACTTCACCAGTTTCAACCTATTTCAGAGACTTTGATCAAATCTGGGAATCCAGTAGGGCCGCACTGTCCGACCAAATCATACAGGAGGAGCTTGCTTGATATCAGACAAAAGGCTGATGCAGAGAGGTCGTGGAGCTTTTGATTGCACATCCGTTGATCACAGTAAAGTGATATGACAACGGTGTGAACCTCCTGAGCAATGCCTATGGAGTCAAGCCATTTTCAGCTATGCAGTGGTGGAGCAAATATGCCCATGCAAAGATTTCTGTTCCATACCCCTCAATCATCATCACTGCCTACACATGAGCACATGGAAGGCACTGATCTGTCAGATATGGTGGTACACTTAAACACAAGAACATCCCCTATCCGCTTGACCTATGTATGTCAAATTCCTGGCTGGTTTACAAGAGGGACTGTGGCTTACTGCAAGAGAAACCAATGCCTCTCAAAAGGTTTCCCTTTGGCAGTCGCCTGCAGTTTGAAACAAACCAACAGTGGTGCCCACCTCTGCACATACCTCAGAAGCGCAATAGCACAAGGGCTCCACAACCAACACCAGATGTGCGTCACGACAACACTTGACACTGGCCTATTCACTCTACATGCGGGCAGTCCGACCGTGTCCACAGGGTGCGTCCAGGTGAAAGTTTAGCAAGTGGTCTATTTTTTTGTGTTTGAAAGCAAACCAACAATGCTTTGTGCAATAACATCAGCAATGAAGACTGAGACTCACATTACGGCCACTCCATCAGCACACATGCTCTCACACACATACACTACTTGTATTAACAAACACACACACTAGGCATTCTCTCCACGTTCACTCACCCAGACATCCAGTCACTACACTGCATACACAACCCACTGTTCCTTGTAAAACAGTAAAAACAGTTGTGCTTTGCACAAAAAAAAAACAAAAAAAAAATGGACTGATAGTATTACAGGCTAATAGATCTAGATAAAGCAATTATTATATATTATTATAGCAATAATTATATTTTTCTGGGTGTGGCCATGAAAGGGGCTGTGTATGTAACCTCTACATACATGCAGCACCCTGCTGTCTATCAAGATGCAAGCTCCACCACACAGCTAGTAGCAGAGTATTTCCATCTCCCTCGCCCCTGCTCAGCGAAACAGTGGCAATTAAAAAAAGTTGTGGTTGCACTCCCACGTTCAGGGTGCCAGGAAATCCACTAGCCAAGGCTTGCTGGAGGCAAGCGGCTCTCTTAAGTTGCTCCCTACCACACGCCCCCCTCAGACAGTGCCTAAATGAGAGTTACTGAGCTTGTTTGAAGTTTTCACTGTCGGGAATGTGGCGGGGATGCAGTGTTGGGCCACCGTCAGATCCAGTATAGGGGCAAGCCAGTATCTCCAGAGAAAGTGCACTTTTCCGCAGGGTATGCTATCATCCTCACATTCATAAATCTAATTGGATGAACTTAGAATCAAACATGCACGAATTATTGATTACAAAGAGAGCCCTGTCATAACAGAACACAGTTCAGGGATTTGCTTCCACATCAATTCCACTTGTTGTTGTGGAATTTTAGAAATGAACAAAATGCCTTTAATATCAAAATGATCTGCATTCTAAAACACATTTCAAAGTTAACTGGGAGTTAGTCATGAACATGTACGTGCTAAAAGTTGGGGACAAAACAGAATAGTATGACACACAGTATGACTGTATGTGAAAGACATGCTATTTAGTTGGCGTGCCCAAATGATGAGATGCTCCATTAAAGTGGACAAATGTTTGCCACAAATATTGATATTAACTACTATCATGTAACACTTGCATTTAAGTTCTGAGGTCCATTTGGGCCTAAAACACTCAATTGAGATTTGGGGATATTCATGAATGGTTTAATTTTTTATTATTTTCTCTGCATTAAAACAAATTAATCAAACAAACAAAAAACAAGACTATAATTTGGAGAATTACTACAATACAGAAATCAAGCTGAACATTTAATTTAAACTATTTTTACCAATTTAAGCCTAAAAAGAGAATACCACTTAATCATTCACCTACCGTTTTATATCGCCTAACACTGCCAGCAAATGGCAAACCTTAGCTGTGATAGAATACTTGACCTACCTTTCAGAAAGAAGAGTTATATCAACAAAAATCATCTTTGTTCATTTCCCAGATCAAAACCGTAAACGCGCAGAACAGACACTGATAATGTGTTGGCTGTGGTTCTTTTTAAATGGCACTAAATCAGATACGCCCACATGGACACGCGCGAAGACTCATGCAGGAATGATCTGACTCAAGGACTGTGAGAGAGCGGCGTCTATCGACGAATTGTCTGCTGTACACCCAAAGCTCATAGAATAGGTAGCTCACGATCGGGAGTATTTTTTTTCTCAATCTCATTTAAAATATATATATTTTTTGTTTAATTAGGTATCCTCAAATGGAATGTGTGGAATTATAGGTAGATTACGGGTATGCTCTCTCTTTACCATTTCTTCCTCAGATGTTTCAAATAATCTGAAACACGACCAGAATTGTGTTGTTGAGGCCAACTGGTGAGAAATGTTGTAAACAGACAGTGTTTCCGCGCAATACAATGATGTGTGATCAATTCCAGTGTATCTCCCAAACTTTGGGAGTCCCCATTTCTGTTCTCCTCGGGGCGATTAAACGCATTGTTTAGAATACAGTTTCGATATCTTTTCCTGCTTCACGTCATTACCTACGGTAAGGGAGGAGACAAATCATTGACGGGAAAATGTATTGGGGAAATAGCTGTCTTTTACGGTCTGTGGTAATAGCAGACAGTAAATGTATTATTCATAACAAACAGTAAAATCATGACAGTTGATTGAGCATTTTGAGAACAGGGAGTGTTTTTTTCTTTTTTCTTTTGGCATGGCAGATTGAATATAAATCTTTACATGAGGGTGAATGTGTAAAATGGGTGTAGCATATGAAAAGTTTACTAGAAAATCTACGCCCAAAAGATATTCTACGGCCTCTGATCAATGGCTCAATTTTGCGGTAAGAATGTCACTTTATCTAGATGGATGCTGATGAAGTCAGCCTTGAGGGAATTCATGGAGCCCTGAAAAACAATAGTGTGGTTTGGGCTGATTGGTTCCTGTAGAAGACACTAGCAAACACAGGGTCAAGTAAATTGGTTCTGCTTATATATTAAAACCATGGGACAAGAACACACAACACTTACCTTCCACACATAAGATGAAGTCTGTGTTCTCTCTGAACAATTCAGACAGCAACAGCAGGCAGCATTGGCTAACAGGCATTTACTGTTGCATCACTGCAACTCTGTATTCAGATTGGATGATTATAAGAAGATGATATAAAGAACAACCCCCTTTCTTTTTGTCTCTTTTGTCTCATCAAGTAAGTTGGCTGAGTTTTCTTTTTGGTTGCCCTGCTTTGCAGCTCTGATGATGTTGGGGGCCATCACATTTAGCACAGCCTTCAAATTCTTCCCCAAACCGAATCATCATTTAATTTCTCATTTTTAACAGAAGAACATTTCAGTCAAAAATAAATTAAACAAGAGGTTAGGTCTTAGGGTTGTGTTGACTGTCCCAAGTGAAATGTACTCACTAGCTGGGGAACTCCAAGAAATGGAAATCGCTCCATCACTTAATCTGTTTGCCTATTAATTTCCTCTATTCGTTGGAAAGGAGTCCTCCTTGTTTATTTGGCCTTGGGTCTGGATGATTTTTGCCCATCTCGCATTTGATAGAATTAATGTGGTCCTGGTAGCTGGTCTCACCCTCACCAATCCTTTCCGTGTACAATGACCTGAGAATACAGCACAACATTACACAGCAAGTGTGATCAATCAGTAGTCACTTTTGGTATCCTTCCCAATATTAATGACAGTCATAGAATAGCTACAGTGCCCTCCAGAATTATTGGCACATGTGAATATGAGCAAAACAGGCTTTGACAAAAATGTCTTTTCTGTTTATCCTATTTTTCTCCAAAACATGTATGCCACAATTATTGCCACTGCTAGAAAATCTTATAATCAAAATCTAACTGAAGTATTTTTCCAGTCATGTTTTACATTTTTAAGTTCACCTGTTTGATTAGGAACTCTAAAGTGGTCAACCATGATTTCCTGTTTCACTGGAGTATCAATATGAGGTTACACAGGCCAAGTTCCCGTACTCATTCATCATCACATATGGGAAAGACCCAAGAACACAGTGGAAATGTTCGACAAAAGTTTGAGTTGCAGAAATCAGGAAATGGATATAAATCTCTAAACTGTTTAAAATACCCTTTTACACTATCATGGCAATAATTAAGAAATTTAAAGCGACAGGAGAGGTTAAGAATCAGCCTGGAGGAGGACGTGCGTGTACACCATGAGGAGGATGGTTCGACTGGCATAAGAATCTACAAGCATCACAGTTGGAGAAGTGCAGAAGCCAGTTAAGTGTTGCGGTCAGAAAGTCTCCAATCAGACACCACCTACATCACCACAGGTTGTTTTGGAGGGTTGCCAGAAAAAAGCCTCAATCAGCAACTAATTAAAGCGCCAACAGTTTAGCAAATTTTACTGAGACTTTCATTGGGACTGGGTTATATGGTCAGATGAGACCAAAAAAAGCCTTTTTGTCAACAAACATCAAAGGTGAGTTTGGCGTAGACAGAATGATAGCCATACAGAAAAGCACTTCATACCCACTGTGAAGCATGGCGGATCTTTGATGTTTTTCTTCCAAATGCCCTAGAGATCTTGGACTCCATCAAATTCCAGCAGATACCTAAAAAAACCTAACAGCCTCCGCCAGAAAGCTTAAAATGTGCCGTGGTTGAACCTTCCAGAAGGACAATGATCCGAAGCAAACCTCAAAATACACAAAAATATTCACCGACATCAGAATAAAGGTTTTGCCATGGCCATCACAGTCCCCGACCTAAACCATATTGAAAATCTGCGGGATGAACTGAAGAGGAGAGTCCACAAGTGTCGACCTTAGAATCTGATGGATCTGGAGAGATACTGTATGGAGAATAGGTCTCAGATCCCGTGCCATGGGTTCACCAACCTCTTCTCGCATTATAGGAAAAGACTCAAGAGCTGTTATGTTGGAAAAGGTAGGCTCCACAAAATATTTAATGAAGGGTTGCCAATAATTGTGGCACATGTTTTTTTGAGAAAAATATTTGTCTCGTGGTAAGACTGTATTGTTTCTTTCAATTATGTAACTTCAATTAAATGTTAGATTTTTGTGAATATTTTGAAAGAAAGATCATGAGGACAAACAATAAATAAATGTTTTGGCTTCTCGTTTTGCAAATTTTTACTAAAAGGTACCAATAATTCAGGAGGACACTGTATGTAATAAGTGTAATTTATTAAATACTGGTTTGTTGAAATACCTTCACTTTTCTCAGTAAAATAAGTACTCAGATTTTGTTGTTCACCCATTCATTGTCAGTTCTGCACACTTACCTTTCTTTAACAATTACTGTATTTTTATTCAAAAACATCAAAACATGTGTTAACCACACTGTTTGTTAGCATATAAAACATGTTATGTATACGCGCATATGACGTATTCTGTGTCTGAAAAAAACCCAATTACAGTTTCTTATAAACAAAAGTCAGGAGGCTGAATGTGTAGATCTGAAGTTTATTGTTGTCTTTCCGTCCAGCAATGCAAGTGGTTCATGAAGCATCCCGGTGGTTTGTCTGCTGTGCAAGGTTTTTTAAAGGCACCTACTCTACTCTACCCTATAATATTGTGTGAGACAGTTGCTGTGGCCAATCAGAATTCCCTTTTAGCTTCTGGTCCCATCAAGTCAGCCAATAACATGGTTAGAAGTAATTGTGTTTCATTCACAAAGTTTCATCCTTTTATCACAAAAGTGAACAATTTTGGACGATAGTGGCCTATGGCTTTTGCAATAAGTTTGTGCATGTTCACCAGACAAATAAATGACTACACATAATATTTGTATTATTGCAATAACTAGACGTAACGCAAAGCGTTACAAAATATGACCGCCGAACTGTTCAGTATAGGTTTTGGCACAGAATGAGTCATGGTTGTCAGTGTGTTTGTGTGTTTTTATGTGTTTTGTGTGTGTAAATTGGTTTGTGTTTCATTTTTATGTGTTAAAGGAATTATTTGTTATAGATTTTGATGATTTGGTTATGTAATGTTTTGTGTACTACTTTTTTTGTGGATTGTTTTGGTATATTATTCTTTTGCAATGTAAAAGCGGTCATAACAATACTACATGTTTTCATTTAATATGTGTACAATACAATTATAAGGAAAAATGCATGTGTATTTTGGAGGAGGTGACGCGGAACCACTTTAACTAATGCCACTCAGTGCGGGCACTTGCAAAAATGCAAGTCTGCCGCATACAAAATGACGACGGTCACTCCCACACTCTTTTGAGTCATATACTTAGACGTTGCGTTGCCCCATGAAATCTATAGATAATAGGTAAGCAACACAATGTAGTTCATTCCTTATCTAAGATTATTGGAAGCAACATGTTTATTTTTACTAAACAATACCACAGTTCGATCAAACAGGCCGACTGATAACACAAATGTACCTCACCAAACCGTTTGCCTAGGTTTTCTACTGGCGTTGTTTCACTCAAACCTTATCTTATAACACTCATTCAATGCTACACAGGGATTTCTTTCTCTGTAAACAGGAGGTGCTAACTTTAAAAACTACAAACTTCCGGTGGACTTTCATTGGCTATGCCTATGAGGCCTTTGACGTCATGGTTCACGCCAGTAATTTAGATGAGAGAACCATCAACCGGTCTTTTCAGCTGAGTCCGTCAGCAGGGCAGTATCAGCGGGCTGGAAGCAGAGAAACCATCCTATACAATCCTGCAAAAATGATTATCTACAAGGATATCCTCACCGGTAAGAATTACTGTGATTCTGTTATAAATGCTATTTTTTCATTATGGTGGATTTAACAATTTATTTGACTGTTATACTGCTATCTATAGTTTCATGGGGCCTATGCGAAGCCGAATAGCATAGCTAGCGAGCTAGTTAACGTTACGCCTTTGTAATATAGCAAGCGTTTGGTTGCCAAACCCAGTTTTCACACATGTTAAAATGTACCCGGTATTGTCTATTTCTACTTTGCCCTAACACTATTTTTTTGTTAATCTAACGTCGAACCGTTTTGTATTTAACGCAGTCTGGTTAAATGATGACGTTATTGCTTTGTTGAATGAGACCGGCTAAACTTGGAGAAAAGTAACGTTAGCTATAACCTGCTAGCGTCAGGTTTGTTGCCCATGATCAAGGCCTATGACGTGGGACCACTAAAATATCATGTGTTGACTGTGCTGTGCCAAGTATAGTAATCGCTGACTGGACATTTACAAACCTAATGGGCGTTCTGTTAACACTGTCTCAACAAATACTCAAATATTTAAAATGCCGGTTAACTCAAATTAAGCAACGTTAATTCATCGTTGGGTGACTCGGCCAACGGAAGTGCCACACTGTTATAACGCTACCGTATGTTAGGCCTTGCCCTGTGGGTTGCTAAGATGATGGATTTAACAAAAAAAAAATATGTGTCTCCTTTTATTTGTGAAGGTGACGAGATGTTCTCGGACGCCTTCAAAATCATAGAGCACGACATGATGTTCGAAGTTGAAGGAAAGGTTGGTAAAGTCTTGATGGCTTAAAAAAATGTGTCTTGATGTCTTCACTCACACTTATGGCTAGGATTCATCTACGTCACGCTATGTGTGCCGTCATCTGAATAGTTCTCCACCCAGCTCTGGAATTTACATCTCAGAGGGCCTATTCTACTGGTCTTTTTAGTGCAGCAAGTTTTTTTTGCCCCCCCCCCCCACACCCTTCTCTATAATCCATAGAGCAGCTGACTTTATTTATTCATTTAATTTGATTTTTAATTTGAGTTCTAGCCTATTAGCGTTTTTTAACTACCTTTTTAGCTCTTTTGGTATCTAGTGTAGAGTGCAGGCACTGGCAGTCCTATGTATTGACTCTAAAATTCAACTGCAGCCATTCTGTCAAAGAAACACGTCATCATTGCACTCTGTCGCGGCTGCTTTCTAACATTCCCTGTAATGAAACGACAGCAAATATTCTACGTAGACAGAGCAAAATTCTTCACCACGATTTACTTATTTACTTACCCAGATCGCTGGGGTCAGAAATCCTCCCTTGTGCAGTCTGGAAGTGTCCCTAATTTGCTCTTATTACAAGACATTTGTGAGGGCAGCAGTGATGAGGAAAGTGAAATATTTGTTAGCTGTGCATAGTCCGCTTTGCTCTCGGGATTATGCTGTTGTACTCAACCACTACGTATTCGACTGGCCAGGAATGGTCAGCACTTTTTGTTTACTGCGCTGGTAGGCATTGTGCTGCCTGACAGAGGACCAGTCGAATAGGCCCAGAGTTTGTGATACAACTTTGTGGTCAAATTTACTTAATAAACTTGAAAATAACTTGATGTACTGGTGTCAAGGGTAGTTTTCACATTTACCTTATTGCCTCTGTGTTTTGGCCTCAATTAATAAATCCAAAAGACAGGAGATGTACAACAATACTAACCCAACTACCTTGCTTATTATAGATGGTTTCGAGAGCGTCGGATGACATCGACGACTCTTGCATTGGGGGCAATGCATCAGCTGAGGTCATGTCCGAGGGAACACTCACTTCCACAATCTCGGGAATTGACATCGTCCTGAACCACGATCTTCGTGAGGTTGCCGCCATGGACAAAAAGACCTACGTCGGGTACATCAAGAAGTACCTGAAGGCGTAAGTGAGATTTGGTTTAAAAAAAAATGTTTGAGGTTTGAGTTTGTTACCACAGTAGTGGGTGAAATATTGGAACACTCTTGTGATTGTTTTAACAGGACCTTTCATTTTGAGCTTTTCAAAGCTGGTCTTCATGGCACTTCAAAGCCAACGGAGAAACACCACATAATTGGTTTGAGGAACATAGACACCTGAGCAATGATGGAAGAGTAATGCAGCTTGACTAGTCTTGTTTCATTAAAATGATTTAGTCTGATCAATTTGGTGTCTGCCCGATCCCTGGAGCTGAACATTATTACCAATCACTTAAGCAAGGCTCAAGAGCTCTGGCTTATATCTGATCCTTGTGATGGTGATTACGCCACACTAACTGCCACCATCATTTTCTATCACACAAAAATGGCATCTTAAAAATGCTGCACTGCATACTTTACACATATAGGTATTTCAAAGGCTTTATTATACATTAGTCGGCTCATATAACAGCCCTGTGATAAATATCTCATGATTGTTATAGTGTTCAGTTTGTGTTGACGCAGTTTAAGAAGGTGGCGACATCTGTATGATCGCTTTAGAGAATAAAGTTTATGGTGCTGTTTAACTGTATCGAATTGAACAGGGTTTGTTATTTAGCCCAGCCTCACTGATTGAAATGAGGTGGTCTAAATGATGAACATGTGTCGGTACAACGCGATACAATTAATTCCAATCAGATAGGCACAAAAATTGAATTTTGACATACCGTCTGAAGATAACCAAAATTTGCCCATCTGGCCACAGTCTGGAGTGTCCCTTAGTGGTTTAATATTTCACTGCGTTCGGTTTAGAAATTGTATAATTACATTCCTAGAAGGATCAAATTAGCTTAGAAGACAAATAATAGGTGCGCTTGTTTTTTTTTTTTTTTTACTTTCCATGTTGCGTTGCGGCATCCTTGACAGCTCAGTTGGTCTGCATGTGACTACCCTGGGTTTAAATATCTGGATGCTAAAGTGAACGTCCCTGCGCTTTCTGGTGTGTGCCATACAGTGCCATTTCGGTTTGAAGATGGGACGACATACTTAAACACAGCAGTAACCATCGAAGTTGGCCTGACCACCACATTCAACTAGTATACTTCACAAAGCATTTTTTGTCCTTTTAAAGACTTGGGATCATTGAAATATATTTTATGCATAACAGTTTGTTTTCTGTGTCTGCAGGGTCAAGGGGAAACTTGAGGAGGACAACCCTTCAAGAGTGGAGCCCTTCATGTCTAATGCTGACAAAGAGGTGAAGAAGATCGTCGAAAACCTCAAGAATTACCAGGTTAGTGATGCAGGGCATCTCCATGCTTTGTCTGCTCAACGGTCCTTTGGGAAGCGGGGATAAGTCTTGGTGTTCCTTTGACTTTGCCGAATTGAGGAGCTACTTTGGGTGGGGGGGGGGCACGGCGTGTTTGCAAGTTATGAGATGCTTGGTGAGACATGCAATGATGACACTCTTAGGACACCTTTAGAGGTTGCGACCAATGAAATGAATTTCTTAAGCTGAGCATGTCTTTACCAATGGACTAAAGACCAACAGATATTTGAATCTTCTGGTAGATCAGATAATTCGTCTGACATTGACAGAGCTAGATCTTTAAGAGTTGAATTAAGCTCCTTACACAAATTACCCTTGCCTTGTATTCAGTTGTGAAATAAAACTTCAAACATGACATTAAAAGCGAATTAATTGCAATTTAAGGCACGTTGTTGCACCCCAATGTTCCAGTGGTTGTTTTGCGTGGAGATGGCATTCCAAGATATAAGACCCTCATAAGTTGATGCATACTGGAGGATAACTTGTGTGGTGCGAATAGAATATCGTTGAAGTACGAAGTGACTGTATGGTCATGAAAATTGGCCTCAGCCATGGGACTTTATTGATAAAAATGTTTATGAACCTTGTCGTGTCAGGAGACCCTCTCAGATTTATCAAAGGTTGATAGTTAAATCTGGTGGAATCAATTGGTGTAGAAATGGAATAAAACTTGAATGGAATTGTGTGTTTTGGAACTCATGAGTGCCTTCTTGCCTGTTCCAAGTTTTTCAGCGGGGAAACCATGGCCCCCCATGGTGCAGTCGGTCTCCTGGACTTCCGTGAGGACGGCATCACACCCTTCATGTTGTTCTTCAAGGATGGGCTGGAGATGGAGAAATGCGTAAGTGTTGCTTTGCCATTTGTCTGTGTCCATGTCGTCAAACTGTGTTTATTATTGCATGTACCAAATTGCTTCAGCACAGCAAAATTCTTGCGATTTGGCAACCATCATCTACGCAGTAGACGTCATACATATAACATATACCAAAAAAAAAAAACATAAAACTCTAACACTATGACAATAAAACATATAACATGTAACATTAACATACAACAGTTAAGAGAACAACATATAACTCTAACACTATGACACTATAACATATAACATATAAAATATGACATTAACGTTCAACAATTACACACTGCATCTTCTGATAGACCTGAAGCCTCTCTCAGTGGCATCTTGGTTTGCAATCAGATGCAACAGCGAGATTTCCTTGTGCTTTCTGCCGGTCCTGTTACAGGGTGGATTGAATAGTGGAAAACAATAGGAGCATTAGAAAGGCCTCCATCACATACAGTTTAACTGTTCGAACCATAACTTGGGCGTAGTGTGCAAGTCCAAATTGTTAAGATGCGAACAAATATTGGGCTGATATGGAACTAGTGCTAAGAGACTTGGTGTGAACAAATGTATGAAGTATTTCGGTTTTGGCGACGACTCGAATGTTAATCTTATTACCTGCTGGTGACTGTCACAAAATGATTTCAGTTTTACCACTTGAACACTTGTTTGCACATAATTGCTATGCTATCAATTTAAAAAAAAAAATATTCCACTGGCTTTTGTATCACAAACTCTTCGATACTCCTGAATTGCTATACTCATTATTTACATTTATTTTTCCTGACAGTAACTTCTCCGAGCGGTTCCCATCTGCCGTCCGCTTGTTCCAAGTCTGCCGTGGTGACCTTGGTAGAATTTTCATTCCAACATCTGCCTGGACTACATGCTCTTTTTAAAAGTGACATTACCAATGTTTATCACTTTTTTTTTTTTTTTTTTTCCCTCCCCCAATCTGCCCAGGGGCTCATCAAGGGTCCTTTGCTGGTAGACCCCAAAAAGGATTTTTTTAAGCGGCAAGTGCACTGGAAAAAAATCTGCAAGGCTGTGCACAGAGCTCACTTATTTTGTGACCGAATAGTGACTTGCAAGACAGTGGCTACTTGCTTTGCTGTGTGTCTGAGTGCATCAGATGTACAGAATTTTTGCCCCCACCTCCCCGCATCTGAAAATCACAGGATTGTATAGGAATTTCTTGGCACCATTTATGAATAAAAATTTGAACTGCTAGCTAAAGGTATTTTTCTGGCTGTACTTATGTATTCATAGGTGGCTGGCATGAACACAGCTCCTACAAATTACCATCTTAAAGTACACAAAATAAAATGTACCAAAACATGAATTTGTCTGTGTAGTTAATAGCAATATCACTGCACCCTTTAGACACAGCAGGTCTTTGGATGTCTGCTATTCTATGAAGTTTCTGTATACCATTGGGCACTGAATTCTTCCGTTGCTTGAGGCTCCCGATTGGGAAAAAGCTGTAGAAATATTCTGATTAGCTGAACTCTCCTTATTTGGCTAGTCAGATGTGCTTAGCAGGCAAAGACACAAATCTGCTGGGCAGGGGTTGGAGTCATGCCCAAAATTGAGAATTCCTACTCTACTTATTCCAAACCGTAGTGGAAATTAGACATGCATAGTGACCGATTACCACTTCTATTCCGTTCAATGGCTGATACGTTCTTTGACCCAGGAAGTACGAAAGTGAATGTTTTTCAGTGTTAACACTGCGTCAAAATAGATGACTGACTGACCCTGTTCCCATGTAACATACTTACACACCTTAAAGCAGCAATACGGAGTTATTAGACTCAGCTAGGCTGATGGTGGTGTTTGCAGTCACTGATGGCTTGCCCACACACTGATGGCTTGCCAACACACTAACGGGTGTCTTGGTAGTTTAGCTGGCAATGTCGTGTGTGTGTAAAAGCTTTTCATCCATTTTTGCAGTGTACCAGCATGTTACACAGAACTACATAGGGCATATCCTGGATGACTAGTGGGGAAGACGGGTGTTCACCTGTCCTTTATATCAGTGGTTCTCAACCTTTTTTGCTCCATGACCCACATTTTTAGATAACAGTGCAGTTGCGACCCAACAATTAATAATCAGCATGAATCATCAGGCCAATAATTTAACAATTTTATTATGATTACTACCACTACTAATACTCTACCACTGTTTAACCATTGGAAACACATGCAACTGTTTAAAGTCAGGATCAGTTATGCAATCATGGACTTCTGAACTTCTTTGAACAAAAATGGACTTTAGCCATACATTTTCAACTTTTTAATAGGAAATTATGAACTTACATGTTCAACTTCTTAAGAAGCATCCATGGACTTACATGTTCACCTTTTTAGTCAGAGATGGACTAACATGTTCCACTTATCACAGGACTTATGTTGATTTTTTACATGAGAAATCCTTACTTACATGCTCAACTACTTAATGAGAAATGGACATGTTCAAATAGTAAATGAGATCCCTGAATGTTTCCCTGTCGTCGAGGCTGCCCCATCCGTTGTCACACCAACACACTTTGACCAGGAGAGCTGATTGAGATAAAGTATGTGTCCATTGCAGAAAAAAATCTCTGCTGCCTGCAGTGGTAAATGTTGGCAAATCTGAATTAAATAAGAACTGCTCTTCAAAGTCATCATTCCGAACATACTGCACGTAAACCAAGAGAATGGCATGGCTAGCCAGACTGGATTCATCGAGTTGTAAGGCGATATAGTCAAAAGTGCAGAGACGTTCAGTGAGCTACTGCTCAACATCATTTGACATGTCACATATCCTCACATGAACAGTGTCGTTTGTCACGGGAATTGTCTTTTAAGTTCGCTGCTTCTTTTTCACCTATGAGTGCAGTGCACAAAACGATGGCAACTTCTGCAACCGTATGGGACGTTTTGCTCTGAGCTAGCCGGTAGGAGACCTAAACAGTGATGGCAAGTGAATTTTTTTTTTTTTTTTTTTGGGATGCCTCGAGGTTTTGGCTCATACGTTAAAAAAAAAGTCTTTATCTTTATAGACAGTTGGCCTGCTTTGTTTCAAAATGTATCTGCAATTTCGAAGGCTTCAGGCTTTCATTAGCCAGTATTTCGTTGCATGGCACACACAACGGCGGGTGCTCACCATTCACGCAATACGTAAATCCATATTTCAGAAATACCGGGTCACACGCCTGTAAAACTCCCTCTTTGGTTCTTCAGAAGAAGTCGAGAGCTGGAACTCGTTTTACACGTTGACTTTTTGCCTACACTAGTCGCCTCTAGACATTCTCCGGTCATGTCAGAGCATATTATTGCGCAATACATGTTGCATACATTTGAAATATCTTATATGCAAATTTGATTGGCTGAATGTTCGAACATGTTATCGTTTGCTAGGCCTACATGCAAAACCATTACCGGCTTATATAGTTTAATGTCAGAACTGGGGGCAGGGATTCCCTTATGGACAGAGGGAGCATGGCTTGAAAAAAAGGTTTTACATTTAGAATTCGTCTCGCGACCTTTTCAGAAACTCTGGCGACCCAAGGGTTGAGAACCACTGCTTTATATGACCATATGCTATCAAAATGATTTTGAGGATGGTACCAAAACTAGGTGCCTATAAAACCATATCTCAATAAGTGTCAAATTGTGGAATAGTGTTACTTTAAATCAGTCAATAATATGACATTTTACAGCATAATATAGCTCTCCACTGATAACATTAGATACATGCTTAAGAGAATGAAAAAAAACATATTTTACAAACTTTATTTTAAATGCACAGCATTTTTTACAAAATAAAAAGGACAAAGATGAGGCAGGTACATAATGTAGCTGTACACAACTTGCCCATCAAGATGGATGAAACACTTAGCATAGCCCATCTGTATTTGTCATCCAACAAAAAAGCTGTATGGTCTTTAATTCAATCACCATGCCTTAGGTTTCAGCTGTTCTGCCATCTTTATGGACTACAAGGAAACCCTCCTCCAATGGACTCAACACAAGAATTAAATGTATCTTAAAGTGGAAAAAAATGTTTCAAAGATTCAAGGGCTTTCAATAGAACATTCCTCATTTGGTCTATTCTAACAACACAAGGTCATCTCTGTTGGCTTGTCCTTAGACCTGTGTGACAGTGGACCTATTGTTTGAGATGGGAAGTAGGTACAAAGTCACACACACAGGGACAGTGGGGTAGACCAAGGAGCTCCATCCAGGCCCCCCCCCCCCCACACACACTTGGACAAAAAAGCGCCCCCCACCAGGACCCGGTCCTGCATCCGCTTGGGATCGATGAAGTCCTGGTCATATCCTCAGGGTATCACTCGGCCTTCTCCTCTTCTCCTTGATAGTGCCTGTATTCTGGTCTAAGCTCCCAGGTGTTTTTGTGGGTGCCCTTCACATTGTAGATCCCAATGTCGCGAAGGATCTCTTTCAGGTAGATCTGCAGTGACGGACAGACTTTTTAAACAAAGGAAGCACACCCGTGACATCTCGGGGAGCTCTGAACCACACACTACTTTCTCATTTTTTTACCAATTCATTGACTGATAAAAGCTGTATTACTTATGGGGCTAACTACCTTATCACTAAGGAAAACAGGGAAGGCCTGCTCTTCTTCAAGAAAACACTACATACCACCGGCTGCTTGGTGATGTCCACAAGGTCTTTGATGTTGTAGAATTGATGCTTCTCAAAGGCAGAGAAGAGCATGTCCAGCACCTGCTGTTTGTCTGCTCGTGCCCTTTTGCCTTCTTCTTTCTTTTTCTTATCATACTCCAGCTACACACACACACACACACACACACACACACACGATAAATTCTGCTGTTGCTTTGTGTCCTTAGGTTCTATGTTCCTGAACATTAATTAAAACACTATGTACCTTTTATATGGGGACATTAGGATTGGTGGGGTTAATGGGTACTAACAAAACCACAATGATATAATACACAGAAAATCAATTTTGGAATTTCTAAAGACACCACATGCACAAAAGGAAAGAATACGTTTTGCTTACATTGTAGGCATGATTCGACACTGGCTTGTAGTTGGTAGTCACAGCCTTGTCGAGTTGCTGAGATAGCCGGACTGGTTTGGAGGACTCCTCAATCTGAAGCCTGTAATAACAGATGAAAGAATGAATGAATCCAAGGTTTCCAGCTTGCCAGGAGTACAGGCTTTTTTAACCTGAATGTGAAGGTGCTTTAGCATTCTTCTAGAGGCTGAATGTGGGTCATGTCAATTTGACGCTTCATATGTGATTTCAAGCGTCTCTGTGTTTGTGAATGTGTATGAGTGTGTAATGACCACGTACTTCTTTAACTTCATGTAGTTCTCACTGACAGCTGGTCGGCACTCAGCCCTCTGGACCACCACACCCTCCAGTGCTAATTTGTCTTGGGGAGGGGAAGCAGAGAGAAAAAGTCACACACACAGTAGAAATACTAGAGCAACACAGTGCATTTTGGGTCAAGGGCCTATGGCCTGTAACACCTCTGTACTATGACTGGAGATCAGTTGCTCTTTTGCCGTTGATTTTCATTTCACGCAGCACACACACCTTATCACCAATTACTCGTCCAGCAACCAATCCAGAGAATCACTGGCGCCCTACAAGACACGCTCTGTTCCCCAATTCATGGTCACCACCATCTCTCTTTCTCTCTCTCCGTCTCTCAATCTCTTCGCTTAACCTTCCTGGTCTTGGGTCGTAGACTCGTCCCGACCTTACTCATATTTCTCTGATTTGATTATAACTGACAGAAGGTCTGATTAGGAGTGGGGCTTTTCCCAAGTTTATGAAAGCCATTTTTAAAGGGTTTTAAACCACACTCTGACATTGGAGCACCAAACACACACACACACACACACACACACACACACACTAAAACACTCCTGAGCCTCCTTAGGCTCCTCCAGCTCGGTTGGGGAGTGGCGACGGCGGGGTGGGGACTCACCTGGGCCCGGCAGTGACCCTGAGGTGCTGCCGTCAGCCTCTGACTGCCCTGAGGGAAGGATGGCAGAATGAGAACTACAGCAGGACAGTGGGGCTGGGACAGGCCCCGGTCCCCTGCCAGCCACCCATCCGCATTTACGCACACACACACACACACACACACACACACACACACACACATCTATGCACACACATATACAGTACCTTGCGTAAGTATTCACCCCCTTGGATGTTTTACCCTTTTATGGCTTTTATAAATCAGTCATGGTCAATATAAGTTGGCTTTTTGGACAAAAAAATTCACAAAATAGCTCTCTTTAATGTCAAAGTGAAAATATATTTCTACACAGTTATGTAAATTAAATACAAATATGTAATGAAAATAATTGCTTGCATAAGTATTCACCCCCTTTGTATAGACTGACCTAATTCAACAGAGGTCCAGCCAATTGGTGCTAGAAGTCTCACAATTTGTGTAATGGGGGTCAGTGTGCAGTGAATGTGTCTCAAGTGATTGTAGTATAACGACACCTGTGTCTGGAAGGTCCATTCACTGGTCAGTATTCAGTAATCAGTATTACTGGCTATTGTTAAACCATTAAGACCCAAGATCACTCTTAGCAACTCAGAGAAAAGGTTTTTGAAAAGTATAAGTCAGGGGAAGGATACAAAAAAAATGTCCAAGGCACTAAACATCCCCTGGAATTCTGTTAAATCCATCATCAAGAAATGGATGGATTGTGGCACATGTGTAAATCTGCCTAGATCAGGCCGTCCTCACAAACTGAGGGGCCGTTCAAGAAGGAGACTAGTAAGATAGGCCACCAATAGACCTATGACTACTCTGAAGAAGTTTCAAGCTTCAGCAGTTGAGATTGGAGAAACTCTGCATACCACCACTGTTGCCTTGGTTCTTCACCAATCTAAGCTTTATGGAAGAGAGCCACTGTTGAAAAAAAGGATCGACTACAGTTCGCCAAAAGGCATGTGGAAGTCTCCATGGTCAAGTGGAAGAAGGTTCTGTGGTTTGATGAGACCAAAGTGGAGCATTTTTTTCAACAGTGGCTCTCTTCAATGAAGCTTTGATTGGTGAAGAACCAAGGCAACAGTAGTGGTATGCAGAGTCTCTCCCATACCAGCTGCTGAAGCTTGAAACTTCTTCAGAGTAGTCATAGGTGTCTTGGTGGCCTCTCTTACTAGTTTCCTTCTTGCATGGTCACTCAGTTTGTAAGGACGGCCTGATCTAGGCAGATTTACACATGTGCCATATTCCTTCCATTTCTTGATGATGGATTGAACAGAATTTCAGGGGATGTTAAGTGCCTTGGACATTTTTTTGTATCCTTCCCCTGACCTGTACTTTTCAATAACCTTTTCTCTGAGTTTCTTAGGGTGATCTGTGGTCTTCATGTTGTAACAGTAGCCAGGAATACTGATTACTGAATACTGACCAGTGAATAGACCTTCCAGACACAGGTGTCGTTATACTACAATCACTTGAGACACATTTACTGCACACTGATCCCCATATCACTAATTGTGAGACTTCTAGCACCAATTGGCTGGACCTCTGTTGAATTAGGTCAGTCTATATAAAGGGGGTGATAAAGGGGGTGAATACTTATGCAATCACTTATTTTCATTACATATTTGTATTTAATTTACATGACTGTGTAGAAATATATTTTCACTTTGACATTAAAGAGAGCCATTTTGTGAATTTTTTTGTCCAAAAAGCCAACTTATATTGACCATGACTGATTTATAAAAGCCATAAAAGGGTAAAACATCCAAGGGGGTGAATACTTACGCAAGGTACTGTACACCACACAGAAACACTAGAGAATCTCTCTCTCATACATACATACATACGTACACATAAAAGGCACAAAAACACCACACAACACAGGCTCTAAACAGCACACACAAGCACTAATACACGACATTACACAAACGCACAACAGCACACATGCCACAAACAGGACCCATACACTCACACATACTATAAAATGGCCCCACTTGCCACATACATACAAGCAAACAGCGCAGAGAGGAAGTGATCAAATGCCCCACACACACACACACCAAACACACACACACACACACACCACACTAAAGAAGGCACACAAGCCACACACAGGCATCAGCAAAGCACAAAGATAGAGAGAGAGCGCAGTAAAGAGCGTAGAGGTTCCACTCGCCAAACCACCTGATTTACACCTGGCTTGACTAGACTGGCTCCAGCTTTGCTGCACACTCACAACTGCATGAACATACACGCCACTGTCTACCATCCAATTTCATGAGTAGGGTTTAGTCAGCAAGCAGTTTCTTACTCCCATGCTAGCTCTCACACACACACAAACAAACAAATCAACTCCACACCAATCAATGATTGCATTACAAATTTGATTGGTTCATTGGGTTTTTTGATCAGCCTGAGTGGCAACCACAACACATCGGAGGAGGAGGGGCTAGGCCCAGCCAAAAGGCCAATCAGATATCAACAGCACTGCATAGAAGCAGAGAGGGACAAAGCGGCGGCAAGCTCAAGATCAACGGATCATGGTCTGTCATGGCGCCGGCTGAGAAGGGCAGAGTTTGAGGTGAGGATGAGTAGACGACAGTGGAAGTGAACGGAAAACAATGTCGCAACACATGTATCACTTACCCCAAGGTGCTACTAGAGGAAGAAGATGTGAGTCACAAGGACAGCATGCACTTAAAATGAATGACATTACTCAACACGAAATGAGAAGACACCTCTAAAAGCTGCTAGTGTATAACACCTTCAATTAACTTACATGACTAATTTGTTTATGCATTTGTGTAGCAAACCAACACATGACAGATCTTTTGAGCAGTGACACATTTTGGAAAGGCCCATCAGGTGAATCTTAATCAGTCCGAATTTCTCGGCAACTCCCTAGCCTTGTCATGGGTCAGTTGTGGACTAGTTGAGCCCAGTTGTGGACTAACTTTTTGTGTGAACCCACATGTTAAACAGAAACACAGTCCTCCTGAATAAGTCTGAAGAAGGGACTTATGAGTCCTCACAAATGGACTTCAGTCAAGGATAGGCCGAGATGGGTCCTAACCTGAAGCCGTCTCAGTGAAAACTGTCAGCGTTTGGCCTCCAACAGTCTGCATGGTGAATGGGTGTTCTCGGGGGACCTGGACCACACTCGCCTTCTCCCCCGTGCTTTCTAGCGTGGTCAACTCCTCATTTAGGGTGAAGGAGACCTGCAGAAATCACACAGTACAATCTTCACCAAAACGGACCACAGAAACCAACCACTTACAAATGACACAGGTAAAACAGTCCAATGTTACTTTTTCCAGTGCACAAGGATAACAGTCAAACTCAAAGGACACATGTCAACCTTTTCAAGCGTTATGACATCTTGTAGACACCATTCATATAGAGCTTACTAAGATTTCCAAATAATAATGTCGACTTAACTTTGCCTGAACTCTGCAGAAGGAACGGTACTAAAGCTGTTGAGATAGGACTTACCTCTGCTTTCCCCTGGTTCCTGAAAAAAAGAAAAACGACAGAATTTGAAATTTAATTTGCATGTGATTACACAGAGGTTGGTGTCGTAAATGCTTAACACTACACTACTTAATAATTTAGATCGCTTGGGTTACAATCAACGTACTTTGAAATGCGCAGTTTCCCCACATCGCCCCTGCCTGTTGATTTGGCCCACTGCTGAGCGAGGTATTTAGGAACCTGTATGTTCATAGATTTACAACAGATTAAGGTTAGTTTGTAGCACACATACAATGAATCAGTAGCTAGCTAGAAGATGATGTACGATTAAAGATGTTAACGTGAAATTACATCAATATCCGACCGCTGACGTTACCATGTTTACCTTTGCAATCTAACGTTACCTACACAAGCTTAATGTTATGACCCACGCAAGCTAACATACTAGTTTACACGCTGACATCTGGTTCAATTTACATTAACGGCAAACTGGCAATATGCATGTGACAACTGCATGAAGACTACCAAGCAAGCTATCGATAGCTAGCTAGGGTCGTTAGCTATACGTTTCACTACTAACAGTAGGTTCATCAACAAAATGGCGCTCTTACTTTCACAAGCCAGACTCCAGTATTTTGTTTGGCCCCAGTGAGATCTACGTCTCCTTTGTCTGACATCTTTTAAATAGTAAGTTTATAACCAAAACAGACAGAATTGGTTTCTAAACTTGTCTTTGTTCTTAGCAGCCCACGTTCCCCCTTCGAAGAAGACCGGTTAGTGGTTATCTACGGCGGCTCTACGTGACCTGAAAGAACGCGAAATGTCTGGTACAGTGGACCCAAGCATCACGCCCCCATCTTTTACCAGTTTCGAATAACTAATCTTAGTGATATTTCGTGATTTTGATTATAATTACATAAAATACGTAACAAAACAAATATTAATGAAATATAAGAAATACATCACTGAAGAAAAAAAATAAAAATTTAGAAAACTGATCAAAAGGTGCCGTTTATTGCAATTGTTGCGGAGAATGAAACTTGCTGCGGTATTATTAAGTATATTCTTCAAGTTCCGTAAGAATTTAGGAAAATTGTGATCCCATCAGGTTCTGGCAAGGCTTCGTTGTGACACTTACGGCCAAAGGTGACTTTTATTTGCAGCAGGAATTCTCAGAAATGCAGTGATTTTGAGTTCAATAAAACGAATACCAAATAATGCAGAAATTCTATAAATTAGCATTTTTTTGCGGAAATAACCACCAATAGCAGGAAACCCATGAATTTGAATTAATTACCTCAAATTTTGATCTTACCCAGACCCAAATGTATATACATTTTTTGCAGACTTATCGACCAACATATGTACAGGGAAAGGACAATGTTTCTGAAACATTTTTAACTTTAATTATGTTCAAAGTTAATTACAGCAATGTCCACACGAAATATAGTACAGTAAAAAAATGCAGATAGAAGTGATCACATACAATAAGATTGTAGGGTCTCTCTTTTTGTGCACACACACACATACATCCACCCTATAAAACCTGCATGTTACAGAACATAGGTAAATTGTGAACATGTCAAAGATCCTTAAATCTTATTACTTTGAAAGGGATAAAATATATTCTACAGAATTGCAAAATATTTCTATATACATTACTTCTCATGCCTCCATCAAAGAGCAAAAAAAAAAAGCTTAATGTTTACTACTTACAGAACCGACTTGTTCTCACACAGTACAGAACAATCAAGTAAAAAATATAAGTGTAATAGAATGACTGACTGCAAACAATTAAGAATGATGAAAAAAGAAATATTCTGAAAATACAAAAAACGAAAACCAACCAACGGCAAAAAGTCTTGGTTGTGAATTGAAGAAGACTGACACATATGAAAGCATTCTACAGCCATGGCATCAAATAATATGCAACACAGAGAGTCAAATACACTGTTTTACATTGCTCTTTCTCTTTGAGAATAATATTTGAACACCTTAATGCAACTGAATTGAAACTCTACACACGTATTAACCCAAGAAAGACTTGGGTAGCAGTCAGGTTACAGATGAATGTTTGCTGGCTACAGGAACATGCGGTCGTTGCTATGAGAGAAACGCGTGTTCAGTTCAGCTGACTTCTTTAGCAGGGACTTCTTTTGGGCGTCATCGAAGCGGTTGACCTGCAGGTCTTGGTCACGGTCGAAGGACCTTCTCTCCACTGGCTTATTGCCCTCTGCTGCTGCTTTCCTCTTTAATTTCTTGGTATGCATATTGATGAGAGACTCCCCACGTTTGGATTCCTGGCCAAAACATGACAGCAAAAATTGTGAATTTGGACAGGGTTGTTTCATTCCACATCCTAAGCAAAACAGCACTCAACAACACGCAAAAGATTTTGTTTGTTGCATGAAAATGAAAAGGACAATCATACCGTACACAAACTCCTATCGTACCATCTTTCCCTTATTCAGTATTCGCCGATCTTCGAATATGCACATTCGTCGGCTGTATGTCTGTCTGTCTGTCTTTGGCTTGACAACGTTATCAAACAGCTAATAATGTGTTGCTAATGTTAGATAAACTTTGGTCCTTATAACCAGCTCTGGATGAGCTATATTTAAATGATAAACATCCAAATGTGCTGTTAGGGAGAAATGTTTTGAACACAATAGATAGTCTCGGAATCAAGTCCAATTCATGTACAGTATGTGAAAGTTTAGGCACCCCTCTTAGGCTGCATGATAATTTAATCTGTCTTCACCAAAAATATTACAGTGATATATTATTCATTTTTTAGTTAACAATGAGTACGGAGGTATTTTCCAGACAAGGATATTAAGTGTAGCAGTACTTAGTTGTGTGAAATGAAATCAAATGTGAAAAATAGGCTGTGCAAATATTTGGGCACCCTTATAATTTTGTTGATTTGAATACCTGTAACTACTCAAGACTGATTAAGTGCACAATAAAACACATAATTAGTCTATTAGCTTGTTAAGCCTTCAATTCCATAGAAAGGTGCATTCAATAATTAGAAAAGGTATTTAAGGTAGCCAATTGCAAGTTGTGCTTCTCTTTGATTCTCCTCTGAAAAGTGACAACATGGGGGCCTAAAAACAACTGTCAAATGATCTGAAAACAAAGATTGTTCAGTATTGTGGTGTAGGAGAAGGGTACAAAAAGTTATCCCAGAGGTTTCAGGTCTGATGAGACAAAGATTGCACTATTTGGTAACAACAAGAGGTGTTATGCATGGTGACAAAAGAACACAGCATTCCAAGAAAATCACTTGCTGCATTAAAATTTGGTGGGGGGTCCATCATGCTGTGGGGCAGTGTGGCTAGTTCAGGTACAGGGAATCGTGGGTATCAGGGAATTGTTTAAGTTGAGGGTCGCATGGGTTCAACTCAATATCAGCAAATTCTTTAAAATAATGTTCATTAATCTGTCACAAAGTTCAAGTTACGCCGAAGTTGGGTGTTCCAGCAAGACAAAACCCCCAAACATTGCTCCAAATCTACCAATACATTTATGCAGAGTAAGTATAATGTTCTGGATTGGCCATCCCAGTCCCCAGACTTGAATATTATTTAAAATCTCTGGTATGACTTGAAGCAGGCTGTCCACACTAGGCAGCCATCAAACTTAACTGAACTGGAGATGTTTTGTAAGGAGGAATGGTCCAAAATACCATCACCCAGAATCCAGACAGTCATCAGAGGCTATAGGAAGCGTCTAGACTAGAGGCTGTTGTAAATATTGATGTGATTTTTCTGTTGGGGTGCCCAAATGTATGCACCGTCTAATTTTGTTATGATGCATATAGCATATTTTAATAAACCTTATTTCACCGCTGAAATATGACCTGGATATGTCCATGAATATGACATGGATATGTGCTTGAAGTATTAAATATATGATGATAAAGAAAAGACGCCCAATAATTTATAAATGAAAATAATCAGGGGTGCCCAAACTTTTTCATACGACTGTATAGGTCTATTAATGTTACCCCTCCCTCCTGCCAGGCATATTGATGGGACTGGTTCCTTGGGTTTGTGACAGCAGCATATACTTTCAACAGTATGTGTCACCATAGTCATAGGACGACAGGCCAAAAAATGTATCAAAAAGAAAGACTCACATTGTACTTAGACACTTTCTCTGCCATCTCAATATCCTTCTGAGAGAGACGTGGGGCCTCCTTCTTCTCCGACTTCCCACTTTTCTTTCCTTCCTTTCGCTCCTATGAAGCAGATGACATACTGATTAGAAACATCAAATATAACAAACATAGAACATAGGCCTGACCTATAAAACCATTACCTTCCAACTATTATCCTTCAGTGGCATATACGAGTACAAGGGAAGAATATGGATAAAGCAGATCGTTTTGGAAGTATATGGAGGAGCAGTGCCTCTTATAGCGCACTTGATCGTCTTTTGATAGTATTTTGAATACTACATTAACAGGATGAAAATATTAGAAATATTAGCAGCCATCAGTGTTAGCTTAACAGGAGGACAACACATTCAACGGTTTTGGCTTGTCTTCTAGGCAGCTCACCCTGTCCTTGCGTTCCCGGTCTGCTGGGGTGTCTGTCCACATGGAGCGATCCCCTCCTTTCTCTGGGCCTGCCTTTTTCTTAAATGTGCGGGCACCCAGGCCTATATGCTGCAACTCTGGCGGCAGCTCAGTCATCCAGGTCTCCCTCTTCACCTCTTCAGGGCCATCCTATTCACACAGACATTTAACAAAATATTTTTTAACTGGAACTAGAGAAAAACAAATAGGGCACCATTTTTCACAAAAAGGTAGAGGCATCATAATATGCATACATCATAACATTGATATTTCTAATATGCTAAATAAGCTACTTTCAAATGTTCACCATCTTAAGAAGATCAAGATGATCCACAAGTCGAACCGAGGGAGGCTGACACGGGCATCACACTTACATTTACACCGGTCAGCTTGTCTTTCATCTTCTGAGCGCGTCTCTCAAAGTCCAGGGCGACCGAGTTTTGGGATGGCCTATCCCCTTTAAAAGGCATTGGCCCAACAATGTCATCGTCACTCTCACTGCCTGAGGATTCAGCCCTATAGCCTGGGGGAAGGGCAGGGCCCGATAATTCTTCTTCGTCATCATTTGAATCCTCATCTTCATCGTTCAATCTGCGAAAGCCTGGAGGTAGAGCGGGTCCCAGCAGAGGTGGCCTGTGTGTTTATTATACATAAAAAAAATATTTAAAATTAATTTTAAAAGGGACCAATGGAACTTGCCCACAGCATCACACTCCCTTCCCTGGCTTGTCTTCTTCCCAAAGTGCTTCTTAGTACGGTCACCTCCCCATTTAAACTATGCACATGTAACTGCCTGTCAACATTATGTAAAGGAAAACAGCACCACTCGGACCAAGCAACATTCTTCTCTGGCAGCTCTTCTAAGTTCAGTTTGGATGCTTGGATGCCCACTGCATTGCCTACACATTTCTCCTGCATCGGCAAGTAGACTACAAGAACAAACTATTACCTTATCCTCTAATAATGGTCATAATGTTTTGGCTCATCTGCACATCTTTGCATTTCAAAGTGCTGCACAAATCTGAACATGAAATTAAACTCTAAATCCACAATCTCTGGTAACGGTAACATTTCTTTGTTTCTGACATCTAATCTACAATGAACCCCAAAATGAGCACCAGCATCACGTACATGTTCATGATTCTCACCTTTCAGGTGACATTTCTTGCTTTTTATATCCAGGAGGAAGAGCAGGGCCAAAGAAGTAATCATCATCATCATCACCTCCCAGTGTTCCACCCGAAGCCACATCCACTCTGAGTTGTTTACTGGAAGTATAAAGAAAAATAGTATTAAGACGCATGAAAACTCTTCCAGGTTGACCAATGCTCTTCAAGCCAGACAGCTAATATCTTGGGCTAGTTTTCGCGTAAATATTTGCAAAAGCTTACCTCGATGTTGGACCAGCTACTGGATATTTTGAGGAGTTGCCCCTGCCTCTTCTAAATGTCTCGCCATCCTCCGAGGAACTGGACGAATCATCCGCTATGTAAACAGGAGGTAACGCTGGACCTATGGCTGAGTGAAAAAGAAACATTTGAACGTGTTCTACGACATAGGCTAGTTTTAACAATCAACCAGAGTTATTACAAAACAAGCAAGCAATTAAGAACAACGGCCATTATGGCAAGCAAATATATGGCAAACAAAACCACTCACGAGGTTCCTCGTCAGAATCATCATCCTTTTGAAACTTCGGCGGCAAAGCAGGGCCCATTAAAGCAGGGTCCGACATCGCGACAGCCTTTGTTTACGCCAAGTAAATAGCTTAAAGTATTTAAACAAAACGTGTTTTGAAGATATATGGTTCCTTTATTCGTTAACCTTCTCTCCGGAAGTAAACCATTTAATGTAGCCCTCTTCTTCTAGGGTCTGCATTGCCATCTAGCGGTCACTGTTGTACTTCTAGACATAGGAAATATTTGTTTTATGACTATAACAGAGATTACAATATATTAATACTACCAGGATCTTCATTGTTTGATATTTTGGTGCTGTGTTTGTGGCCCTGATCACCACCTCGGCGTGTATTTTCTGACACCCGTGTCGTCCATTATCCCGAACATTCTACACTCTCCGCTTTCCTGATTTTCTTACAGCTCCCCTTAAAAACTAAATGGAAAAGTGCATAACTGAGGTGGTGGCGTAGATTCCCCCTCCATCACACTAGGTGGCGAAAGCGTTCCAAAACCTCGAAGCTCACCATCGATAGCGAACATTCTATTTGTTCCTTTATTTATTGTACCAGAGCATTTCTACACGTAGTGCAGGTTTGCCACACTAACTTCAACGTTAGTTGATCTTTTTGGAACACCATTATACTTGTACTTCCATAAGAAAATGAGTGACGACGAAAAGGAATTTGTTGAGCGGGTGAGTGACGTATTTTATCTTTACGATCGACATATTTTCTGCTAAGTTAGCCCCATATTACTTGACGGAAAGTGAGCTAACGTTATCTGTTCGCCATGCTTTAGCATTGCTAGGCTAGCTGACCTTTGGCGGGGCTTACATTACAAATAACGAAGCGACAGCTGCAAAACATAACGCAACGTTTAGGACACAGGAATTATATTAGTTTAAACGATATTGTATATCGTAGCTAGTTAAGTAATGCGAAGTACTAATTTATGTTAAACGGAAATTCCCATTCCACGTAGAACCTTAGTGATAATGCATTCATTCGTCAAAATGTCTAAAATGTTCCTAGGTTCCATTAAATCAAGTACTGCGTTTTGTAAGCTCTTGAACTAACCAAAGTCCAAACGTCTCCGGTTGAACCCAGAGCCATGTATCTACATTCCCGCCTTAATGTAGTAACGCTCTTACAAGATGCGTATTTATATGCCTTCCTAAAGTCTCAATAGCTTTATCGATGTGTATTAGTAATTTTGCAGTACCTCATTCCAAACGATCTTGCATTGTTAATGTTAGCTAGGTAGACTAGCTAACTTGCTAGGTAGGTGGACTAGCTAACTAGTTAATGTTAGCTAGGTAGACTAGCTAACTTGCTAGGTAGGTGGACTAGCTAACTAGTTAATGTTAGCTAGGTAGACTAGCTAACTAATTAGCTAGTTCGATTCCTTACCAAGTGTCTAAGTGTTATTGAGCAAGACACTGAACCCCTAAATGCTCCTGATGTATAAATGCAAAATTCCTCGTAAGTCGCCTTGGCTAAAACCGTCGGCTAAAACTATTAAATGTAATTAATGTTGGTAGCCAATTAGTTAAATGGACTGAAACAGTTATGATGCATAGAGACTGGATTTGAATGCCCGTAGTTTGACTCGCAGCATCACAAATTATGAAAATGACGGCTGGTTAGATAGCTGGCCAAAAACAACTCCGTAGCCCTCAACTTTGATCTTGTATAGCCTACTACTTCAGTTAAGGGTAAGATATTCTGGTATTCTTCCTTTCAAAGGATGAGTTGTCGTTCTCAGTAGTATTAACTTTCAAATGTATTTTGAGAGTGACTCTACAATTGGGTAACTGATATTCAAATACATAGTATCAACTCGATGTCTTTTTAAAACATTAATATGTAACATTTTCAACTTTCAACTATTTATTCCATTGGTTGATGTTGTAGTGTATATGTGGTGAATGGTTTGTGTTTTTTCCCCTTTTCGTTGATGGTAGCATTTGAATACTAGAAGTGTAACAATAGCCAATATTGAATTAGCTAAAAGATATGCGGGTTTGATAACAAGTCTGTTTACTTGAGTAAAGGTATGACCCAAGGTTTGACACTTGGATGCCGTTATACCTTTGCAGTTCGTTCTTATTTTCATAAATTCCTCACCCTTTTCTTGTCTTTATTAAGGTTAAGATGGGAAGAAGGAAAATGCGGAAGAAGTCAAAAGTCAAGTTTTTAATGAGGCTAAATTGAAGCTGAATTTTTCTTTTTTGAGTGCATGCTAATAATGCGGCACAAGAGAAGGAAAAAAAAGAAGTTGGCCACGTGTATAGTGTATTGGGAGAGATGGGGGAAGAGGAATGAAGTTCAGAAATAAGACTGAAGAAAGAAGAAAAGAAATGTGTTGAAGTTATGAAGTTAAGATCAGAAGTGTGCTGGGGATAAGATGACTTCGCCAAGTAATACACTAGTTCTGTTACAATATAATCTCTGTCTTTCTGTTTGTTGTTCATGTTTTTTTCCTAAAGTGTGCATGCTTCTATCTCTGATTGGAGGTCGCATTCTGCTTTGCTCTTAAATGATAATTCTGTAATGAATATACCCAATGTATCTTCTAGTATAAATTAACGCTCTGGGGCATATGTAAAACGTTATAAACTGCCGTTTTCTGTTATTCAGTAATGATCAAAACTTTGCATTCAGGCAGCATACTGATCAGTAGAGCCATAAAGATATGGAGTGATGAGATTTAAGAGCAGCTCAGTCCAATGCTCACATCCTGTCATGCTCGATTTAGGATTCCCGCTCTGGATCCAGAAGTGTGAGCCCAAGGGGTTCAGCCAAATCTGCCAGCCGCTCCCCAGCCCAGACCCCTGCTCAGTCCAAAGATGGGTCCCGCCATTCTCACTCCAAGTCCCGCTCCCGCTCCAGATCAAAATCCAGGTGAAGGGGGTTGAGGGAAGATGGTGAAATGTGGTTGATATAGCCATGTTTTTGAAATATACATATGTACACAGTTTTGGAGTCAGTGTAGGCTTCAATATGAAAGACATGATTTTGAAACAATTTATGAAAAAAGAAAATTAAGACAAAACTAAAATTGGTCTATGATGTATATATTTATGTGTTACTCATCTTTTACAAACATCTTACTCACAAATCTGTAGGTCACGTTCCCACCGGAGTTCCCGGCGCCGTTACTCACGCTCACGTTCACGTTCTGGGTCCCGGTCCTATCGTCGGCGCTCTCGTTCCGGCTCAGACAGCGGCGAGTACCGCCGCAGGAGGAGCCACAGCCGCTCCCCAATGTCCAACCGCAGACGCCATGTTGGAGACCGGGTAAGGACCCCTGCTGCATTCTGTGTCATTTTACGTGGTTAACTCCAAAAAGGAACTGCTATGTTTTGCCAGTGCCAAATATAAGGCTTCATTTTATTTTGTATCGCATGTTTTTGCATTTCCCTCTTAAATGTCCTGTCCTGTAATTGCCAAGTATTTCAATATTATGTCTCATTTACGTGTTAATTCCACTTTACAATTTTTTTTTTAAACTTTATATGATGACTCGTAGTATATCCAGAACTAAAAGATTATTTCAGGTAAGGCTTTAAATACTTAAAGTAACATTACATTACAGTCTACGGCTACCATTTTTTTTTTTTTTTTTCGGCTGAATCGCTACTGATGTAATCTTTGTGGTATACGCATGTCCTTACCAGGCTCGGATTCAGGGACAAGTGTGTAAACATATCCGCAGCGACCTGAGTGACTCAGTCTTTCCCCGTCATGCTCCTTTCAGTGGCTTCCCATAAGGATTTCAGCCACGCCAAGAGTGCACAGTGCTGTGGTCACAGTGACGCTCTGAGTGTCCATGCATAGTTCTCTGCAGAGACCTTTTTGATCAAATGAGTCACTAAAGTTCAGATCAAGTATCGCTTAATGCCATGTTTTATCAGACGCGACGCTGAGAAATGACCACAGTCACTACTGGATGTCTCTGGATGGTATTCATATGGTATACTTGGTCGCATTCCTCTTAGGTTGGTTAGACAGGGGGAGAGAGATTAAGGACTGGCAAGAGGGTGTTTAAAGTGGCCAGCCTTCAAAAATGTAAGTAGTGGCTGGTTTGATGACTGCTTTGAAGTCCTGGGTCACACAGTAGATATGGTGATGACCACTTTGGTTCAGTGCCTATGTAAACTCCAAAACGTCTGCATTCGCACAACGCTGATTCATACGTGTGCATTTGTGTCTTCAAAGTGTACTAGTTTTGTTGTTGCACACGTGTCTCAGCACACAAGCTCAAGCACACATTTTGTGAATCGGTAGCAAAGGGTCTATAGTTTTCTCTGCCCCTTCATAATAAAATAGTAATAAAATACCATTGCTTCTAATCTAATAAATCTCATTATTTCTGCCGGTTTCCAGTAGTGTTATTCCCAGGGAGAAAACATACTAATGAAACTGCATCTTTTCTCTTGACCCTGAGCCAGTGCTTTAAAACTTGCAGTGCCAAATTAGAGCGTAATGGAATGTACATGACTGTTAATTGTATTACCAGTATTCATTTGTGGATAACCCTCAGAAGCGGTAGTAAGAAGAGGTAATGTGCTGAATACAGCACAGTAAAATAATATATATAACAAGACATTTTGGCAAATGCTGTTCTGTCATGGCGCAGACAGCCATCTAAGGCCCTATATGGCCTATAACGCTATTATATTGTATTTCTCTCCCGTCATTTTATTTGAGAATTCTGAGCAATGCTGTGTTTTAAGTGATTTCCATTTTACCATTCCATCTGCGTTTTCGACATTGAAAGGTGTATGCTTTTCTAGGCAAATCCTTGATGAAACGCTGTCTCCTTGGTTCAAATTGGCTTGTAGGGAGCAGGCAGGAAGGCAGTTCAGCGAAAGAATCGGTTTATTCCGACGGGTAGCTCTGTAATCTCAGATGTTATAATCCAGGGTCACGACAAAACTCAACAAATTTAAAGAAATAGGTAGCTTAAATGTGGCAGAATTAACATCTCAACACGATGGCGTAAATCATATCCGTCTGGAGGGAAGCTTCCATGGCCCTTTGGTAGGAGGGGGGTGAGGGTCTCTCAATTGTGGGTGAACCTTGATTTCTTCCTAGGGGGGTTGAGGTAAAGCATGGGGGGAAGGTATGACGGTTTATTTAGTTTATTCTAGATAAAGGTGTGAATGCTAGGCAGAGGGGTCTAGTTGGCCATGGACTATTTAAATGCTAATATGCCTGGCTCAAACCATCTGGTCATGGCTGTCAGACAAAGACCAGGAATCAAGTCTAAATGCCCTTGCTCCAGACCCCTGGTGTTATTCAAACTGAGTGGGGGTCTATTGAGTCTGTATGTGGTATGTGAAATCCAGTTTTATATATTGTATTGATTGATTCACATCGATATGAATGGATGACAAGACTAACAAGTGGTGGAAAAGTAAATATGAAATTATTTGTTCAGTGAATAAGCACGTTCTGTCCAAAACAGTCTGTCACCGTTTTTTCTAATGCCAACACATTGGTTTACCACATAACTATCATCTGAAATATCACGGTATGTCGAACCAAACCTATGATCTACACAGAAAATTCAGTATGGAATGGGAATAGATCAGAGCAGTATCTTTTATCGCGTTCAAAGTGAATGAGATGTGAGGGCACAAGAACAGTTGCATGTATATATAGTTGATGCATGTATATAGGTCTTTGGGCAGGATTTCAAGCATGCGCAAAGACGTAAACTCCAGTCAATTCTCCGATTTCACCGTTACATGTGCGCGTTCTCCAATTAACAACCAACTCCGATCGAGTTATCTTGGGGTGTAAAACGGCGTTTAGTTGGAGCTCAAAAATTCAAATATTGGTTACATGAAATGGATCTTCGATTTAAAACGGATAAAGCCAGACATTCGAATACATGTAACCGCATTGACTGACACCATTCGTTGTTTTAAACCTTCTAGCTTTTCTCTCTACTCCCTCTTGTGCAGGCAAATCCTGAACCCAGCTGTTGTCTGGGCGTCTTTGGTCTGAGCCTTTACACCACCGAGCGGGATTTGAGGGAAGTGTTCTCCAAGTATGGCCCTCTGGCGGACGTAAACATTGTCTACGACCAGCAATCACGCCGTTCCAGGGGCTTCGCATTTGTCTACTTTGAGAAGAGTGAGGACTCCAAGGAGGTGAGATCAGATGCTGTGTTGTGGGATCACTTTGATGATGATGGAGACATTATGGAAGTCTGCAGTTGTCATCATTGCAATGCATGGTTTTTCTACAGGGATATTGTAATTGGCTATGCATGGAAGAGAGTAAGAATTAAGTTTCTGTGTAGACACACAGACACAGACAGAATTATTCTATGCCTTGAACTTTAATTTAACAAAATTAATTTAAAGTACGAGACGTATAAAAAAATAGATTGGCTGTGAAAAACAAATCTCTTGCTTTATTGCTTTATGCAATGGCACTTATGTTTACTTGGTAGTGACACAGGTGGTATTTATGGGGGTTGGCATTTGGTTTTGGTAAGGATATCCTTGGTTTGTAAATGACAAATGGCCATGTTTATGTTCAGGCAAAGGAACGTGCCAATGGCATGGAGCTGGAGGGGCGCAGGATCAGAGTGGACTTTTCCATCACAAAGAGACCACACACCCCCACCTTGGGTATCTACATGGGTCGGCCCACCTAGTGAGTGATGTCAAAAGCTTGTTCACCCGAGTTCTGAACTATTTGAAATTTTATTTTATAATGGAAATGTACTCGATATCCCATATGACCACTTTATGCTCCTGTTTTGAATACACCATGGCATTAAAAAGTGTATTTCACAACAGGACCACTCATTCTTTATGAGTTATTCCATCTAGGGAAAGATATTGTGTGCATACTGTAGTGCGTAATAATTTGAGATTAATTTCAAAGGCACCTTGTACATTGGATATGACATTGTACATGTTGAAAATCCAATATTTTATGAGTAATGGTTCATGCAAATATTGAAGCTAAACCCAGTGATGCCAACTCGTACGAATTGATCCGTACTAATACGAAAATGTGGTGGAAATACGGCGATACGAATATAATGACTCATTCATACGAATTTAGGGTCAACTTGCAATATTATTTATTGAATAGAATATTTGCGGTAACTCGAGAAATAAGCAAAAATGTGTCATGATTTGGCCTCCTGCTTACTAACGCGGAGGGCGCCATCTTTGTTTAAATTGAACGACGTGATAAGTTTGTGCTGATTGGTCGATATTATAGCTGCAGCGACATGGAAACCAATAGGGGAGTTTGGTTCATTGTTATCTATTTAAGTGCGCACAGGCGATTGGGAATGTGTTTTATCGTTTTGAAGACTATTTACTTTTGACGTTGATGGATAAAGTTACCTTGTTGCATCTGCTCTTATTTTACAAATGGCCGTCACCAACATATTTGGGTACGTTTCTGCGATGTTTTCTTTTTTAATCAACTACTGCTCAGTAATATGGAACCCCAATCATTAAACTAATGATCAAGAATAAAACTTTCTTGACTCGAGCGATATATATTTTTCTAATACAAATACGAATGGTTAACGCAGAATTTCCATTCGAATAGAGGTATATTTCTGTCAAAAGAGTGAGCTAAATGAACAGACAAAAGACTGAAGTAGGAACAGACCGCATTTGTAGTTATTCCCGTGGCAAAAAACTGACACGAGCACCGCTGTCACTGCTCTTGTGGTCGTTGTCGAGCAGTACTTTCGCGGTCACGGTATTCCATCTAATCGAGCTCCTTTCTTACATCGCTCAATTTGCCTTACTGAGTCTTTTCATTTAGCACAATCTTTCTGTTGTGGACGAACAAGTTCTAATTTTTTTCTCATTTTAAGTTTTTAAATATAGCATGCAAACTTTATAATCTAAAAAAATGGCTGGGAAAAATAGAAGAAGCCATTTCCTAGGAAACAGACTTTCTCCCAGAGTTAAACCAAAGAATACACTTATATTAGTTAAAGTCCTGTGTCTACCAGTCATGCCTTTTGCACTATACAGTATTTCGGTCCACATTTAGCATTGCCCACAGTGGACTCTATGATGTTAAGACACACATGTCTTCCATTAAACAAAAAACAGCCAGCACCAAAGTCCAAGGGAATAAGAGTCTGCTGTCAATGGGTTTTGAGAACCAGTCCAGTGGCATGACCCTGACTGAGAAGGTCACCTGTTCAGCCTTGATTTGATTTTATAAGGGTTGCATTTTGTGTACAGAAGCTTATAAAATATGAGATACTTCCACCACATTATAAAAAGTTTGCCAAAATACACTATGACACAGCCAAATTCACGTGATGAAGACAAGACGCCTTCTCAAAAAGTGATCTTAAAGACTACAAATAAGTCTACATTTGTAGGCTGAATGCCAAAATATTGTTTCTTTTACAAGTACATATCAAACTTTTGCACGTGGAACCCATTACCGCAGTACAGATTTCACTTAAGGAAAAATACTAATTTAGTGGGGAAAATACTAATTTTGGAACCATTGAGTACAGATTGGCACACCACAATGTTGGCAATACTGTAAACCGTATCAAACTATGCAGCCTACAAAGAAATGGACCCAAGAGCAGGATTTAAAAATCCAACTCGCCTTTGCGTGTGGCTGCTTTCCAATAGCTGACTTCATCAGAGGTGATCCTGTTGGATCCTGTGTACTAAGACGCTCTAGGTTGTGGTGCAGATCTAACCGTGGGTCTTTGCTTTGGTGTCCCACAGTGGTGGTGGAGGTCCTAGCAGTTCACGCCGTTCACGTGATCACTCCGAGCGAGGGTACGACCGTGGTTCCGAACGAGGGTCTGACCGAGGGTACGACCGTGGTTCCGAACGAGGGTATGACCGTGGTTCCGAACGAGGGTACGACCGTGGTTCCGACCGAGGGTACGACCGAGGATATGACCGCCATGAAGACCGGGACTACCACAGATCATACAGGTGGGTGGAGAGAGTGTATTTCGATTAGCCAGCCTGTGTCTGAAAAACTGATTATGCAGCTTCAAAGGCTGTCCGTCATGTAAAGGTCTATGAGGAGGGCACCATGGGGCTTTTCTGTGGTGAGTTGCATGGTGACCCTGGCTACTGAGGTGTGCCTCAGTCCCGGTGTCACGAGATGACCATTCACATTGTGTATTGTTGGGTGTTGTTGCAGGCAAAGGTCCCCATCTCCGTATTCTCGTCGCGGGGCATACAGATCGAGGTCACGTTCTTACTCGCCACGTAAGTGATGACCTTTTGTGTTAGTAGTACTCTTATAGTCAAAGGAAGTGATGCTTTTAGAATCTTGTTCTGTCTGAATGGTCAGATAATTGAGCTCAGCACTCAATTTCTAGACCTACCTACAACCTTTTCATTTATTGACTTATTTGTTTGTCATTTCCATCCTTGATGTGTACGACTTCACATTTATTCATAATGTATCTACAACTTTTTTGTCAGATAGAACTTTAACATTCCAGGCTTGTAACATGTGTCCTGTCCAGCACAGCACGTGGACTTTTACCTTTTTTCCAAACACCCTTTAGTTTGTAATGGCTATGCTTTTTATTATCGCCTTTTGTTTCTACAGGCCACTATTGAGGGAGATCGTCAGACAGTGTTCATGTTTTATTGAAGATGAGTGCAGTGGGGATGGGAGAGAGGTTGTGGAAATCAGGAATCAGAAGACCAAATCTCAACTTCACACGCATTAACATGAAATGTCACTGACGGATGGTAACTGACCTACATTAGATAGATGTTTCCCTATGTTGGCCCAATCAGTGTATTGTGGACAGTCTGTAATTCTTATTGTTTTGAATGTGTTGACCTCCTCCCTTTTTAATTGATCAGTTTTATGTACGCAAATGTTAGCCATTTTTCTGGATATCCTGGACGGAGACTGCCTGCCCTGAAGTTCTTTTTTTTGTAGTGCTGTGCTCTGTAGCCTTGTATGTTGGCATCTTAAAGCAATAAAATGCTTTCCCCAAACATTCTGTCCCAGTTTGGTTGTTGGTGTCCTTCTCCCAGGACTTCTGCTAATTTAGTTATAAGGTGTGTCTGTCTTTTTCACAGTTTAGAGTTGATTTTGTTTTTGCACCTTTTTCACACACTACTTAAAAATATGAAAATATGCCCTTTGTGATTAAAAAAAAAATCTTTTTATACAGATTGTAGCCCAGCCACAATTTTTAAGTGTACGAATTGTAAATTAAGTCCAATTACAAGGAACACCTGTAGTTGCTTACAATGATCTAGCCCTTTAACATGCAATCAGGAATAGCCTCTGTATATACAAATTTGTAGCTGAGATTCATGACAAGTTAATGTTTATCACTTTTAATATAGGAATCTAAAAATGACATCATTTTAAAAGACATGTACCAGCATTTGTGGGTGTTACCTATTTAACACGATGTAGTTAGTGCTTTAAAGGGATCCTTTAAAAATATCCATAGACGGTATTGTTTTATCCTTTTTGAGTGTAGATTTGAAAAAACATTTCCGTTTGAGATTTCTAGCATCCCCATAAGAGAGATCTCCATGTTGTAGCCAAGGAACACTATCAAGAACGAGGCCTTCACGAACCACATTGATCTACTAACCATTTCTTGCTTAAAGTGGGTCTAGGCTACATGGAGAGTATAAACCTAAAGCATACAACAACATGGATTGAACAGAGACCACATTGAGATCGAGCTGAACTACAGCATAATAAACTATGGGAGTTTAGCTTTAGTCGGCGTGGTGCTGGTAGCCTACGCCCCGCAATCTATCGGAGGTAGCCTATTCCACCAGCTTCGTCTAGCTCATCCGCTGGGAGCGTGTTCTTCCCGCCGCACAATCTCTCTGCAGCAAGAGAGAGTGGGCGAGCCGCTCGGGTAAACGGGGTAAACCCACATCTTATAGTTTATGATGGAGAGGTTCATTACGCGTTCACATTAAAATGACTATTCTGTTTTTGGTGTCATACATAATTGTGTTGTGTTTTCTGTTTGTCTCCCGATGTTATTTTCTCTAACAAACTGACTTTTCACCGGTTAGTTAAATTGAAGGGTAAATATGAGCACATATATTCAGTAGTCTAAACCAGACGATTTCATTATAAAAAATATTTCTTTTGCCATGTCTTCTTAAGAGTGAAGAAGCAAAACTGTCTCTTAAAAATGTGAATGGCTCTTTGTTTTTGTTTTCATCCATCCGAGAGATAGTTCGGTAGTTCATCGGCATTGTGTGCTGCTGTATTGGTTGCAATTGAGTGACTGATCAGCGCGTAAAGGTGTGTCCTAAACCACCAACCTTCCATTTTTGTTGTTGTCATTACACTCGTTCGTACGAAAGGCTATCCATTACTGTTTGGATAGATGTTTGGCAACATTGCCTTAGACCTGTTTTTCTCAAAATACTTTCACATTACCCTTTATTCAAAGGCGGTGCTTGTACCCATGGAGTGACGTGAAACGTAACGACTTTTTTTGTCCCTCAGTCAGAAGTGATTTACTAGGAGTGGAGTTGGCGTCGAGGTCTGGCTCATACTGTTTTTTTTTGTATTTAACTTTTTGTTTCTATTTTACATTTCTTTTGTTGCCAGTTTAGTTCTTACTGTGGTGTGGTCTGGTGTATCCTCCCTTTATCATTAAGTGGATCATGAACAAACTGTACGTAGGGAATCTAAGTCCTACGGTCACGGTAGAGGACTTGAAGCAGCTCTTTGACGAGAGGAAGCTTCCCGTGGCCGATCAGGTTCTGTTGAAAACCGGGTATGCCTTCGTGGATTTTCCAGATCAGAAATGGGCCATCAAAGCCATTGAGGCTTTATCAGGTAGGCTTTTATTCCACACTACATGTATTGTCGTTGCGAATGGATTTTTTGCTAAAAGTAGTGTAGAACGTCGTGGAAATATCGCATGACAGATTTTACAAGCATTCTTCATTTGACGTACAGGCTACTGTAGCCAGCTGCCTACTATCAACGACAGCGCTTGGGGAAACACGGGCTAGCTGTCACAGGTTTACACAATTGGGGAGAATACAGAGGATGTCCAGATAAACCACGTGAATGCGATGAAAAGTAAAGTTCACTCCACGCTGTGCTATCACGCTCCAAATCAAGGCATAAACTCAAATCTCATGGGGGATGCTTCTTGGCAATTGCCAGTATTTGCGGGGTGGTCCAAAGCAGAGAGGTTGGCTTAATCATTTTTCGGTCATTTTTTGACCCGAATTTATTGAAAAGACCAGGTAAAAGTAATTACAAATGGACTTTAATCTATGCGTGGATGCAATCCTCTGGCAGGTATCTACGAGGTGTCCAGAACGTAGGTGCCGCAGGACCTAGGCTATTGGGCAAGATATTGAGGTAGCTAATGTGATGAGGTATGACTGAGACAAACGGCTAGCAGACATATTCACAAATCAACAATTGGTTAAGTAAATAGTTAGGCTTGAGTTGCTGTAATCTGTTGTGCAAGCTCACGGGTGTCAACAGGCAATGACTTGTCAAAGACAGGGCATAGTGTGTTTGCAATAAACGTCCAAACAACAAACAACTGTATTTGCTAGTGTAATGTTAACATATACCCACGAGTTAGTGTAATGGTTGGTGGGAGGAGAAAGCGTGGCCTCCCCATCGATTGAAATCCCCCCTTTTCTTTCAGGTACATAACTGTTATTTGGCACGCATATTATACACATTCAATTCATAAGTATGCTCCTAGTTCACAACGCTCTCTATATTTTAAGAATACATTTAATAATGTTAACTATACGTGTAAATATGAGTAGCATTTCCTTTGGGTTCAGAATACGATTATATGGCGTCCCTCAAAACCTTTGAGTTTGACGACGATTTAGTCTTCTGTGCGCAACGTTTGTTATACATTTTAAGTATTGTATCGTAATTTTCTTTTACAGGAAAAGCTGAGTTGCACGGGAAAGTTATTGAGGTGGACTACTCAGTTCCAAAAAAACTAAGGTAAAGTTTACTTGTCACTGACAGCTAGGTTAATTGACAAACATATTATGATGCACAGGGCCGGTGACATCTGCATGTGACATTTTCACAATGTTCTGTTAGAGTTTTGTTTATTTGCTTAAATGTTGCCATTATGTAACAGCTCCACGTTGTTTACGGACAGCCTTAGTCGAATAAGTGATATCTTGCGCTTTAAGATAATCAACGAGATATGTTTAATGTAGTAGCCTATATTTTTGTGTGTTTCATTCAATCTCCAGGTAACAACTTTGAAACATTGTATTGTTTGAAAAGGCAACCGAATACTTCCTGTCGAAGTCGTGTGCTTCAATGTTTCCCCACCTCTTTGTTACATTGTGTAACGGTCTATACTACTAACTGGCTTTGGTGGTGTGTGACTGCATTGGAGCAGTTTCCACGAGCTGTTTGCTTCGTTTTATGTCAGATAGAATGAGTAATTGTATAATCGGTGGACAGAATCTAGCCTACATATATGTAATGACACAGCTTTGCTATAATATTTAAATGCGTAATTTGTTGAAAGCGGGGGGTGCTTTTATATCCATTTTATATTAACTTAAAAAAAATATAATTTTTAAGAAGTATCAAGAAACTGGTTTGAGAAGTGGGGAATTGGAATAGACGACGTATGAAACTTCAATATTCATACATTAATCAGGGCTCAAATGGTGAGCTACCGTGTTTAGAAAGTGCAACATCACGTTGCAATTACCAGAATGTAAGAAACGTATCACTGAAAAGCACACCTTTACGAGTGCGCTCGCCGTTAGTAACGTGCTGTTTCTAACTAATCGAAAATGGTATATTAATTGAGAATAATTGGTGTTTACATAAGTGGGCAGGCAGCTCAAGCTGCAACATGGCTGCCTGTTTGCCTTTCTTCACGGACCAGGCTTATAGCCTACTTCAGTAGGCCTTGGCGGCTGTCACTAGTAGGCATAAGCAGCATGGCTTGTTATATTTGAAGATAAACCGAAGTCTATTCAGAATATATCACGTTACTACATACAGAGTAGCCTATGGTGGGCTGTTTTGGGTATGGTCTGGTGTGGGATTTCGGAGGGGCTTTTTAACATGACCCTGCGCACAGATTACACTGTTCTGGCCTACACCACGTGACTATACATTCCTCATTTACGTCCTTTATGTAAACACACCGTCACTTCCAAGCTAACCTTCACTCGTATGTTCGCCAGGACAACTCGTCGAAATCATCGTAAATCTAGGGTAGGCTACTATATTTGGTCCATCATTAGTGGTTTAAGCACAGAAGCCACGGGATCCTTATTGGATTTGTTATGAATATCAGGGGTCCAAGCAGCGAAGCTGATTCTTCTGTTATTATTTTTCTCACACGACACACAATGGCAGCAAAAAGCACAAGTTGCACTTGCACCTAATTTTGACCATAGATTCTAAATTGGTGAAATGACACGCTCAAGTGAAATTACTGATTTATACCGGTGGGGGCCCTACGATAAGCACATTTACGTTTGAGCTCATATGGGTTTAAAAAAAAAAAAAAAAAAAAACGTTTCCCTTCTGAATCTTTGAAAACTCCTGAATCTAATGCACCAATTACTGTGAATGTCTGAACTGCAAAGTTTTCCGCCATTTTCGGAAAATTTAAAGTGAAAGTAAAACGAACTTGTTCAAGGCCATTCCTCCAATTTTCTGGAAATTTGGTTCACATCATCAAGAGACCATGCTGACGAAAACGTAATATTTGAATGTTTGATTAGTCAAACGGTTTCAAATTTAAGGGTTTGACCCATAATGACTTTATGGCCAATACCTTTGACGTAATGGTTGAAACTTAACCAAACTTGGTACACAATCACTACAACATTCTTTGGAAGCACCCCAAATTTTGTGAAATTCAGTCCATAAAGGGCGCTACAACTGACACAGGTCCGTATCTCAAGAACCGCTCAACGTACATTTTTTAAATTTGGTGTGCTTTTACTTGGCCGTATTTGCACACATTTCCTGAAGTGCCAATGTCCTCTTTCACCTGTTGAAGCTGTCAAATCCTTCAACCTCTTTTCACTTTGGGCACTTCGGACATTTTGCTTGGACCCTGATAATCACCTCTTGTGGCTAGGCTTTTGTTTTAAATTCTCTGTGACAAGGACCACAGAAAGAGCTACATGTGAGCCACTTGTTTCAGGATAGGTGCCATTAGGTGCCATTTTCTTCAGTGGAAAATGAGCCCACAATTTTTCATAAAGAAATAGGTATGAGTTGAGGGTGTTATCCAGATCTTTCTGCCACTATTCTTTAAATACATTTATATCGTGGCTGGACTGAGGAAAGGCGCATATTTAGGTTAATGTGTGTGCACAGTCGGAAATGACTAAAGGAGGAATATGTCAAAAGCAGGTTAGGGCTGGGCATTTACTATGCATGAATGTTCTGTGTGCTGAAGAAATAAAGAATCATGCACCTCTTTACAGGTATTGACAAGCAATTCAAATGACCCATTAATATTCCTTGGGATATGTTTTGCTTTTTATTACTAGAATTCACGTTTACGTATAGTCTAATGCAGACATCCCTATTGCCATTATTAGGCTTACTAAAGTGCAGGAATGCACAACCGAGTAGATCCGTTCTCTGCCTAAACTGCCCTGAATCAAGTTATGAGTCAGGCGAACACACTTGGGAGGGAGACAGATGCTTATGGAACACTACAAACTGTAGCCTTATTGGCTAATTAATCTCGCTGATTTTAGTTTGATATATAAATCAGATTAAGATTGTATCAAGGACTATGTTTGTGCCAGTTGTGGCATTTGAACATAATTGTATTTAAATATGTAATTTGAAAGGTTGTATCTTATTTAATGAATAAATGTAAATTCACTGTGCTGCTAATCTAGCTGATGGTAAATCTTACCATGACCAGCTGTGAAGGGATTATACATTTTACAATGACAATATTGTCACAAGGAATTGTTTTACCTGCGAGTACTATCCAGCTATGATGTTTTCATTGCAAGCAAAGAATGGTAGACCACTATAATTCAAACAGAAATAAATGTCTAATAGGTTATTTCACATTCTGAAACAGATTCTGAAATGTTCAGTGTTTCTCCCTTTGGACCAGTGCATGATTTTTGTCACAGGAAAACTCTGTCCAACCATATTCATATAAATATGAATTTCACATTATATCTGTTTAAATAAACCATCTGTATCGTGCCTAGATGCTGCAATTTATGTTTTAGCATGCTTCAAAGCAGAGCTGGTGAAATGAATAATTTATTTGAAAGATGTCTTTTGGGTTTTGGATAAAACGATAATTTGTACGAGTTTGGGGACAAGCAGCACTACATACATCTGATCACTATTTCACATGGATAGGCCTTATCTTTGTATTACATTTCAGATCTTTTTGCATAAAAGGGAAAGAAAAGAACGATGGTTGTCTCCAGGGTTTTACATGATCTTGATGATCTTACATTTTCTTTGAGTTCTTAGAAATTATACTCATCTGTATATTCGAAAAAGAGGAGCTGCCAAATTAGATCACCTGGTTTTGGTAAATGAACAGTGTGTTTAGTCAAGTGTATTAAAAGTTGTTGTTTGGCAAGTTCTATTTAATTTGATCATGCATTTTTATTTATGTCAATGACATGGCTCTAGTGGGTTAAAAAAACCCTAATATTAACCTATTTAATATAATGCTTACATAAAAAAATATGTATTTGGTTTCAGACAGTTCGTAAGATAATAAATCAAGGTAAAATAATGTATATTAATTGAATAATAAGTAATAATAATTGACATGGTTTTTTATATTTGTTTTGTACATTTCTATTTTTGCGAAAATTGTTATGCTACGTTATCATCAAAAGTCAATTTTAAAGACTAACAAGTAACATACATTAATTCTAGGGAAAGAAAGAGTTCTATTTTATTTGTGAAATTTCTTCAGTGTCTTGTGAAAATAGTAACCAATTCATTTACAAGTGTATACTGTCTTTCGAAATGTACACTTCAGGGATCAGGTTTTTTTTTTTTAGGCACATTTCAGTATTGTGATTTTGAAACCCTAACAAAAACAATAGCAGATGGATCAACCCATCAGTCATTGATGTGAAGAAATTACTTTCTTGGTGATTAAAACATTAAGTAGACCTGTGAAATATTTAAGCATGATGCTTGTTGATTTTAAAAACAATATTGTAGTAAAAGATCATTTTGATGTAGAGATGCTTCACCTGAAAAGAAGGAAGAGGAGAACAGACAAGAGCAGGAGCTGTGTGTGTGTGTGTGTGTGTGTGTGTGTGTGTGTGTGTGTGTGTGTTTATGTTTGGGGCATGCTTGCCTTGCTGGGTGGGCGTGGAGTTTTGTCAGGCAGTGCAAAGAGAGAGCGCGAGAGAGCAGCAACCAGGCATGTGTGTCGGTGCAGCAGGTGGACGTTGTCCAAAAGATCTGTCCCTCGTCTGAGTTTGGTGTGTGGGGAGATGTGAGATGAGTGCGGAGCTGTGGGAACTCTGCTGGGCTTGTCAGTAAGGGGGCACGGTGCCTGTCTGCGGGTTTCTGAGTTGCACATCAAGGGGGCATTTCTAAGCCTACGTTCCTGTTTTCAATTTAGACTTTGTCTCTACGTTACTAATTAGACGTGAATGCAATACAAATGACAGCCTTCGTTTTGGATGTAAGGTGCCTTAACTACCAAGAGAGATTCCTAATGCCAGTAAAGATTGTGAGTGTTGCACAGTAGTGCGGCACCAGCTAATTGTCCCGACTCTCTTGCCTTTGTTCCATTGAAACATACTCAGAACTTAGAACTCAGAACTCAGAACTCAGAACTGTTTATTTCTATTTGCGAGTGCAAATGTGTGTCCAGTCTGATGGGGTTGTTCGAGAGTTCACCTTTTGCTTACTTCTGGCTTTGTAAAGAGTACAGATGCAGCATATGTGATTTCGGGGTGGCTTGCACAAGGGTACATATCTTGTGTATTTTACGCAAGCTCTCATGAACGAATTTTTGAGAACAGCTCTCTGCTTTACTGTCAATCTGACAGATGTGTATAGTTGTTGACCCGTTCTGCCTTTGTTTTATTGGATTTCGCCATCTTTGAGATGGGCTTGTTCAAGAGCTCACTTGGAAGCACAGCTTTTTTCTCTGTTCTTTGTGACAGGCATGTGAGAGATTGAGTCTAAGAGTCACCACTGCCTCGCTTCTCTCTCCTTGGTTCAAATAGAGAGTAGATAAATTCTCACAAAGAATACTAGAATCAATATTCCCATTTGATATAAAAAATTGTGTTTATTGTGTGGAATTGCTGGCGGTCTTAAATTTCGATTTTCCTTTCAACATTGTGTTTTTGACACGGAAAGGGAAAGAATGACCAGAACTGATGAATAGCATGAAACCAATGACTGTGCTGTCAGAGACTTTAGAGGATGGGAACCATTCCTGTGAGATAGCCGTGGGTGTGTGTCTCTGTATGGGTGTGTGTGCATGCATATGTGTCTGTGTGGGGGTGTGTGAGAGAGAGAGTTGAGTACGTGTGTGTGTGTGTGTGTGTGTGTTGTGTGTGTGTGTGTGTGTGTGTGTGTGTGTGTGTGTGTGTGTGTGTATAAGAGAGTGAGTGTGAGTAAGTCAAGCCCTTTGAATGTGTAACCGGACACAGGGCGATCATGTGGGGCATGAAGGAGATGTGTGCGGGGCTGTGTCCCGTCACCTGACGCGACGGAATTCTGTCACTAGCATCACATGAAGATCCCCCCCCCCACCCCCCATGCTTCCCTATCCGATCTGATCCGGCCTGAATCCCGAGCTGGTCAGGAGACAGGAGATGGGTACAGCAGATGGGTGTCAGCCTACATGTATGAGCTACATACACACATTCCCATCCATGCAGGCACACACTCTCCCTCATGCGTACACAGTCAAGCTCTCACTCACGTTAACCATTGTTTCTGCTTCGTGGGTATGCACACACACACTTGTCTATTTTGCACTTAAGAACACTATGTCCGACATGTAAAACAAATGCCAATGTAAATATAGACATATACCAATATACCACTGTGTGCCAGAAGGTAAAACAATATGGAAGATTTTAAAGAGGAAATTAGCATATACCTTTTTTAACGATAAAATGATAAGAGCTGCTGGTAACACTTTATTTGGATTGTCTGCCGACAGACACTTTACAGATGCTTTGTTGTCATTGGAGTTCAGTCCTTCTAATTGTTCACTGAACATCACCTAAACGAAAACCCAACCCCTAACCCTACCCTCAGGTCAAACCTAACCATAACCATACGTTGTTGTACTGAACAGAGTTTCAACAGATAGTTTGTTAACAATCTGAGTGTGACTGAGCTGCTCTACTTCACACAGCATTGTACTGTGCAGATGCAGATTAAAACAGGGCAGTCACGGATGGTCACATGTAATCAATACAGCATCGAAAGAACGAACGAAACGAAAACTCAAACGCACGGTAAGAAGCCTGCATAAACATGGAAGGCTAAGCGAGACCGTGGAGATCCGTAGACGCACACACGTGCGCACACTAGTCTAAAGATAGAAATGAGCGCAGTCGTCAGCACATGACAAGTTGCTGACTGGAGAAATGTGTACAAATGAGTTTTTCCACAGATAAGCATTTACAACCAGGCATGGCCCATAAACAGAGTTGTTTACCAATAGTTTGTATGAATACCTGTGTGGTTGTAATATGGCTGTTAGAATAATGCATCTGAGCTCAGATTAGCTGGCCTCCTCTATGCCTTGTTTTTTTTATTTATGTACGGACAAAATCAAATGAAAGTTAAGAAATGCAAACAGGTAGTACATGCAAGAATCACTTAACTGCCTGTGGTTGTCTGTGATTTAACATAAAAGGGTGTGTATGTGTGTGTGAACGTACCTGTGTGCATGTGTGTGTGTGTGTGTGTGTGTGTGTGTGTGTGTGTGTTTATGTTCATGGTCTGCTACTGTGTGCCTCCTCCGTCTCTGGTGTGGTATATAGCTGTGGTAATGCCTCTATGTAAAACAGTCTGTGTGCCTGGTCAATGGAGAGTATCAGTTTCATAATGCGCAGTATTATAATGGCTTCATCGCGCATGCCAGCTCCAGTCCTGTTCTTGCCGGAGGATGTTAAATTATACCACCCTACCCAAGGGGTTATGTTTGGGAGTGTGGGCAGATGGGCATTGAATCTGGGCAGCTGGCACCTTTCCCTCTTTCACACCTCCATAAGAGGTATTCACTTCAATTGACATGCACACACACACGCAATTACACACACACACACACACACACACACACACACACAAACACACACATAGTGTTGGTAGTAAACTGTAGTCTTTGGGTGTGAACACTTTTTATTTTTATTTGCATAATATATTCTACATGTATATATATATATATATATATATATATGCAACTCAAGGCCATATATCCACCCCCACACATATGCACACACACACACACACACACACACACACACACACACACACACACACACACACACACACACATACACACACATACACTTCCATATTTAATCTGTCCTGACCACTGGTCTGTGCAGTTGTTCCCTTGTGAATGAAAGTGACACCAATGTCATCAACTCCAATTCATATGCATTCTCAGTCTACAGCTGTCTGTTTCGAATGTGTTTGTATGGACTGCTTTACAAAAGGGAACTAACTCTCGCTTTCATGCTCACTGTGTGTTTGTTTGTGTGTGTGTGTGTGTGTGTGTGTGTGTGTGTGTGTGTGTGTGTGTGTGTGTGTGTGTTTATGTCTGTGTTTGTGTGTGTGTGTGTGTGTAAGTACTGCGTACTATTGAAAGAGAATACATTAACTCTTCACCAAGATAGTTAAAGGTAGGGGTGGGAGAATTTTTGTCCTGTTTGCCGTAGTAATCCTGAAGTAGGTAATGTAAGGTGTGGAAGATCACAAGTTTCTGTGGCAAAAATGCTATTGAATCTGAAGTACACCATCTGTGCAACCTTTGAGAGAATTTACTATGGGGAAAGAGAGAAATAAAAGGTTTTGGTTAATCAACAGTTTTGGTGGTGTTGTTTTCAGATGGCAGGAAAAGGACAAAAAAAAAAGAGCTAGATGAGGCGTCTCAACACCAGATTAGGGAGCCAATGGTTATAAATCAAGAGTTGGCTTCATAAATCATACAATGTGATTTGCATTGCTGAAGCATTGTGTGTGTGTGTGTGTGTGTACGAGTGTGTGGGTGTGTGTGCGTATTAGAAGAGAGGGAAAAAAAAGCGCAGTGAACCTTTTGAAGGCCTTTCCCAAACGCCAGGACGATGCCAGAGTTGGCTGTGGCGCTACTGTCATGGGCTCACGTGGAGACCGATGTGCTAGGCTGCAGGTTCATCTGCGTGTTTCATCGGTAGTTACTTGTGTGTATCTTTAAACACACACACACACGCTAGTGGTACAGACACATGGACACCTGTCACTCTTATTAGATCGTCTGTGTGTCTTTGTCACCGATGTGCTAGGCTGCAGGTTCATCTGCGTGATTCATCGTTATTTACTTGTGTGTATCTTTAAACACACACACATACACACACACACACACACTCACACGCTAGTGCTACAGACACATGGACACCTGTCACTCTTATTAGATCGTCTGTGTGTCTTTTGTCACACACTCACAGCCGGGACAGGTCTTAGTCTCCTAAGCTTGAGGATGAGGATAAGTCTCTGATGAAAATAATGCCATTTCAGCGGCAGGCTGGTCACATGATGCCTCACAATCTAATTCTCAGGGGTGTGGCCAAGTAATGTAATTATCACTGCTTAAGGGAGATTAGTCCGCAGAGAGGATGGAGAAAGGGATATGAAGGGGAGAGTAGAGTGATAGAAAGGGAGGGAGAGGAAGAACAAGTGAGAAGGGCGTGTGGAGAAAAAAACGAGGGGAGGAGGAGACGGAATGGAATAATGAGAGAGATGGGAAGGGAGAGAGTGTAGTGTCAAGGACAGCGGTGGAGGGGAGAAAGAAAAAGAGGGAAATAGGCATGGAAGATGGGAAGGGTAAGAGGAGGAGGGGCAGGGTAAGAGGAGGAGGGGCAGGGTAAGAGGAGGAGGAAGAGGGGCAGGGTAAGAGGAGGAGGAAGAGGGGCAGGGTAAGAGGAAGAGGGGTAGGGTAAGAGGAGGATGAAGAGGGGCAGGGTAAGAGGAGGAGGAGGAAGATGGGCAGGGTAAGAGGAGGAGGAAGAGGGGCAGGGTAAGAGGAAGAGGGGCAGGGTAAGAGGAGGAGGAAGAGGGGCAGGGTAAGAGGAAGAGGGGTAGGGTAAGAGGAGGAGGAAGAGGGGCAGGGTAAGAGGAGGAGGAAGAGGGGCAGGGTAAGAGGAAGAGGAAGAGGGTAAAAGGAAGAGGAGGAGGAAGAGGGGCAGGGTAAGAGGAAGAGGAGCAGGGTAAGAGGAGGAGGAAGAGGGGCAGGGTAAGAGGAGGATGAAGAGGGGCAGGGTAAGAGGAGGAGGAAGATGGGCAGGGTAAGAGGAGGAGGAAGAGGGGCAGGGTAAGAGGAAGAGGGGCAGGGTAAGAGGAGGAGGAAGAGGGGCAGGGTAAGAGGAAGAGGGGCAGGGTAAGAGGAGGAGGAAGAGGGGCAGGGTAAGAGGAGGATGAAGATGGGCAGGGTAAGAGGAGGAGGAAGAGGGGCAGGGTAAGAGGAGGATGAAGATGGGCAGGGTAAGAGGAGGAGGAAGAGGGGCAGGGTAAGAGGAGGATGAAGATGGGCAGGGTAAGAGGAGGAGGAAGAGGGGCAGGGTAAGAGGAGGAGGTAGAGGGGCAGGGTAAGGGGAGGAGGAAAAGGGGCAGGGTAAGAGGAAGAGGGGCAGGGTAAAGGAGGAGGAAGAGGGGCAGAGGAAGAGGAAGAGGAAGATGGGCAGGGTAAGAGGAGGAGGAAGAGGGGCAGGGTAAAGGAGGAGGAAGAGGGGCAGGGTAAGTTGTTGAAAAGACAAAAAATAGTCACTCAGTCATGTATTTGGAAAGGCAGAGGAGGAGTGTTTGTCGTCAGACGGTGTGTGTGTAAATATTTCTATACAGTATGTATATATATTGTAGAGAACAGTGGTGTAGTGGTCCCGGGAGAAGTGGGTATACTCTAATTTATTTTTTTAAGAAGCCCATGCAGCATAGGATACGCGCTCTGTTTTGAGAAGTGGGTATACGCAACGCTTACTGAAAAATAAGTGGGTATACTCCGTATACTTGCATATACCCTAGACTACTACTCCACTGGTAGAGAGCACCTCACAGTTTCTGAAATGCCCCTGAGACCCTAGAAAATTAGGAGGATGGTCATAGGGGGAAATTTTGGGAGAACAAAAAGTGGACAGTTATTATGATTGATGAGGAAAATGTATACAGCCGCGGAAAAAATTAAGAGACTACTTTAAAATTATAGGTTTCTCTGGGTTTACTATTAATTGATATGTGTTAAAGTAAAATAAACATTTTTGTTTTATTCTGTAACCTACTGACAACTTTCCTACTAAATTTCAAATAAAAATATTGTCATTTGATCACACTGCACAGGTTTTTAATGGGATTCAGGTCTGGAGATTAGGCTAGCCATGACAGGGTCCTGATGTGGTCCTTCTTCTACACCTTCACTGACATGGTTGTGTGGCATGGAGCATTGTCCTTCTGGAAAAAACACTTCTTAGAGTTAGGGAACATTGTTAAAACATTAGTATTGTGTTGTTTAAAAATGAATAAGAACTTGTTTTCTTTGCATTATTCAAGATCTGAAAAAACTGCATCTTTTTTTGCTATTTTGACCAATTGTCATTCTTCTGCAAATAAATGCTCTAAATGACAATATATATTTTTTAATTAGGTAGGGATGTTGTCAGTAGGTTACAGAATAAAACAAAAATGTTCATTTTACTTTAACACATACCAATAAATAGTAAAACCAGAGAAACTGATCATTTTGAAGTGGTCTCTTAATTTTTTCCGCAGCTGTATATGTTGTATACAAATGTATTAAACTATGTTTAATACATTTTTGTAGGTGAGAGGTCATTGCATTCTGTGACATGATGACCTGATGACGTGTTACGCAGACGTGCTGGAGAGCAATGTGTGTATGGCCGGCAGGAGTGTAATGGCACTCATTAAAGCAGACAAGTGTGAAGGTGTGTGTGTGTGTGTGTGTGTCACTGCACTCAACAGGGGCGAGTCTCCTGTAATCCCAATCCCGTTCAGATTAAGGGATGATGAACCTAGCGGAATGCCTTGTAGGTCGGAGTTGAACCGCAGTCGCACATACATAGGAACACTTTCACACACAAACGCGCACACACACCCCCCCCCACACACACACATACACCATACACACACACACACACATACACACACCCAGTCTCAGGAGCAGGTTTCATGGTGTGAGGGACTATTCAATAGCCGTCGGACATGCAACCTTGATATGCTCTGATGCAGCGCCTTCAGTGGGTGGGTGAGGTTCTATTTGCTCTTTTTTTTGTTGCTGTGATCTTTAGTTACTGTGAATGTGGTTTAGTAAGTCAAGCTTGAATTTTCCAAACCAAGTTTATTTCAAATATGTGCATTTAAAAAAAAAAAAAAAAAAAATGTGAAGCATGTTGTTATCGGTCTTAGGGCTCTGAATGATTGCACCGCATGTGAAGCATATGGTCTCGTACGAGGGCTGCATTTGTATGATTGTGGTGCTGTAATGATATTATTAATGTGTTATGCTCAGCTTGATGGCTCTCTGTCAGTAATGTCAGCTAGTATTGCAGTGGGCTTGATCATGTGTAATGTGTAACAGTGTGACTCTGGTTGAGGGACAAAGGAAAGAGTGAGAAATAGAGTCCATCGTTAAGGATACGATTTCAATATAGTATATCTTTTTTGTATTCGTTTTAATTAATAATATTATGTAATCCTACCACATAATTATTTTCTCCTCAGGACATTCACTGCATATTATAGACCTTGTAGCACCTCCAGCTAGAGTCTAGAATGATCCGTTCCATTCCATTCAGTTCAGTTATAGTCGAGCAATACTGTTGTTTAACCCAGTCTTCCCTAATTGACCCAAACTAAGTGATTGACTGATGTACCGACGGGGTTAGGGCATTGCAGTTGCCAGTGACAGTGTGAAACTGGGGTAACTGTTATCTGGTTTACTGTACTGAAGCTTATGTTAATAGAAGCTTTATGTTACTTGAATAGGCAGTAATGTACTTAGTGTGTGCTGGCGAGCCTTTGTATATGTGTGTGTGTGCTGCGCGTCTCTCTGTGTGTCTGTGTGTGTGTGTGTGCCAATGCAAATGCCAGCACTGCGGGCCATGCTTTGGCTTTGGCTGTGTCTCAGCTGCACGCTGATTGGCTGTTGTTGCGGCATGAGGGCGTGGCTCCAAACTCCATTCATTTTGTGAATGGCTCTCAGTACGTACTCTCCTCGTAGTGCCACACACACACACACACACACACACACACACACACACACACACACACACACACACACACACACACACACACACACACACACACACACACACACACACACACATACCCACATGCAAATTCGCACAAAGACGCTGAAAGGAACCATGCTGAATTTAGAGGGTTCGGCAGTCATCTTAGACCACGGTTTGTGAGAATAAATGTGTGTTTAAACTAATGCTTCTGTGATTAGCCATAAGCTACTGATCTGTTTTTTTGGGGGGAAACTCGTATTTGCCCCTTATATTTGCCCCTTATATTTGCCATTCATATTTGCCCCTCATATTTGCATGTGAGTCTGTGTATCGTGGTGCGGTATCCGCCTCTGCTCTCATGCAGTGGTGAGGGAAAGGGAAGCGGGGCTTTTCATTATTGATGAATGTATCAAGGTGTCAGGTGGTGCTGCGAGGCTGAGTCACGGCACACAAAGACACCCACCCACACACACGCACACGCACACACACACACACACACACACACACACACACACACACACACACACACACACACACACACACACACACACACACACACATACACACACACATAAACAACATGTGTGTCCTAATAAGCATCTTTCACCCGGCTTGCACGTGATATGGCGAAGCCTCTCTTGGGTTCTTCTCACTGTATCTCTAGATCATGGTGCATTTAGACACTCGCCATGCCTGACTACCCCTGCAAGGGAAAGTGGTGTGTGTGTGTCCTGACTTCACATACAAATATGTGTGTGTGTGTGTGTGTGTGTTCACCACCCGAGAATTTGATATGTTAACTTGGTGTATTTGTGTCCTCAATGATTTTGCCAATTGTAAGTTACCCTGTGTACATTAATAACTGTGTGGTTGTCTTTTTATAAGATGTGGTACAGATACACTCCGGCAACTTTTGTTGACAGCTAATTTCTAATTTAAGCTAATTTATGTTACTGAACAGTAGTTAAATAATCCTTTTAAGGAGGTTAACTGTTCGCCACTGCCCTGGTGTAGCTCTTAGTTGGCAGGGGGATCTTTTAGGCACTCTGGATTGCCTGCCCCAGAGGACTTCATTCACCAGGTCTAGCACTGCTTTGATGAATTGTCCAACTGTAATTGTCAGCCATGATCTTATCACAAACAATTTAGCAGGCTAAAGTTTTTAGACTGATTTATGTCAACTTTATTTTAGGCTTTTTCTTTCAAGCCTGAATGGACTCACAAACATTTCAATAGTGGCAAATCTGAACAGCTTTGTTTGGTTGTACGCAAGATAATAATTGTATGTGGCTGAGTGATATACTGCTGGCTTCCCAAGGGAGAATGGCACACAGACATGGTGAGGGGGGGGAATCGGTGTGAGGCCACCCTTCCTTCCTCTGCAGTAGTATCAATGCTGAGGTTATGGAGCATAGAGAAAAAATAGACAGGCAGGTGGAAAACAAGCAGGTGAGAGGAAAATGGCGATACGACCCTCTTTAAGAGCTGTGTTGGACTGGCAAAAGGTTACGACTCTGGTAAAGGGTGTGCCTGCTAAAGGGTGCCTGCTGAGGCTAGAGTTAGTGTGGTGCAGATGTTATGCTGTCTCTTCACCTCTTGCTTTCTCTCTCTGTCTCTCTCTTTCATTCACTTACCCTTGTGAAGGCTTTCTTGTTCTCACCCTCTCTCTCTCTTTCTTTCACCTATTCTCTTTCATATTATCTCGCCTTCTCCCTTTCACCTGCTTGTTTTCCACCAGCCTGTCTGTTTTTCTCTCACAATATTTCTTTCTCTCCCTCTCTCTCTCCCTCTCTCTCTCTCCCTCTCTCTCTCTCTCTCTCTCTCTCTCTCTCTCTCTCTCTCTCTCTCTCTCTCTCTCTCTCTCCGTCTCTCCCTATCTGTCGCCTCCTCTGTCTCTCCACCTCTCTCCACACTGTGCAGCGCTCCGGGACCTGATGCTCTTAAAGGCTTAAGCGGAGCAGGAAACCAGGAAACGAGGTTAACTCAGATTAGATGGGTCTATGAACCCAGCGCTTGCCAGCAACCTGTTGGCTGCAGCGCAGATGCCCTCATCTTCACAGTGGAGACACCCTCCAGTGCGAGGACAGCCTACCTGTAGCTTAACCAATAGAGCTAACCGCTAACATGCCAAAGCTATACGTTTGGTTTCAGGAGTGTATATGAAAAGACTAAAAAGACATACATGTGATAGGTTATTGTTAAAGTGTCTGAAATATCACCCAGAGCTTATCCTACAAAAGACAGGCATCAAATGCCTTTGTGTGGTTTGTGTGCATAAGCATAGTTTTGCAGAAAGCATAGGCTCTCGTGCTCCTTTTCTGTCTTGTTTCCTATTTGGGCCACATGTAGACATACACCCCTAAATTCCATTCTGGATATATGTGCTCATAAAGTGCTCATACATAAGCCTCTCTCATATTCTCTCGTACTCTCTCTCTCTTTCACCTTTGTATGGAGAAGGGTGCATACAGGTACAGGTGAGCTCTGTATTTTAGGAAGGCGATTGTGATTCCCATACCAGTCCCATTTGACTATATCCAGTCCCTCATGAATATAACATGCTCACCAAGCTCACCTTTTTTTTTAGCCGTCCTGGAGCAACATTTTAATATATTTGGTGGCGTTGAGCCACAAGGCCATAGTGTTAATGTCTATGCCCGTCCCGCATCCCTGGCCTCTTGACTGCCTCCAAAGCCTGTGATTGGCAAGCTGCCAGCCGCTGATTCTGTTACTAAGGTGATGTAGCCGGGTTATCCTGTTACCGGCGATGATGCCATGCGCTGATACTCGGTGCAAAACCTGGAGCCAGACGGTCACCTGTGACCAAGTTTCCTCTCGCTATAGCTGCGCCGTCCCCTCTCAGCACACACAGCCGCCGGTGCCAGCACCTAGCCAAGAGACTGTACATGGACCTTTATCCAGAGTGACTCAAAGTAGAGTAGAACACACACAAAGTGCTTCTTTGGTGTCAAGCCTGTTATATTGGTGTTGTTAACACCTTTGGTTGTCCTTGTAAAGAGATGCTTATGTTTACAGTAAAGTGATTTTGTAATATAAAATATCTATTTGGGCTTACCACTACTTCTTTTTCTTTTTCTCTCTCTTTCTCTCCCGCTCTCTCTATCTCCCTCTCTTTCTACATATCTCTACCGTGTTTGCAGGAGTCGTAAGATCCAGATTCGAAACATTCCACCTCAGCTTCAGTGGGAGGTGAGTTAATATGTTTATGCATTTGTGTGTGTGTGAGTGTATATGTGCGTGCGTGCGTGCGTGCGGGCTGGCGGGCGGGGGCAGCCTGTCTGAGGTGAGAGTTAGATGAGATATTGCAGTAACTGGTAGTCATTTAGAGAGAGAGAGAGAGTGTGTGTGTGTGTGCGGGGGGGGGGGGGGCAGTGGGAGAGACCTGTCTTTTTTGTTTTACAAAGTACTTGGTTACCCCTCCTCCTTGGTCACTCCTGACAACCCACCAACTTCACAGCAATGGCAGCTTACATCTTCCCATGTATCTCTCTCTCTAACTCTGCTGTTCTTTGCCAGCATTTTTGACCCAATTCTCCCTCTCTCTCTCTCTCTCTCTCTCTCTCTCTCTCTCTCTCTCTCTCTCACACACTCTCACTCTCAAACACACTCACACACACACACACACACACACACACACACACTCTCTCACTTTCACTCTCTCTCTCCCTCCATTCATTCACCTTCTGTTCTGTTCTCTTTTCTTCTTGTGTCTCTGTCAATATGTGCAATGAAGGTTGTGAAGGTCAATATTACTTGTATCCCTATCATAATGTTTGCCATGGTCCTTTCTGTTGTAGTGCAACTAGCACCACCAGCATGGTGGAGCTTATTCAGACTTTCTATGGGCAACAGACAGGCAACGGACATGTTTGTTTTTCTGCTTTTCTAGCCTTTATTCTGATAGGAACGTGTGGAGCAGATAGGAAACGAGTAGGAAAAAGATTATTATGAGTTTGATTGAGAAAAGACAGGACTAGAACCCGTGCCCCATAGGCACTCTGACCTGGATGGGGTGTTGAGCGCCATTGCTGCCACCGTGCCACACACCACAGAAAGGACTTTTAAATATGAAGGATCAGGTTGTTTATGCCATGGGATTTCTGTTACTTTTGTGGCGTAGGTTTGGATATTTGGATGATGGGGTTGTTATGGGGTCTGTGTGTGAACTTCTTTGTGTGTGAAAGATACAGATGTCCTCTTTCTCATTTCCAGGTGTTGGATAATCTTCTGACACAGTACGGCTCAGTGGAGAACGTTGAACAAGGTAACACATCTGAGTGCTTGCTAGGTCATATAGTGTTGTGTGGTTTGAATCAAACCCACTTCACAGTGGTCCTATTGTTGTGTCTGTGTGAGTGTGTGTGGGGGAGGGCGTGGGTGTGTAGACATTATGATGGGTGGGATGGTTGATATCATACAGCATACAGTACTGTGTGTGTGTGTGTGTGTGTGTGTGTGTGTGTGTGTGTGTGTGTGTGTGTGTGTGTGTGTGTGTGTGTGTGTGTGTGTGTGTGACTCCTCTTTTACTTTACTCTCAGCAGCAGATAATATACTCAACTCAAGTGATGGCTTCCTGGAAATGCATGTGTGTGTGTGTCCATGTTTGGCATGAGCTGATGAAAGGTTCATTGT